>NC_052633.1:799360-1099360 GCF_016161935.1 Mauremys reevesii
AGACAGGTGACACTCACTTCCATTCCCCATCTTCTCAAACCAACAACGCCCCAGAAATCGTGCTAATAAAACACAAGAGCTTCTGCCCCACCTGGGCTTGTCTTCGGTTCCACTCTCCAGTGTCCCACGGCAAACAGAACAAAACTTCCCTGCCCCGCTTCTTGGGCTCAATTCTCTGCAGATGCTTCACCCTCCCAGGCCCTGCTCAGTTCTTCCCTGCTTTTTGTATAGGAGAGATGCTGCCTCCAGGGAGGCCCAGCTCTCCTCAAACCTCTGACCCTCATGGCTTCTTCTCTCTAGCGTCCTCCTCCTTGCCTGCCTCTTCCCATCTAGTGGCCTGGGGCGTGGGCCTTTTCCAGGGCCTCCTCTCCAGCTTCCCTCTCCTACAGGGGACCTTCTCCCGCTGGCAGCTCCTTATCGAATACCTGTCCTGATTAGCACACAGGGCTGGCTGGCCAGCCACCCGCAGTAATACCTCACCCAGAGCCATGTCAGTCAGGGCTCCCTGTCACAGCCCTGCTGGAAGCTATTTCAAGGCACCTGTTGTTCAGTGCGATCCCCACCAGCCAGACTCCAGTTACTTAACCCTTGAGCCCTGCAGGCACCATTTGATGAGCTAGGGCAAAGAAACAACCAACACTGAAATATTTCTCTTGTTACGAAAAGGGGGTTTTGTCAGAGTGCTGACGTGCAGCTTCCTCCTGAGAAACTCTGAGGAGGTGTGAAGAGCAGGCTCACACATGATCTCTGCACCGCCGCATCGTACTCAACATTTATACCACAGAGCAGCTCAGATCCAGAGTCGGCACAGACACGGCTGGCTTGGCTGGCGGTGCACTGAGAGAGGTTCACCCTGCTGTGCCCCAAACTCCCTGCATGAGTGAGGCCACGCACGGGGTCCTCTCCAGGGAAGGGCAGGCTGGGTTCCCGTCGCTGCCCTCCCTTGGGGATTATGGCAAGGAAAGGCTGTTTTTCTCTCTCCAAGGGGATGGAGCAGTGAATCACTGGGACGGCAGTGAATCAGTCCCTCACCAGGCTTTGTAGCTGGCTGCATGTGCGCCAGGAGAGGGAGCAGGCCCTTTACACTGATCGGGCAGACGCCCATCCCAGGACCATCCCGGAGGTTGGCATTTTTCTCACTCTCCACTTTCCAAATACAGAATCACTTCAGCTTCACATGCACTGAATCCTGTAAACGCTTGCTCCAGAAAATGGCAGGATTTGTTCTCCCAGTGTTACCCAGCGCTGCTCGGCCCCTGCAAGCACACCAGCCCAAAGACAGGATCCTAAGAACTGTGTTGTGCAGTGTCTCCTGTGAGTTAAGGCGTGAATGCCTAGGTTGCATCAGTTACAACTCCAGCACATGGGGTTCTCTCAGACATAGCCTAGGGGCATTGCTGAGTTTCCATGTTTGATTGGGAGATTTCAACGCACAATTAACAAGTCTACACTTCTCTTACTGCCATAAGGGCCAAGACTCTTATTCTTAAAGGTGTTTAGGCTCCTAACTTGAAATCAATGAAGTTAAGAGCCTAAATACCTTGAAGATCTGACTGAACGGTTCAGTGCCTTTGGAAGCCACACTGCAGCATTTTGATATGAAATCTCCTGGCGTGTAACACGGAAGGGAAAGCTGGTATCATTTCTCCTTTGCTTAGTTGTGCAATACTGGAAATGTTCCTATTAACTCCTTGCTGACAATACACAGTGCCTCTCTAGCACAGCTAGTTATGGGGCACCCGTGCAGGGCCTCAGAATCTTTACTGCATTGTTCCCCATAACACCCTTGTGAGGCAGAGCATTAGCCCCACTCTGCTGAGGGGAACGGAGGCCAAGTGCCTTGCCCCTGGTCAGATAGGAAGCCTGTGGCAAAGCATTGACCCTGGGTCGCTGAAGTCCCACACCAGACCTCCCTTCCTGAAGTTAGCCAGCGGCCACCTAGGGGCAGGCGCTCATCTCTGCCGTGACTAACCAGCTTTCCACCGTAAGCCCAGGTTTGCCATTGCTGCCGGCCAGAGGAAGGTTCCTTTTGACCTCAGAAGTCTTACTGGAAAGGAACTGAGCAAGGTGGTTTTTGAATCTCTGGCCGGGGGTGAAGGCTGTCAGTCACACTCTGGAAATTCTTGCAGTGCTTTTTTTTGCCACCTCATCTCAGCAACAGCTTGTCCTAAAGACTTTCCCCTGGTGTGATTACTGAGGGCTTGCTGAGGCCTCGGGCTTTCAGGAACCTGCTTCAGGGTTTGGGGCACTTCCCATTCCCTGCTGACATAGGGACAATGGGTCCTAGTGGTCTTCAGAGGCCTGGCAGCCCTGGGGAGCTCAGCTCTGTGGTGGGTATAGCTACGGCGCTGCCAGGCTTGTGTTCTGGAAAGGGCCCCTTTCAGTGGGCTCTCCCAAGCCAGCTGCCAATCTGGGCTGCAGTCAGGGGCAGCCACACACCGGGCTCTTCCCCAACCCTCAGCTTGTTCTTTCTCACTGGTTTCCCCTGAAGTAACTTGAGAGCAGGCGGCTGCTCTGTGGGTATGAAAAGCACAGCGCTGTCAGGACGCAGGAGAGAGCTGCCTTAGCCAGCAGCCGGAGCGGAGAGCTGGAAGCCAGGAATGGCTGCGTTCTGTTCCCAGGCTCTTCCAGTTTGCCTCAGCTTCTTACCCGATGAACTCACCCCCGCAGTCCCTCCCCGTAAGGTATCCTTAACCCCAGCCTACCAAGGGGCCAGCCCAGGCTCCCAGAGGTGATTGTGATAGCTCAGTGGTGTGAGCATTGGCCTGTTACCCCCCAGGGCTGTGAGTTCAACCCTTGAGGGGGCAATTTGGGGATTGGTCCTGCTTTGAGCAGGGGGTTGGACTAGATTATCTCCTGAGGTCCCTTCTATGAGGGGAGGTGACTGGTCTACAGGCCCACCACACCGTATGTTGGGGGCAGAGCCAGGCTTTTCCTTCTTCCAGTCCGTTAACCTAGATCACTACCCTGCAGTACCCTGCCCTTCCATGCACGTTACTGACCCTCTCCGGGGCCAGCCTGGGCAATAATGCTCAGCCGTATACTCCTAGTGGGCTAGGCAGAGCAATCATTTCTGCCAAGTGCAAGGAACGAAGAAGCGGGTCACACAGCGAGGCTGGGGTCATCCCCCTGGAAAGCGGCAGCTCTGAGAAGGGTGTGGGATTCCTAATGAAGAACTGACTGCACACGAGCCATGGAGAAAATGGCTACCCTAACAATAACCACGAGGGGGCCGGTGGCACCTTAAAGACTAACAGATTTATTTGGGCATAAGCTTTTGTGGGTAAAAAGCCCACTTCTTCAGATGCAGGTTTTTTACCCACGAAAGCTTATACCCAAATAAATCTGTTAGTCTTTAAGGTGCCACCGGACTCCTTGTTGTTTTTGTGGATACAGACTAACACGGCTGCCCCTTGATACCCTAACAATACTTGCATAGATTGCGGTACTGATAAAACCTCACTGAATTTAAATGAATTGAACTGATCGTAAGTGATCTTTTGATGTATTAACAGCGGACTAGCAAGTAGGAGCAGGGATTTGGTATTGCCTCTGTATTTGGCACTGGTGTGATGGCTACTGGTGTCCACATTTCAGGAAGGGCTTCGAACAGTTGGAGAGGGTTTAGAAGAGAGACTCACATAAGATTGGGAGATGGAAAACCTGCTTTTATGGCGAGAGAATAAAGGAGCGCAACCTTTTGAGCATATCTGAGAGAAGGCGAAGAGGTGACTTGACCAGCATCTGCAGGTACCTCCACAGAGGAAAGCTGTCTGATACCAGAGGGCTCTTTAGTCTGGGAGACAAAGGCAGAATGAGGGGCTATGGCTGGAAATTAAACTCAGACAAATTCAAACTGGAAATAAAGAGAAAAGTTTTAGCAGTGAGGGGAATTAAGCGTTCGAACAGCGCCACGAGATTTGTGATGGATTTTCACCACCTGGCTTCTTTAAATTGAGATGAGATGTCTTTCTAAAAAATGCATTTTAGCTCCACAATAATGTATTGGCAAATCACTGGGTGACATTCTCTGGCCTGTAGTTATACAGGAAATCAGACTAGATGATCACAATCTGGTGATCAAGGACTCTGAACATGTTTTTCACTTTGAAAGTAGAAGATGCTCTCAGAAATGTTATGTTTTGTACTGGTATGCAGTGTAAAAGAAACTGGAATAAAAATAGAGATGAAACAAACAAAACCAAGTGCCTTCATGACTAAGGCAGGATGTGACTGCTATGGCAAAAACCATGACAGCTAGGCTCTTCTCACATGTGTTTGCGTCTCAGTACGATTCCTCTGCAAATGTTTCCAAATTTGGCTCTGAGTCTGTCCTGGGGAGCAGAAGGTGGTTTATGGGATTTTGACTACTATGAAGTGGGGCAAAACAACGGTGATGGTAAAATAAAGGCTATTGATTCGACCTGCATTCCCATGACACACACAACACTGACTCCCAATGGAAATGACCTGCCACAATCCTGCCCCTGTCTTGTGTAGCTCTCCTCCCATTGCTCCCATTGCTCCCTTTCTCTCCCTGGGCCATGTGATCATGGGTGGCGGGTATTGTAGGCAGGGGTCGGCTGTGCCTTCCCAAACAGCCTAGCTTGATGCCGCCCATGCTCCGGCCCCAGGCCCGACACCTCTTTGGTTCTGTATTAACCACAACTGTTAGCAGTGTCACACCAAGGCAGGAGTCGGCTGTGCCTTTCCGAACAGCCTAGCTTGATGCCGCCCATGCTCCGGCCCCAGGCCCGACACATCTTTGGTTCTGTATTAACCACAACTGTTAGCGGTGTCACACCAAGGCAGGAGTCGGCTGTGCCTTCCCGAACAGCCTAGCTTGACACTGCCTGTGCGCCGGCCCCAGGCCCGACATCTTTGGTTCTGTATTAACCACAACTGTTAGCGGTGTCACTGGGTGTCGCATGGAGGAGCAAAGACAGCAAAGAGCAGGCGACCCATCTCCTTGCCTAGCTCTGCTACCTTCCGTCGCCTGGGCAGGCCCGAGCCCACAGTGCAAAGGAGCCCTGGCTTAGCAGATGGCTCCAGCCGGGCAGCACTTCCGAGGTAGTTACATGTGTCCCGGAGCCTCTCTTCAAACAAATGAACAAAGCAAGCAGAGGGCATTCCCAGCCTGCCAGGCAGAAAGCAGGAGTAAAGCCTGCAGCTACCTATCGGCACACCAAGGCCAGGCTGGGGCCTCTCCCTGGGTGGGTGGGCTGCGTGTGCTCCCCCTTGGCTCCTGCCCGGGCTGCACAGAACCTCGCTGTGGAGCCACACGTTGAAGGTGACATTGAGCCTGTCATTGTTCAGAGCACGAAGCTGCAGTCTGATCCTGGGGCAGCCTGTGGACTGTCCGGCTCTCTGATGATCTGGGGTTGGCTCCCAGCTCCGCTAGGGTTCATTACTGAGTGTGTTGGCTTTGTTCATATCTGCATCTGGGTTTGTAACGAACACAAGGGCAGGCCCAGCGAGAGGGCACGCTGAAATGCTAGACACTATTCAGACACATTGCCCTGTACAGACAAGAAGAATCAGCATTTGCAAATACTCCAATGGAAACTAAAACCGAGAGTCCAGACAACTGGCAAATTTCTCCTTTTAGCTTGTAGGCATAGCTAGAGTTAGAACGCACAGAAATCAGATCAGAGCTCACCAGCCGTGTCTATCATAGATTGTTACTTCACAGGAGCAATCGCAAAGCATGCTGCAGACCATCAGCTCCAGCATGTAACCAACCTGCTGGCAAACCCCTATAATCTTGGCCATTTTCTGAGTGACAGACGCGTTTCCCTGTCCTAACACACACTAGGCACTAACATACACTGTTCTGTCCGTGTGCACAGATTGAGGCTCCCATCCCCCACTGCCTTGTTCCTGGGCAGCCATGTGCACCAACGCAGACTGAGTGCCAAGGGGGGTTATCAGACCAGAACGGTGGCATTTTACATCCACCCTGTCCTGCTTTACACCCCCAGGGACAGAGCAATAGTGCTGGGCCCAAATCCTGCCTATCAATCGCCAACAATCCCATGCTTGTCTCCCCCTCTGAAACCGAGCACATTCAAGAGCCAGAGCTCGACTTTAAAAAGGGGCTACCCCCATCCCGACGGCAGTGGACGCTAAGGCTCTGTCTCTGTAGCACCTGAGCTTTCTGTCTCCTCGGCACACCCCTGGGACACAGGGCAGTGCTGTAGCTCCCCCAGCACGGGTGGGGACGTGAGGCCCAGAGAGCGCTGCCCAAGGCCACCCAGGACACCTGAGGCAGAGCAGAGAACTGAACTTAGGCTCCCCCGACAGACTGTTCCGAGCTGACTGGAACACACCTCAGGAGACTGCGGACCCTTCCTGGAAAGAGCGGAGTGTAACCCAAGCAATATGCTACTGTGCAGCAAGCAATTCACTGGGAAAATCCAGCTGGGCAGAGCAGCTCACCCTGCAAAGGAATGGAAGCACCAGGAAAGAATTGTTTTTACCATACATCAAGTCTTCTCCTTGGCTCCCGCCCAGCTGCTTGCAGGCTGTTGTGAAATAAGTTGTTGGGTGTGAAGTTCCGCAGTGAGGAGCAATCACTTGCTGGGGATCTTTGCAACACGCTCTGCTGCTTTTTTCTCCCTACCACTGATATATAGGCAGCCTGTGTGGAACAGGGAGGAAGTGAAGAGTTGGGTGTGGGTGGGGCCGGAGGTTTTCTGAAAGTACCGAATAGCTGCGTTTGAACGCCTCTAGCACTGTGTCTAGTAGCTTGGGGGGTGCGGTGGGGGGTAGCAGTCAGTTCCTTGGCCTGGGGCTCAGTTCTGCCCCTTGGGAAGTTTCACCAAACTTAACATGCCTCTCAGGGCTGTATCACCTGGTGCTGGCAGGAAGGGCCTCCATCTCCCGAGACACCGCTTCACCCTGGCAGCTCCTCGGCAGCACGTGCTTCCCTTGGCGACTGTATGTTTAGCTCGCACCTGGTCGCACTGCAATTGCAGGGGTAATGAACGGCAGGGCACCGCCACCTCTGCAGTGCCCTCCCAACCAGGCCCAGCAGAGGAGTAAGTGTGGTCATGAATCCACCTCTGCACTGGCAGGTAAGCCCAGAGACAGGAGGCACATTAGAACTGCCGCCCCACAGAATCCCAGAGCCTGCAGGCAGGACCAGGAAACCCTTCCACAGGGAAAGGGATCACGTGGAAATGTAACAGCAGTTTCAATACACGACCTGATCATATCCCACCGGGCGCTGCCCTGGCTCCCAGGTGAGGCTGGAGAGGCCGGGTTTCACTCAGAAGCCCTCCCGACCCAGGTCACAGGCACTGAGAGACGTTTGCCAAGAGGGCTGTGCTGACAGCCCATCAGTGGGTGGGGACTGGCAGCAGGGGCCACGGGGAGGCAGCTGACACCTCCCCAGTGCTGGGGCTGCGTGGACAGGCTGAGGCCCTGGAGCCGGCTGAGATAGTGCTGGGGGCTTCCCTAACTTTTGCCCTGTTGGCCTTGCAGCATCCTGAACAGTCAGGGATTGGGAGTGCCTTGGCCACACCTCCTCTTACCGCTGGGCCGGCCCGGACATGCCCCCACCACTCTCCCGCTCTCCCTTGGCAGCTTCCAGAGGGCCCCTACGCTGGGCACATTGCCAGGTGCCTTCCCCCCTTTGTACTGGCTAGGCTGGGGCACTCACAATGCCTGGTGAAGGCTCCCTGGCTTTGAAATGTACCTTCTCCCTCCCTTCCTAAGTCAACAAGAGCCAGGGGGTAGCCATGTGCAGGGCAGGCTGTGAGGCAGAGGTTCCCCAGGATCTCCCTGGGGTGGAGCGGGGGAGGAGTGGGCTGAAGGCCTAGGGGGATGCGGAAGGCTGGGTTGAGAAGGGGGAGCCCCGTGGGCAATGAAGTTGACAGGCTCCCGAAAGCTGGCGATGGGCGCAGTTATCGTGTAAATACCTTAGAGCTACTCCACTTGCAGGGCGCCCAGAGCGATGGGGCGAGTGCATAGAGCAGAGCGGCACAAAATATCCTGCTATCTGGTAGTCCTGGGGGAGACAGGAGCCTGGGCAGCGTATGGAAGAACCCGGCACTGTGTGCGATCAGATGGGAGACCCGAGACCCAAGCAGGGAGAGAAAGCCTGCCTCCCGTGTCCCCCCAACAGGACGGAGCTAGAGGCACGGCCTGAGGGACAGACAGAGAAGGCTTCTGTGCTTTCTGCAATGAGGAAGGAGATTACCACAGAGTCAGACTTGAAACAAAATGTTGCTAGATCACCATGAGAAAATCTCTGATGCAGCCAGGCCGAGGCCACCATGATACCAAAGAATTCTCTGCAGCATGGAAAGCTACAGTTCTCGGCATTAAACCTGGCAGATGTCGCCTTACTAGTTATCCAGCACCAATCATGTGCTTGGACAAATGTGGGTGCATAAAGGCATTGGCTTTCCACCTGGCCCTGGGAGGAACTGGAGGTGTCCTTAAAGGCAGCTAGGGAAACACCTGCCTTCCCTTACCCCTTAGCCAAATCCCGTGGGTTACTGAACAGCATGAGCTGTGGATACCATAGCCTAACCCTTGCATTGCTCAGTGCTAAAAATGCATCACACTGAGTTAAATGATCATTTCTAGTCATTGGCATAGGAAAATATGAGTTTGGAATCAAGTTGCATCAATTGCAGCCCCAGATCTCCTGGAGAAACACCTCATCCTCCACACGCTAAATCTATTGCACACAAACTCTGCCGCTGGTAGTGGAGAGGAACAAGCGCCTAGTGACAATTAATCTAGCACCATGGGCACTGTTCGAATTTGGTGCATTCTTCCATTCATCCATTTGTCTGGAGGTGGTAGGTGGATGAGGGGCTGAGCAAACTGCTAATATTCGGAGGGCCTCCTGCCAGAAGTGTTACATGAATTGTGGGCCATGATGCTCTCTGGAAGACTATTAAGATGAATGACGTGGTCCACCCAGAGATGGGCAGTTTCCTCAGAGCGGGGAAGGCTGGTGCAGGGAACAAAGTGGGTCATCTTGGAGAAGTGGTCTAGTGTGGTCAGGACGACCATAAATCCGTTGGATTTGGGTAGTTCCTCTATGAAATTGAGGCTGATGACTGCCCCGGGGCTGGATGGTCCCTCACGGGGCTGCAGACGGCCGTGGGGTTTGTCGTGTGGTGCCCTGCACGGGCACAGGTGTTACGGGGGGGGGCAATATAGGGCTGTATTAGGGCTCACATGCAAGGCAAGCTGCTGGGTCTTGGTATAGCTGAAATGCCCGGCCGGGGAGCTGTGACAGGCTTGCAGAGCTTCGACTGTCGGAGGCCTGGGGAGACATAAATACGTTTCTTTCACATAGAACAGGGTCCTCAAACTGGGGGCGCAGTGAGGTTATTCCAAGGGGGTCATGAGCCGTCAGCCTCCACCCCGAACCCCGCTTTGCCTCCACCATTTAAAATAGTGTTAAATATAAACAAGTGTTTTTAATGTATAGGGTGGGGGGGGGTCGCACTCAGAGGCTTGCTGTGTGAAAGGGGTCACCAGGGCCAAAGTTTGAGAACCCTGAAATAGAATATCCCATCGTGGACACTGGAGGCCTCCTTATTTAGCACTTCCTGTTTGTCGGGGGGACTCCGTGGCTTACGACCAACCAGACCAAGGCAAATAGGTCTTGACGGGGTGTCCCACCGAGAGAATTGCAGGTGCTTGAGGCTTCAGGGCTCGGGCCTTTAGGGCCAGCAAGGTCTGGCACAGTGTGTGGCCTTTTATTTTTAGTTCCTGGACAAGAGGACATAACAAAATCAAGTGTGAGAAGAACCAAGCCCACTGAAGCTGCCACTGATTAAGAGCCTTGACCCTGCCCAGATAGGTCTTATGGTCTGTATACACCTGGACCAGGTGCCAGGCCCTCAAGATAGTGGCACCATTCGTCGAGGGCGACCTTAATCACTGGGAGCTCCTTGTCCAGGATTTCACAGTTTTGTTCTGTGGGGGTAAGTCTCCTGGAGAAGAAAGGCACATGAAAGCAACACCTGGCTGGGGGCTTGGGAAAGAACTGTCCCCATAACCATGTTGGATGCATCTGCTTCAGCGGTGAAGGCTAGTGTGGGATCCCAGTGCACCTGTCCAGGGCAGAAGTGAATGCAAGTTTTAGCCAAAGGCTTGTGGAGCCTTAGAAGGCCAGTGGAACTTGATGTTCTTGCAGAGCAGAAAGGTGAGGGGGGAGATTCGCCCAAGAACCTCGGAATGGACTGATGATAGAAGTCAGTGAATCCCAGGAAATGCTGCAGGTCGCGAATGTTCCAAAGTGCCGCCCAAACGAGGACTATCTTCACCTTACGTGGTCCATCTTGACACCCTCTGGGGACATGAGAAACCCTCAAACTCTACAGAGGACTGGTGAAAGACACACTTTTCCAGCATGGTCAAGAGGTCGAGCTGGCATAGCCTTTGAGGACAGTACAGACAGGCATGGTGTGCTACTCTGTGTCATCAGTGAAAACAAGTAAGCCATGCAGATATATCACTACGCACTGGTCCAACATGTGCCAAATCACATCACTGATGAAATGCTGAATGTGGTGGGTGCATTTGTCAAACCAAATGGCATTGTGAGGCAGTCCAAGAGGCCGACTGAAAAGCAGTTTTCCACTCATTCCCGCCTAATGTGTAGCAGGTTGTAGCAGCGTTGTGTGTACCTTGGCAACCCCCACACAGTCCAGCAGCTTAGGATGAGTGGCATTGGATAACGATCCCTGATCATGATTTGGTTCAGAGCCCGGCAATCCAAACATACTTGCTGGCTTCCATCCTTCTTCATGAAAAGTTCTGGTGCCCAGAGGACGAGGCAGATTTGCAAATAAACCTTGTCATCGGGTTTTCTTGAAGGTAAGCCCACAGGATGGGTAGCCTGGCTCCAGCACGCCTCCTCCTGGTCGATATGTCTGTGGGGCTGCTGGAAGGGTTAGTGAGGGTGGCTGCAGTGTTTCAGCACGTTCACGACACCCTGCTCTACACCCAGTGCTCCTACATGTCTGGCCCAGAGTCTGGGGAAGACTGGGCCCCGGGTGGGAGATGGCTGGCTGAAGCTCTAGCTGGAGGAGACTGAGTTGATGCTGGTGGGCCTGGGAAGCAACCAGATGACACGGTGTGGCTGATTTCTCCCCCTCTGGCTGAGGGTGTGTGCCCACTATTTGTAATGCCTATGCACAACCTGGAGCTACTCTGAGCTCCAGCTGCTGTTAGACAGCCCAGAAACCTCAGTGGGTGCAGAATGCTTTGCCCTCCTATTAAGCAGTGTTTCATGGTGGCACTTGTTAGCCATCACGTGTGTTAGGTTAGCACATTATACGAATGCCTGGCAGCAGGGATGGATTAATGCAGAGGTTTTAGGGGCTGCAGCCCAGGGCCTCGGGCTAAGGTGGGCCCCAGAGGCCAGATGCGGCCCACTGCTTCTTTTCATCCGGCCCGCGCAAGTCTCAGCACTGTGGGCCGGACACCAGTCCCCGAGCTGCGGCGACCCCCTCTGCCCCCACGGGGCTGGAGCCGCGATCGCCGGCTCGCCAATGTGTCCCTGTGGCCCCTAGGAGAGGGGCATTCAGGGAATCTCTGCACGCTGCCCCCGCCCCCAGCGCCATCTCTGCAGCTTCCATTGGCTGGGTACCGCAGCTCCCATTGGCCGGGTACCGCAGCTCCCATTGGCCGGGTACCACAGCCAATGGGAGCTGTGGGGGCAGTGCCTGTGGGCACAGGCAGCATGCTCAGCACAGCGCAGCCTGGCCCCTCTGCCTAGGAGCCGGACATGCCAACCACCTCGGGGAGCAGAGCAGTGTGGAGCCAGGGCAGGCAGGGATCCTGCCGTAGCCCTGCTGTGCCGCTGACCAGGAGCTGCCCGAGGTAAGCGCCCCCGGCTGGAGCCTGCACCGCACACCCTCCTGCACCCCAGCCCCTACTCCAGCCTGGAGCCCTTCCTGCACCCAACCCCTGTCCCAGACCACCCTAGAGCCCAGCTGGAGCTGCACCCCGTCCCACACCCCAATCCCCGCCCTGAGCCCACTCCCACTCCAACCCCTAGGGCTCCACAAAATCTATGGCCTGAGGCCCACAGGAGAGTTAATCCGGCCCTGCCTGGCCGTCATAAGAGCTATAAGGCCTGTGGTTTCCCAGAGTTCTGTCCTCTCACGCTAAGCTGCTTCCCCCAGGGCCCTGCAGGAGCACCACCCAGCATCTGGCACATAAGCAAATGGGAAATTTGTCAAAATCAAGATACATTTGTTCTACGCCCACTTAGTACAAGCGAGGGAGGTACCGTAACTGACCAGCATCTGGAACACTCATATCCAAAAAAAAGACAAGGAAGGAACAGAACAAGTTGAGGAACCAGGACATGCTCATAGGTGGGATTTCAGTGATGTGTAAAGAGTTTTCTAACGTGTAAATTCATCCTATAAATACCCCTACTTGCAATGTATCACTTTGCCTTCTGTGTGAGGCACACGAGATGGCTTCCCAGAGACCGGATCGTATTGAACCTTTGTCCTGACTGTATTATTACTGGCTTTAGCACTAACCCTAACCGACATGGGTTATTTGGCCTCTTAAATTTTCATGCTATTTCATAATGAAACAAAGCGTGGTCAAGCAACTGACCACAGTTTGTCAACACAGCATGGGCACTGTTGCTCCATAATCTGGACAGGATGACTGTTGGTTTCTGGGTTGAATTTTAGGTGATGGTCACACTTACCAGACTATCAGTGCCACCGACCCCTCCAGGTCTCTCAGGCCTTGTGACTTTACCTTTCCTGGGGTGGAATCCCACAATTCTCCCACTCTCCCACTAGCTGCAGTCAGGGGCGGCTCTAGCAATTTCGCCGCCCCAAGCACGGCGGCATGCCGCAGGGGGCGCGCTGGCGGTTGCCGGTCCCGCAGCTCCGGTGGACCTCCTGCAGACGTGCCTGTGGAGGGTTCGCTGGTCCCGCTGCCCGTGGAGCATCCGCAGGCACGCCCGCGGAGGTCCACCAGAGCCGCCTGCCGCCTCCCCGCCAACCGGCGGAGCGCCCCGCGCATGCCGCCCTGGCTGCAGTCCCCTGCTGCTAACCATGATCATCTCAGCAGGCCTGATTCAGGCTCAGCTCCCCAGTGCTGTTCCATCGGGAGCTCTAACCAGTGGTGGGAGTGACCAGACGGGCTTCTTAAAACAAAACATTGTTTATTTAGAACCAAAACATTCTGGAGGAAGGAGATTTTAGAGCACTGAACTGCATATACACAGGTCACACTTCCCAGGGTCTATCTAGCCGGGAGAAAGTGGGAATTTTCTGTAATATTTTCCAGGATGACTATGTGTGACTTCTGGGCAGGCTAGCAGTTCACTTCATTCCCCTTCTCCAGTGCCTAAAAAAGCCCAGCTCCCCTAGGAAAGTAGCTGGAGACCCAGAATTCAGTCCGGAAAGATTTTGAGCAAGGATTTCACAGGGTCAACCTCCCACATTCAAGTCCCAAACAGAGTGAAAGCAATGAATTGAATTAAGTAATAACTTTCTAAAATCTTATGATAAGAAACATAAATAATAATAATAATTTAATTTTTACAACATAACATGGCTACTTTATAATCCACAGATATTATCTTCACAGTTCTACATAAACATAAATAAAGAAAACAAATTAAAATCTAAATAGATTAGTCCCCACAGAAACACAGTGAGAAGGAACTCAGCATTCCCAAAGGCTTAGGTTGAGTTCACCGGAGTCTCAGTTAGAATCTTTGATCACCAAATCTATACAATCTGCTGAGTCTAAAACATCTTCCCTCCACTTGCTTGTAGGAATCTTAGATTGGAATCCATGCAGACTCTTCCTCCTCCAACCTCTGCTGAAATCACTGTTAGCCAGTCAACTGATTAATCAACCACTCAGTTAAGTGTATACATTTAAAAAAAAATTAAAAAAAACATAACTCTTACAAGAAAATACAAAACTGAGAACAGCAAAATATAACTGAATCTTTCCACATTATCACATTTAAGAGAAGTCGGTGAATCGCACTGGTTGAGACAATTTAACTAAAACAATTTGACTAAAATCAAACAACATTCCAAGACTACAGTTAAAAGAAAAGAAATTAGTTTTCCCTCCCAAATCCCCTTTCTCTAATGAATACTGGCCATGCTTCCCTGAGGGTTATAAGAGTATCACTAACCTGTGCAAAATGCTCCTGAGTCAGGGAAAACTGCCTGATCTCTGCTCCTGGGCTCAGCTTCTCCCAGCTCACACAACAGGGCACTTGGCTTTGCAAAGCGGCTGCCCTGGCTGCTTCCCCTCACATGAAGCCTGACCCCAGCACCAGACCGAAAACAATCACGCCCAATTCCCGAAACATCTGCATGTGGAATGCTAAATCCGCCTACAACAACAGCAAACACAACTCACTCCCTGGCCCCCTAGGTCTCTTAAAGAGATAGCTCCCTATTAGGCACATGGTTAAGGCTGAGAGTTTGTCACGGAGGTCACAGAAGTCATGGATTCCATGACCTCCATGACTTTTGCTGTGGCTGGTAAGCCTGGCTCATGGGTAGCTCAGGCAGGTGGCCAATGGGAGCTGTGGGGGCGGTGCCTGCAGGCATAGGCAGCACACAGAGCTGCCTGGCCATGCCTCTGCCTAGCAGCTGAGTGAGGGGGATGTCACTGCTTCCGGGGAGGCCCCAGGTAAGCACAGCCCAGAGCCTGCCTCACCCCATCCCGTGCCCCAACGCCCTGCCCCGTCCCACACCCAAACTCTGCTGCTGTGTGTGGGAGGCGCGGGGCCAGGTAGGGAGTCTGCTGACTCCACCAACCCGCCTCCTCAGCACTAGCAGGGATCCCGGGCCGTGTGCCGCCGCCCGCCAGCCCCCACAGCACCTCGGCCGCCTCCCTGCAGCATCTGCAGGGCCCCAGGCAGCCTCCCAAGTTTTAGTCACTGATATTTTTACTAAAAGTCATGGACAGGTCACAGGCCGTGAATGTTTGTTTACTGCCTGTGACCTGTCCATGACTTTTACTAAAAACACCTGGGACTAAAACGTAGCCTTACACATGGTGCATGCTTCAGTTCCTCTGTACTGGGCATTGCTACCAGCGGGTGCAAAAGGGTTACAGAGCAGGAGCCGTGAGGTGTTTGTACCAGGAAACTGTCTGGGGTGGAATGAATAGGTCATTAAAGAACTGGCTGAAACTGACTAGGGTAGAACCTCAGAGTTACAATCACCAGAGTTACAAGCTGACCCGTCAACCACACACTTGGAACCGGAAGTTCACAATCAGGCAGCAGCAGCAGCAGCAGTGACCAAAAAAACGGAAATACAGTACAGTGCCGTTACATGGAAACGACTACAAAAATAAAAAGGAAAGCAGCAGTTTTCTTCTGCACAGTAAAGTTTCAAAGCTGCATTAAGTCACTGTTCAGTTGTAAACTTTTGAAAGAACAACCCTATAGTTTTGTTCAGAGTTACGAACCACCTCTATTCCCGAGGGGTCTGGAACTCTGAGGGACAGACGATATGGGAGCCCCGCAGCCTGAACAATTAGCACCTATCCATGGGAAACTCTCCCGATGGAGCATGTGAACCCAGCATGGGTCTGCAGGAAGACAGTGCACCAAGAGGTGACAGGAGGGAGATAGGAGTTGGCTTTTGGAGAGACTCAGCAGCTCTCACCTGGGACTGACAAAAAGGCAGAGGTTGAGCACCAGACAGATTCCACAGCAGCTTGGCTGGGGGGAGCGCTGCCTTGGCCAGGCTGGTGGGCTGTGTCCTCAGCTTTACATCTCCATGTTAACCCACGGGCTTCCCGATGCTGCTCCAGTTGATCAGTAAACCCTGCTCTGTCTTGAAAAGGCTGCCTGGTGTCACTGCAAATACATGCCGAGGTGCATTAATCCCTGAAGAGTAGAAAAGTCTCCCTCAGTTGGACTGGCTGGGCAGAACTCAGCCAGGGAAGCAGGTGGGCTGGAGCCCAGAGGCTCAGGCTCAGAGGCATTACCCTTAAGGAAGCCTCTTGGGGGTCTGGCACACTGACAGGGTTCCTCCAAGGGACTGCTTAAGAGCTGGGGCATAGCCCATACCGTGTGGATCCGTGATGCCATCTTCCACCTGGGGGTACTGGGAGAGCTAAATTTCCAGCAGACCCCCAAGGCTGCTAGGGTCTGGGGTGGGGGGTGCATAATCTGTTCCCTTAACACTCAAAACCAGTTCTCTTTCCCCTTGCTTCAGGGCGTGTGACTTTAAATCTTGCCCTGTCCTTTGATCAAACCCTTCACAGGGATCAAATCACTTTTTAATGGTTTATAGCCCTTTCCTCTGGTAGCTCCTGGCCAATGCAAAACAGCCATGGAGTCTGGAAGTAGCATCCTCATGGCCACCACTTGGCCATTTCCCTGGAGCTGTTCCCCAGGTGATCGTTGGGATGCTCATTATCAACATGGTCATGGCGGAAAGCCCAACGGCCCAGTCCAGTGATACTGCGATGATCTCACCGACTGGGTCACACGCCATATTCGCAAACATGCTGCAGGCCAATGTTCCTAGATTGTCACATAGCAGGTGGGGCAGGGATGGGGTGGAGTGGGGCAGGGCCTGGGGCTGAGTGCCCTGGGCAAAGGAAAAAGCCAGCGCCTGGGCGAGAGCTTGGCCTTGACTCCCACAGGAAGCCAGCATAGACAGGAGAGGACAGATGCTGCTGAGCAGATGCGCTGCAACGTTCTGTACTAGTTGGAGTGTCCTAAGTACTGATGGCTTCATGCCCAGGTCTGTCATGTCGCTGTAGCCCTGACTGGAGGTGGTGAAGGCGTGTATAACTGAGGCCAGTTCATCATCCCCCAGGGTGAGATGGAATCTCCTAGCCAGCCAGAGATGGTAGAAGGTGTTAATCACGGACCCTGCTCTAACAGAGCTCAGCACCAGCCAGGAACCCAGAAACACTACAAAACTGATGACTGATTTGACCAACTGTGCCCTAAACCAAGGGTGACGCAGCAGCTTCCGAGTGTTTTCCTCTGCGGTTTCCCATCATTACTTGTTGGTTGCATCTATCCAGGAGACGCAAACCATTATAATACCTTACCCTGGAGCCTTGTCACCTCTCCCAGGCAGCACAGCAGAACCTCATGGTCCACAGTGAGGAATGCCGGAGAGAGGTCCAGGAGATGAGAAAGGATTCCTGTCCCCATCCATTGACAGCAGGAGAACATCCATCAGTGCTGCTAATGTGGTTCCCTTCCCATATCCCATCCAGCTCTGTCGGCTGTCAGGGAGTGGGGAGGGAGATGTCACTGCTTACTTTGTGTTGTGTTTTTGTGATGTGTTTCATAGCTCCTAGAGCTCTCGAGAGGCTCCCGCTTAATGGTGCACAAATCCAAATGGGTAAATGGAGTAAGTGATCAGCATGGGTCTGAGTCAGAGAGGAATTGGGAACTGGGATTAGCTAAACCCTCTTTCAGTCATTTCTTCCTCTGATGCCAAGAGGTGTCAAAGGGGATGGATACATACCGACTCTCACTGGTTTCGTTAGACTGGTGAAAACACCTATGTGGACACTTATGTTAGTTTAAGTGTAATTGGGTGGCCTGGGAATAGATCACTGACCTGGGACTTGGGAGATCTGGATTATATTCCTGGCTCTGCCACTGGCCTGCTGGGTGACCTTGGGCAAGTGACAGCCCTGTTCTCTGCCTCAGTTTCCCTACATGTACACTAGTGTAATGATACTGACCGCCTTCATAAAGTGGTAAAAAGTGCTGTGCAAGAGCTGGAGGTTATTCTTTCAGCTGAGTTTAAATCTGAAAAGAAGTCTGCTTAAACCAAAACCAGAGCATCCACACAGTCGTCTGCTCCAGTTCAACTCAATCAGTTTTAGCATCATAGAATCATAGAATCATAGAATTCAAGATCAGAAGGGACCATTATGATCATCTAGTCTGACCTCCTGCAAGATGCAGGCCACATAAGCCGATCCACCCACTCCTTAAGCAAGCGACCCCTGCCCAATGCTTCGGAGGAAGGCGAAAAACCTCCAGGGCCACTGCCAATCTACCCTGGAGGAAAATTCCTTCCCGACCCCAAATATGGCGGTCAGCTGAACCCCGAGCATGCGGGCAAGACTCTCCAGCCAGACCCTCTGGAAAAAGGCTAACAATATCCTATCATTGACCCATTGTACTAATTACCAGTGTGGCACTTTATTGACCTATTGACTAAGCCAGTTATCCTATCATACCATCCCCTCCATAAACTTATCTACCTTAATCTTAAAGTCATGGAGGTCCTTCGCCCCCACTGTTTCCTTTGGTAGGCTGTTCCAGAATTGCACTCCTCTGATGGTTAGAAACCTTCGTCTAATTTCAAGCCTAAATTTCCTGACTGACAATTTATATCCGTTTGTCCTCGTGTCCACATTAGCACTGAGCTGAAATAATTCTTCTCCTTCCTGGTATTTATCCTCTGATATATTTAAAGAGTGCAATCATATCTCCTCTTATCCTTCTTTTGGTTAAAGAAAACAAACCGAGCTCCTCAAGTCTCCTTTCATACGACAGGCTTTCCATTCCTCGGATCATTCTAGTGGCCCTTCTTTGTACCCGTTCCAGTTTGAATTCATCATTCTTAAACATGGGAGACCAAAACTGCACACAATACTCCAAATGAGGTCTCACCAATGCCTTATATAACGGGACTAGCACCTCCTTATCCCTACTAGAAATACCTCGCCTAATGCATCCCAAGACCGCATTAGCTTTTTTAACGGCCACATCACACTTCTAGTTAAGCAGGCGCACCTTGTGTGTGTAGACAAGCCCTCAGTGGCTGAGATTTCCACCCCAAAGACCCAGAAAGTATAAATTAAAGAGTGACCTACTGAATTTACCCCAGCTGTGACGAGCTTTTCTTGCTGCACTGCTCTCTTCAGTGAGTTAGCTACACCCACTTACATTGTCTTGTCTTGACTGCCGAGTACACTCAGTTATAACTCGTCTAGTCCACACACAAACCCCCTAAACTCGAGTGCGGCAGCCCATCAGGGACGACGGGCTGTAGCTCTGGTTAGCACCACTCCTCAGCTGTGAGCACAACCCCTGGGGTTACGCTGCCCTCCCTGGAGCTAGGCTGACTCGGGAGGAGTGGCCTCGAGTGCAATGCAGACATGCCCCAAAGCTTGCCCCAGGCCCTCGTGTGCATGTGCTGGGGCGCATGTGAGAAGCCTTCCCTGCTCAGTCCCCTCACTCACTCTCCCCTTGGTATGCTGTGTGGAGAGCCGTCGGGCTGTTGGCAAAGCCCACTCGGGGGAAATTATCTTCTTCTGTCTGGATAGAGTTTAGTAGCAGTTGAACCAAGCACAGAAACTCCAGCTCCTACTCACTCAGGGTTCCCACCCTCCACTTAACCGCTTGTCACTAAAGTTGTCACTGTCCAGGTTTTCTCAGGATCATCCCTTTCTGAGGTAGCTGTCCCAGGAAATCCACGAGGGTGCTCAGCACACGCTGCCGGCTGGCCAGCTTTGTGGGCTCGGGATCATACCGTAGGTCCTGGTTTTTTGTACCTCTGAGCTGGCAACACTATGTGTAGCAACAGCAGCCGCCCTTCCCAAATACGGTTCAGCAGCAGATACATGGAGTGGCCTGATACGATGTTAACTTGGAAAGTTTCTAAACTCACTGCTGGCACAAGCCTGTAGCGCAGGTGCAGCCTGCACCAACAGAAGGGATTTCCCCATCCGTGTTGGAACCTCCTTGAGAGACAGTAACTCCGCCGATGGAAGCATTCGTCTGCGGCTACCCCAGGGGCTAGGCCGGCATAGGTTCGCTGCGTGGGGTGTGGCTTTTTCACACCCCTGAGCACCACCGCTAAGTGTAGACCAGGTCCAGGAGAGATTCGGAGGTGGATATACAGCCAAAAGGAGCAGCCGAAGGCACAGGGTCTGACGCTGGAAGAAACCTGGGGAGAGCTTTTTGGGTCAGGGCTGAAGAGTGTCCTTGGTGCTGCCCGCAAGAGAACTTGTTGCCTGCTATTTCAGTGCCTTTGCATTCACAGGCATGGGACTTTGTACCGTCTTTGTAAATAAACAAAACTGCCTCAAAGAAATACCTGAGTAGCACCAGCTGCTGCTCCCCAACTGGAAAGTCCCCAGGGCCCCACACTCTGACTGGCCAGTCGGGTAACAAAGGGCTGTGCAACCACTAGGCGAACTAGGCAGTGGCCTAGGGCGGCAAGTGGTTGGGGGCGCCCAGGACTGTCCTCAGGCATAGGCAGCTGCATAGGGCACCTGAAAATTTGGGGCACCACTGGGTCTTAGTGTCCACCCTCCTGGTTTTCCTATCCCTGTTCTGAACCTTCCTGCAGGCTCTGAGTCTTCCTGGGAAGGGGATCTAGTAGTTATAAGAGAAAAAGTCTCCAGCCTGCCAGAGCTATCAGCACAACACTGAAACTGTTAAAGAGCCATTCAAGGGGTAATGAAGTATAAGGGTATGGCTACACTTGAGAGTTGCAGCGCTGGCGGAGGCTTTCCAGCGCTGCAACTTAGTAACTGTCCACACCTGCAAGGCACATCCAGTGCTGCATCTCACTGGCTGCAGCGTTGGCTGTACAGCTGGTCTGCTTGAGGTGTAATGAGTGCAGCCCTGGTGATGCAGCGCTGCTCGTCAGGTGTGGCCACACACCAGCGCTGTTATTGGCCTCCAGGGTATTAGGAGATATCCCAGAATGCTTTTAACTAAATTACTCTCTTTGTTTTGTTACGCAGCCTCTCATTGTTTTGTTGTGAACTCGGGGCTCCAGGAGCTGCTTATCTAAAAAACAAACACAGCTCCTGTTTGCTGTGATCAATCTGTAACTGACTGTGAACAATCAATTGAGATAACCCACTGCCTTGCTGTGAATGAGGCAGGCAGGGGGATGAGTGTTTGCTTGAGGAGAGAAACAGTGGGGGCAGTGGGGAGAAAGGGAGTCCGTTGGAGCAGCTGCTTATCTGGTCTGCAGGCTGTTTGCAGTTAAGAGTAAATGAGGGGTCGGGGAAATTTTCAGATTTTGCAAGGCAGGGAGCTGATACACAGTGTCGGCTCCAAAAATCCACTCTCTCTCTCCCCCGCTCCTTGTCACACTCCACCCCACCCCCCTCTTTTGAAAAGCACGTTGCTGCCACTTGAACGCTGGGATAGCTGCCCATAATGCACCATTCCCAACAGCGCTGCAAATATGGCCACACTGCAGTGCTGGTAGCTGTGAGTGTGGCCACACACAAGCGCTTTCCCTACACAGCTGTACGAAGACAGCTGTAACTCCCAGCGCTGCACACCTGCAAGTGTAGCCAAGCCCTCAGAAGGGTAGCCCTGTTAGTCTGGATCTGTAAAAAGCAGCAATGAGTCCTGTGGCACTTTAAAGACTAACCAAGGGGCAATGAAGCCATTTAACAGGCATTTGCCAACCCCCAGGTATCTACTGTCAGTTTCTGAATGTACTGACAAAACCAGTTGTGCCTCACTGTCATATTTACTCAGAACATGTCAGGCTACAGGACTTAAGTTTAAAATTTGCTTTAAAAATATTTCATTAGTGAGTTGGTGAAGATTATAAAATCACATCTCTAAAAAATCCTTGCACAAATTTTTAGATGCACAATCATCTTTAGCCTTAAATGCTGGGATCTTCAGACATATGGTTTTTTTAAATAAATTCTTCAAAAGACCCCCCCTTAGCTAAAATACACATTTTAATTACTCTAGTAAAAAAACCTACTTCCAAAGTATTCCTGTCCTTTCGGTCCATCCATTTCTCCCTTCACCCCCCCCCCCCCCTTGAAGAGAGCCCTTAAAGGGACAACAGCCCTTTGCTTCCAGATAGCTGGACAAAGAGTTTCCCTTTCTTTACTTCTGACTATCTGATGAACTAGTTTTAAGCAAAATCGGTACCTTAGTAAGCTATAAAGTCCTTTGTTACACCTAAAATCTTTGGAAACATATTTTTTAAAGTTGGTGGAATTTCATAAACATGTGTATTGTTATGGAGATCACACACAGTACATTAGTGTCCCCTTTTCTAAAA
The DNA here is from genome assembly GCF_016161935.1 of Mauremys reevesii. Taxonomy (NCBI): domain Eukaryota; kingdom Metazoa; phylum Chordata; order Testudines; family Geoemydidae; genus Mauremys; species Mauremys reevesii. The sequence goes on from NC_052633.1 coordinate 821,392, forward strand.
GCAATGAACATTGTTATAAACACACTGAACCTCTGTGACTGATTAATTTAAAATAATGTCTGTTTCAGTGAGTTAACCATGTAGTAATCTGGAATGATTGCTTTATGAAGGCTTAAGAGTACATTTAAAATATAAAATCAGCTTAGAAATACTGATTAAGAAAATGTAAACCAGAGAAGAGCTGCATCACGTATTCCATAATACTGAATGTTGTACTCAGCACGACAGCTGACTCACCCTTACTACAAAGTTTTTGCAAATAAATGTCGGACAAACTTCAGGGCTTATCAAAAAACCTGTGACTGACATTTTTTATTCTCAAGTGTAGTGCTTTTAATTAGGTACCTTCTGCAGGTCCATTCTGCGGGAGGGGAGGGTACAGGGGTCTCTGCGGGGAACTGTGACTCTCCGCCACCGTGAGGCAGGCCGGGCGCCTTGTTATTCTTTCTGCCTTGTCCCTCCACCCCCCAGCCTCCCACCAGGCTGCAAGCTCAGGCTGCCGTGGGGCATAGGGGCACCCGTTTAATAATACTGCATAGGGCCCCATCAATCCTAAGGACAACCCTGGGAGTGCCAAAAAGCGGTGTCCTGGCTCAGCAGGGAGGAGCCGCCTTCCGGAGGCACCGGAGAGCCAGTGTCCTGCTTGCGGCGGCAGCGAGCCCCAGCCATGGAGGAGCTGGTGCGGCGCAGGGGGGCAGGAGCCCTGCAAAGGTTCCCCCCTCCCCGCCCCCTGAACTCCCCTGGAGGGTGCACAGAGCCCCCGCGAGCCCTCCCCACCCCGGCGGCCCCCGCCCTGAGTCCACTCACTGGAACCTGGTCTGGGGAGCAGCCCCTGGGCACGGCTGGCCCCTGGGGTCTATAAAGGCTCGTCCTGCCCAGGCTGCGGCCTGGCGCCTGCCTGGGGGGCTCCTGCAGGCTGCAGCAGATGCATGCGGCCAGAGGCCCCCGTGCGCCGCCCAGATCGCCCCTCGCTACGCTCGGGCTTTGCGGCTCCGGGCATGTGAGCTGCCACCGGGGCGCGGGGCCCTGAGCCTGCTCCAGGAGGGGCAGCGGTGGCAGGGGCTCACTCTCCCGGGAGCCACTGAGCCCACGCGCAGTGAGTGGGGAGCTGGGGGGGGTGCCCGGGGGCCTCTGCCCACATGCATCTGCTGCAGGAGCCCCCAGGAGCCCCCAGAAGGCAGCTCCTCCCTGCTGCAGCAGCCCAAGCCCGGCAAAGCCAGTGAGTGGACTCAGGCGGGGGCCGGGTGGGGAGGGCTCGGGGCTCTGTGCACCCTCCAGGGAGTTCAGGGGCGGGAGGGGGAACCTGGTCTGGGGAGCAGCCCTGGGCACGGCTGGCCCCTGGGGTCTATGAAGGCTCGTCGGGATTTGCCCTCAATGAACCGATGTTACGGGGAGGAGGCACAAGGTGGAAGTTTTGCCTAGGCGCAAAATGTCCTTGCCCTGGCCCTGGGTAACAATCTATTGAATCACCATAGCCCTGACCCTGCAAACACTGAGCCCTGTGTTTCACTTTGCACACCTGAGTGTTCCATGCACTGCAAACAGGCTCCTCACCTGCTGACTGTTCAGCGCTTGTGTGGCTGTTTGCAGGGCCGGAGCCAGTAGCTGCAAACCCCGGTCTCAGCTTGTGACAGGGCACCATCCCCAAGCGCACCCTTGCAGCCCCGCAGGAACTCAGCCCTCGTGCCGCTTGCAGTCATTTACTCAGGCTGAAGAACTGAGAGCAGGAGCCTCCCTTTGCAGGGCACCATCCCTAAGCGCACGCGTGCAGCCCCGCAGGAACTCAGCCCTCGTGCCGCTTGCAGTCATTTACTCAGGCTGAAGAACTGAGAGCAGGAGCCTCCCTTTGCAGGGCACCATTTATTAACTCCTTTTGCAAAGTACCCAAAACTTCCTCATTAGCCCCTGAAGTCCAACCCTTCCCTCGGCTCTGTGGCCATGGCCAACAAGCGTCCTCTCCCTCTCCCTGTTCAGGAGCCCTCCACCCTCCGCGTCAGGAGAGTTGCAGCCCTCAGGCAGCTTCTCCCTGTTTCCCTCCCTCCTTTCACCTGTCAGCTTGGAGAGGTCAGCAGTGCAAGCGCCTCCTCTGTCCAGTGATGAGCTGCCAAATTTTTAACAACGGGTTCCCTCCTCCCTCCAAAATTTTAACAACGGGTTCCCTCCTCCCCCCCCTCCGTGGGGGGGGTCGTGCCCCATCCAACCCCTCATGTTCCTTATCACACACACTCCGAGACCCCTGACCCATCCCCCCTTCCCTGTCCCCTGACTGCCCCTTGCCGCCCCACCCAACCCCTCCTCTCATTCTCAATGGCCCCCCATACCCCTACCCCATACAACTACCCCTTCTCTCTGTCCCTGAGTGCCCCCACCACCTCATCCAACCCTGCTCTTTCCTGACGGCTCCCGGGACCCTTGCCCCATTCAATCCCCCTGTTCCTGCCCTCTGACTGCCCTGACCCCTATCCACCCCCACAACCCACCCTCCCTGCCCCCTTACCACACTGCCTGGGGACCGGGTCCACTCTGCCAGGACCACGACCAGGGCCCGACTCCCGGCCAGGCCGCACCGGGCCCGACTCGGCCAGGCCCGACTTCGGCCGAACGACACCGGGCCCGCCCGACTCGCCGAGCCGCCGCCCGACTCGGCCGGGCCGGCACCGGGCCCGACGCCCGGCCGGCACCGGGCCCGCCCGACCGCCGAGCCGCTGCCCGACTCCCGGCCGGGCCTGCACCGGGCCCGACCGGCCGGGCCTGCACCGGGCCCGCCCGACCGGCCGGGCCGGCCGCACCGCCCGCCGCCGGCCCGACCGGCCGGGCCGCACCGGGCCCGCCGCTGCCCGACTCCGGCCGGGCCGGCACTGGGCCCGCCGCCGCCCGACTTCGGCCGGCACTGCCCGCCGCTGCCCGACTCGGCCGGGCCGGCACCGCCCGCCGCTGCCCGACTCGGCCGGGCTGGCACCGGGCCCGCCGCTGCCCGACTCCGGCCGGGCCGGCACTGGGCCCGCCGCCGCCCGACTCCCGGCCGCACCGCCCGCCGCCGGGCAGCAGCCGCGGGCCCGACTCCCGGCTGGATCTGGGCTGAGGGAGCCGCGGTCTGGGACCGGGAGCTGCTGAGCCAGCCGCACCTCCCCTCCGCCTCCGCGCCCCAGCTTACCTGCTGGCTGCCTCCATGCTGCTTGTTCAGGCTTCCCGCGAACATCTCATTCGCGGTAAGCAGGTGAGGGGGAGGAGAAGGGGGCGGTGCAGGAGAAGAATGGGCGGGAACTTTTGTTAAATTTAGCAGCCCTTAACAAGCGGTTCTAAAATGGCTGCTGTACTTAACAACGGGTTCGCGCGAACCGTGCGAACCCACTGCAGCTCACCCCTGCCTCTGTCTCAGAACACTGATTACCTTCCATCAGGCCCAGGTACTTGTTAGTCAATTAGCTGCCAAGCAGTGAATTGCTCACAGGTGGGTTGAGATAGGGTCCTTCTTGCAGAAGCCCATCTTGGATAGACTGGGCCCTGCTTGGCATCAGGCACCCTGTGACATGGCTCTAGAAATGTGGTTGACTAGAATGAAATAATGTAGAGAAATGGAACATGACTGGAAGGGACCTCCTGGGTCACTGAGTCCAATCCCCTCATACTACAGGCAACCATGTCCTATGAGCCTTCATCAGCCTCGCCTGGAGTGACTTCCTGCCTGTGTTAGACTAATAACTTCACTGTTACAGCAAAGCTGGGCCAAATGGGATGAAGTGCTCTAACTTGAATGAAAACAATCTGTGTATTTACTGTAATTGTAACCTGGGCTGCTCTAACCCCTTGGGCACGTGTCACTTCCTCTCTCAGTACTCATGGAAGGAAATTATATGTACTGCCAACAGCTTTGCTTATCTTTAATCAAACAAAGGAGACAGGTTTTGTGCGTGTCTCTGCTAAGAGCCCGCCTGGTTCCACGGGCTCCCTGGCAGCAATACCAGTTGAGTGACGGGAGGGGAAAACACTCAGGTGATGCTAGCTTTCACTAATGCATGAATCAAGGGGAACTTGCAGTGCAGCATGGTCTCAGTGTAGCTTGTGGCACTGCAAAGTACAGCGGGAGTGGGAAGGGCACAAGCCAGAATGGGGAGAGCGTCACCGAGGGGCAGAACAATGCAGAAGATGAACACTTAGGCCTCAACTACACTTAAGAATTAGCTTGGCCTAGCTTCGTCATTCAGGGCTGTGAAAACTGGTGCTTCCCAAGTGCAAGAGTCAGGCAGACTTGACTCCTGGTGTAGATGCTGCTAGGCCTTCCATCGACTTAGCTCTGGGAGAGGTGGATTGCCTAGAGGACGGAAAACCCGCTTTCGTCAGTGTAGGAAGTGTCTACACTATGGCACTACAGCTGTGCCCCTGGAGCACAGACATGCCCGTAGATTTTCATAGAGAAGGCTTGAGCTTGTCAGTGTGGTGGGAAAAGACACAGAGGAGCCCCAAGAATGCAAGAAATAGTCTTTATCTTAAACGTTGTTGTCACTACAAGATTTGATCCCATCTAGTCAAGCTCTGTTGGGGCTGGGTCGGGCAAACAGATTTAGTAGTCGCAATCAGAGTCCACAGTCAGGAGTTAGCTGGGTCAGGATACCAAGAGGTCAGAATCCACAGACACACTGGAGATCAGAACCACAAGTCAGAGGTCTGGAGCCAACCCAGGTCAATGCTCAATGCTTTTTTTGCCATTGTCCTCATGAACAAGGTCAGCTCCCAGACTACTGCACTAGGCAGCACATTATGGGGAGGAGGTGACCAGTGGAGAAAGAAGTGGTTCGGGACTATTTAGAAAAGCTGGACGAGCACAAGTCCATAGGGCCGGATTCACTGCATCCGAGGGTGCTAAAGGAGTTGGCAGATGTGATTGCAGAGCCATTGGCCATTATCTTTGAAAACTCATGGCGATCGGGGGAGGTCCCGGATGACTGGAAAAAGGCCAATGTAGTGCCCATCTTTAAAAAAGGGAAGAAGGAGGATCCAGGGAACTATAGGCCAGTCATCCTCACCTCAGTCCCTGGAAAAATCAGGGAGCAGGTCAATTTTGAAGCACTTTGAGGAGAGGAAAGTGATCAGGAACAGTCAGTATGGATTCACCAAGGGCAAGTCATGCCTGACTAACCTAATTGCCTTCTATGAGAAGATAACTGGCTCTGTGGATGAGGGGAAAGCAGTGGACGTGTTATTCCTTTTCGATACAGTCTCCCACAGTATTCTTGCCAGCAAGTTAAAGAACTATGGATTGAATGAATGAACTATAAGGTGGATAGAAAGCTGGCTAGATCATCGGGCTCAACGGATAGTGATCAATGGCTCCATGTCTAGTTGGCAGCCAGTATCAGGCGGAGTGCCCCAAGGGTCGGTCCTGGGGCCAGTTTTGTTCAATATCTTCATTAATGATCTGCAGGATGGCGTGGACTGCACCCTTAGCAAGTTTGCAGATTACACTAAACTGGGAGAAGTGGTAGATATGCTGGAGGGTAGGGATAGGATACAGAGGGACCTAGACAAATTAGAGGATTTGGCCAAAAGAAATCTGAAGAGGTTCAACAAGGACAAGTGCAGAGTCCTGCACTTCGGACGGAAGAATCCCATGCACCGCTAGAGACTAGGGACCAAGTGGCTAGGCAGCAGTTCTGCAGAAAAGGACCTAGGGGTTACAGTGGACGAGAAGCTGGATATGAATCAACAGTGTGCCCTTGTTGCCAAGAAGGCTAACGGCATTTTGGGCTGTATAAGTAGGGGCATTGCCAGCAGATTGAGGGACTTGATCATTCCCCTCTATTCGACATTGCTGAGGCCTCATCTGGCGTACTGTGTCCAGTTTTGGGCCCCACACTACAGGAAGGATGTGGAAAAATTGGAAAGAGTCCAGCGGAGGGCAACAAAAATGATTAGGGGGCTGGAGCACATGACTTACGAGGAGAGGCTGAGGGAACTGGGATTGTTTAACCTGCAGAAGAGAAGAATGAGGGGGGATTTGATAGCTGCTTTCAACTACCTGAAGGGGGGTTCCAAAGAGGATGGATCTAGACTGTTCTCAGTGGTAGCAGATGACAGAACAAGGAGTAATGGTCTCAAGTTATAGTGGGGGAGGTTTAGGTTGGACATTAGGAAAAACTTTTTCACTAGGAGGGTGGTAAAGCCCTGGAATGGGTTACCTAGGGAGGTGGTGGAATCTCCTTCCTTAGAGGTTTTTAAGGTCAGGCTTGTCAAAGCCCTGGCTGGGATGATTTAGTTGGGGATTGGTCCTGCTTGAGCAGGGGGTTGGACTAGCAGCAAAGAGTCCTGTGGCACCTTATAGACTAACGGACGTTTTGGAGCATGAGCTGTGGGTGAATATCCACTTGGCCGGATGCATGTAGTGGAAATTTCCAGGGGCAGGTATATATATGCAAGCAAGAAGCAAGCTAGAGATAACGAGGTTAGTTCAATCAGGGAGGATGAGGCCCTCTTCTAGCAGCTGAGGTGTGAAAACCAAGGGAGGAGAAACTGGTTCTGTAGTTGACAAGCCATTCACAGTCTTTGTTTAATCCTGAGCTGATGGTGTCAAATTTGCAGATGAACTGGAGCTCAGCAGTTTCTCTTTGAAGTCTGGTCCTGAAGTTTTTTTGCTGCAGGATGGCCACCTTAAGATCTGCTATTATGTGGCCAGGGAGCTTGAAGTGTTCTCCTACAGGTTTTTGTATATTGCCATTCCTAATATCTGATTTGTGTCCATTTATGCTTTTCCGTAGAGACTGTCCAGTTTGGCCGATGTACATAGCAGAGGGGCATTGCTGGCATATGATGGCGTATACTACATAGGTGGACGTGCAGGTAAATGAACCGGTGATGTTGTGGCCGATCTGGTTAGGTCCTGTGATGGTGTTGCTGGTATAGATGTGTGGGCAGAGTTGGCATCGAGGTTTGTTGCATGGATTGGTTCCTGAGTTAGAGTTACTATGGTGCAGTGTGCAGTTACTGGTGAGAATATGCTTCAGGTTGGCAGGTTGTCTGTGGGCGAGGACTGGCCTGCCACCCAAGGCCTGTGAAAGTGAGGGATCATTGTCCAGGATGGGTTGTAGATCCCTGATGATGCGTTGGAGGGGTTTTAGCTGGGGACTGTATGTGATGGCCAGTGGAGTCCTGTTGGTTTCTTTCTTGGGTTTGTCTTGCAGTAGGAGGCTTCTGGGTACACGTCTTGCTCTGTTGATCTGTTTCCTTATTTCCTCATGCAGGTACTGTAGTTTTGAGAATGCTTGGTGGAGATTTTGTAGGTGTTGGTCTCTGTCTGAGGGGTTAGAGCAGATGCGGTTGTACCTCAGTGCTTGGCTGTAGACAATGGATCGTGTGGTGTGCCCGGGATGGAAGCTGGAGGCATGAAGGTAGGCATATCGGTCGGTAGGTTTTTGGTATAGGGTGGTGTTAATGTGACCATCACTTATTTGCACCGTGGTGTCTAGGAAGTGGACCTCCCCTGTAGATTGGTCCAGGCTGAGATTGATGGTGGGGTGGAAGCTGTTGAAATCGTGGTGGAATTTTTCCAGAGTCTCCTTCCCATGGGTCCAGATGATGAAGATGTCATTGTTAGGGGGCTTATTCCTTCACCCTCTCACTTCCCTGGTCCTTCTCGCATGAACAGAGAGCAACAATACCCGAAGTCCAAAGGCGTAAACAATTAGATGTTTATTGGGGTGAACTTCCAGCAGGCATGATTCCAGTTTCCTTCCTTAGTGTCTCCCTTCCCAGCTCTGACACCACAGAACCTTGCCTGTGTCCCCTGCTCCTGTTCCCATCCCCTGTTCCCATTTTCCCTTTAGCAAGACATGATTTTAATTCCCCATCCCCAGTCCCTGTTCCCATTCCCCCCCTCCTTCCTGATGGACTGCAGACTACATAGTAAAACTTGAACTCTGCTTAGCTATACCCTAACCAGTCATTGTACTGACATTTAACTAACCAATCCTAACATACTGTAACATGGTTATTTAACCAATTATACCCCACCACCTTCATTGGTTTACACCCAACAAAACTAATTATACAGCAGACAGAAACAATTGCAGAACCAGTCAGAGACCATGCAAATAAACATACAAAACAATACAGAAGTGAGGATTTCACAACTACATCTATACAGACATAAGGGTTTTCCAGCTGTGTCTATTGATAAGTGAGTTCTTGCCAGACAGGCTGCTATCAAACTAAGTTTCCTTTTACATCTTCTAGGCTCCTCCCTTTCTCTGGAGGTGATAGAAATATCAGGACAGGACTGTATTCCTAATAGCCCAATAGCATCTTATTTCAATGTGACTAGTTTGGAATGTGAGGATGTGACCATACACTTCCCAGCTTATGGCTGCCTAACTACATCTTAGCTGAAGGCCTTAGCCTGTCACAGTAAGAGAAGGCCATTACACAGACAGTGATCTTGATTCTTTCTTTTATACCTCTATAACTAGCTAAGTGATAAGAATACACCTAAATTCTTAAAGTATAGGCCTTTGCAGACAGGCCTGAATGTCTATATCCTAATTGTCATCAATGTAGCGTAGGTAGAGAAGGGGCTTGAGTGGATGAGAGCTGAGGAAGCGTTGTTCCAGGTCAGCCATAAAAATGTTGGCATATTGTGGGGCCATAACAGTGCCACTGATCTGGAGATATATATTGTCATCAAATTTGAAATAGTTGTGTGTGAGGATAAAGGCAGACCTCAGCAACCAGTTGTGCTGTGGCATCATCAGGGATACTGTTCCTGACAGCTTGTATTCCATCTGTGTGTGGGATGTTTGTGTAGACTAGATGACCTCCTGAGGTCCTGATATTCTACGATTCTCTGATTAATCTTACATATGTACTTAGGATCCATTGTTGAATGGGTGTCAGAGAAAAGGAAATTTCTGACCTGTGCAGGAAATATGTGTATTAACGCTTGCTTAAGCATAGAAAAAACAGTTATAAACAGTACAGTTTTTGCCAGTAATTCACACAATTAGCAGAGTAATAATAATAATGCTCCATCTTATCAGCTTGATGAGGTTGCGTCTAGGAAATTGTGAGTATACGTGTACAAAGAGAACAGGAATATGACTCTTTCCTTATTCATCCCACATGATGGTTCATATAGTTCCCCCTGATCTTGCTAACAAGAGTTTGCTGCAACACAGATTTATTTTAGAGCAGGTTTAGATTGCGTTGAAGCTGAAGTACATTAATCCTAAGTGTTGCTCCAGTTCAGAAACCTGCTACAACCACTGAATGATTTCAACTAAATTCATGTCCCTAAGAAGAAAATTTCAAACACGTTTGCAAATCTACTTTTAAAGGAAAAACATGATTGTCTTCAAGCACCGATTTCAGGGCCAAACTCTGCATCCTTTACTGAGCACAACTCCCATCTAAGGGCAATGCAACTTTGGCTCAGTTAGGCAGGAATTTTCAAAAGTCTGCAGGTGTCTGAGGAGCACAAATCCCACTGACAGTCAAGAGGACTCTTCAGCTCCTATTTTAGGCACTTGAACAAAATTCCACCATTAGGAATCATGGACTATGCCCTCAGAGAATAGTTTGTGTATCAACCTGCCAGTTCCCCATGTTAGTTCAGCTATGCACCCCATTTGCTCTAAAGAAAACCCCGCTCTTTTGCAAACTGTACCACCAAGTTCCTATATTTCCTCCTTATTCTTTATTATTAGAGGACGTTTACTTGAAGGAAGAAAAAACAAACCCCAAACCAAACCAGGACTTTTTAAAAAACTCCCCTCATTTGTTTCTCCTGCCCACTGCCCACCAGAAGATAAATCCTCTGTTGGCGTTCTCCCAAGGTCACTGGTTGCCTTTAGTCCCTATGGGCCTGTGATAGCTGTGGAACAGCAGGAGTGTCACAGCCATTTAACCTGTGCACCCCAACATGCTGCTGGCGCCCCAGACTCTTGTGAAGGAGACGACAGAGCCAGCTCTGCGCGAGGGGCAAAGGAGCAGGCATCTGCTTTGGGCCCCTTTTGTGCCAGTGTAGCCAGTGGTAACCTTTCGACCTGCTCAGTTATCCAGTATTGGGCACCCCAGGGGCTGCTTTTGTTAGGAGAAGAAACTGAGGATGGGGTCAGGTATTTCTTTGATACAATCCTGTATATTTACAAACAATGTACAAAGTCCTGTTTCCCTGAACACAGGAGGAATCAAACTACTGGAGGCAGTTTCTTTGCCTGCAGTTCCAAACCTCTTTCCAGCCAGCGCTCTTCCTGCAAAGCGACTTCTCTTCACTTTCGCTCTGGGCCATATTCCCAGTGCTTGTCTTGCTGTTGGCTTGGGCTTTTTTGGCTTCTCTCTGCCTCTGATTCTGCTCCCAGATACACACACCTCTGTCAGACAATACCCAGTGAAACCCCTCTGCCCAAATAGCTCATTTTCTGACCAGCTTTGCATGTGGCTATGTTTTGGGTGGGGGCGTCCTATTGTTCCAGTTATATTATTCCAAAAAGGAGCTTAGCTGCTTCTTACATCTACCCTGAAGGGTGGCTGTCACAGGGCTTGGCTACACTTACAAGTTGCAGCGCTGGTGGAGGCTTTCCAGCACTGCAATTAACACCCCGTCCACACTTGCAGGGCACAACCAGCGCTGCAACTCCCTGGTTGCAGCGCTGGCTGAAAACCCATCCGGGTTGGGGTATAAGAGTGCAGCGCTGGTGACACCAGCGCTGCTCAGCAGGTGTGGACACTCACCAGCGCTTTACCTGTCCTCCAGGGAATAAGGAGCTATCCCAGAATTCCTGTTCAGCCACTCTGCACATCAGTTTGCACTCTACTGCTCTTGCCTCAGGTGACCCGCCCTTTAAATGCCCCGGGAAATTTAAAAATCTCCTTCCTGTTTGCTGCAGCCAGGTGTGGAGTGCAATCAGTTAATCAGTTACAGGTTACAGGTAACCATGCCTCCACGCGGCAAACGAGCCCCAGCATGGAGCACAGGTGAATTGCAGGACCTCATCAGTGTTTGGGGTGAGGCGTCTGTTCAGGCACAGCTGCGCTCCGGCCGTAGGAATTACGATATCTTTGAGCAGATAGCAAGGGACATGCTGGATAGGGGCCATCAACGGGACGCACTACAATGCAGGGTGAAAGTTAAAGAGCTGCGGAGTGCCTATTACAAAGCCCGAGAGGGGAATCGCAGATCCGGATCCGCCCCCACGACCTGCCGTTTTTACTTGGAGATGGACAACATACTTGGGGTGACCCCACTGCCAATCCCAGGGTAACGATGGACACTTCTGAGCAGGCTGGGGGACAGGAGGAGGAGGAGGCTGCGGGGGGGGGAGAGGAAACCGCGAGTGAAGCTCCTGGGATGGGGGAAGAAACCGCAGATTCCCTGGAGGCATGCAGCCAGGAGCTCTTCTCAAGCCAGGAGGAAAGTACCCAATCGCAGCAGCAGCCAGCAGTTGCAGAAGGACAAGCAGAGGAGCGGTGTACCGTAAGCGGCTTTTATTTTCTGGGTGGAAATGTTTCTGGAGAGGAAGGGGGTTATGGATGCATGCATGGCAGCGCCTAGATGTGGAATAGCCCGTTGATGTGGTCTATCACGTCGCGGTAATCTGCTTCAGTTATCTCAGCAAAGCTTCATCCAGAGCGTGGGCAATATGCCTGCGCAGGTTTATAGGCAGAGCCACTGTGTCCCTTGTCCCAGTGACGGTGACGCGTCCGCGCCACTCTTCGGCCAGGGGGGGGGGACCATTTCTGAACACAGGCACGCCGCATAGGGTCCCGGGCGGAATCCACATTGCTCTAAAAGAGCCCCCCGCTGTTCCCTAGTGACTCGCAGTAGGGAAACATCTTCCAGGATTAAGTCCTGTGAAAAATGTTGGGAGACTCTTTAGTGAAGAGATAGGAGATAAGATCACCCCTGCATCTGCATCTTCACTCAACCTCTAGCACTCCAGATTACCCAAGCAACCAGCTCCTCTCACTCAAGCCCCACTCCTCACTCACCATTTCGTGGCTTCTGTTGTGTTTTCCTTTTGGGATAAAGAATGCAAGTGAGAACTTGCAAGTGAGAACTCCTCAGTGTATCAATTCATGTCTGGAGATAGTTGATACTATGCTGCCCGTGTTAAATGTTGTCATTTCTGTGTGTACAGTGACCTTTACTTGACTGCCCAGATGTTAAACATCAATGATGCTTCAATATTTGAGAAAAATCCCGAAAGAGCAAAGAGGACATGCTGAAAACTGTTCTTCAGCACTCTGCTACAGAGAGAAAAGAATTGAAGGAGTGGCGAGAGAAAGTATGCAGGACCTGCAAGAGAAATGCAGTGGCCAAGAGGAAAAGCACGGAGCGGCTGCTAAGCATCCTGGAGCGCCAAGCGGAGTCTATAGAGTCACTCGTTGCCATGCAAGCAGAGCACTACCGTGCTACTCCCCCACCCGCCCCGTCCTTTGTGCCTTGTGCCCCAATGTCAGCTCCAACCACCTTTCCCCAGCATCCAGGCTCTTACCACCACCAGCTGCCTCCAACACCTGTACGTTCCCCAACCAGCCCTGATACCTACCACCACCCTTACCCTCTGCATTCAACCCCATCACCATGCAGTATATGCACCCTGAAGTGCAGGATTAATTAAACAGCAGTCCAGACATGGCATATGCAAACTTGTGACTGTACAGTTCACCAACCCACACCCTTGCCCTCTTGTGTTAATGAAATGTTGTGTGTCTGTCTGTCTGTCAAGGAAGTTTTTTTCTTTTCAATAAAACAATTCTTGGCTTTGAAAACAGTCTTTATTATAGCAGATAGTGAAAGACACCTTAGCCCAGTAAAGAAAGAGGCACTGCAAATCATATTATTATTATGGATAATAGAATAACAGTGTAAGCAGTGCAATTCACTCCCATGCAAGGCAGCAAGCATTACTGTTGGCTTTCAGCCTCAAATTCTTCCCTCAAGGCATCCCTAATCCTTGAAGCCCTGTGCTGGGCCTCTATTAGCCCTGCTCTCTGGCTGTGCATATTCAGCCTCCAGGACTTGAACCTCGGTGGTCCATGCCTCACTGAATGTTTCACCCTTCCCTTCACAAATATTATGGAGGGTACAGCAAGCGCTTATAACCGCGGGGCTGCTGCTTTCCCCCAAGTCTAGCTTCCCATACAAACATCTCCAGCGAGCCTTTAAACGCCCAAAAGCACACTCCACAGTCATTCTGCACCGGCTCAGCCTGTAGTTGAACCGGTCCTTGCTCCTGTCAAGCTTCCCTGTATAGGGTTTCATGAGCCAAGGCAGTAACGGGTATGCGGGGTCTCCAAGGATCACAGTGGGCATTTCGACATCCCCTACTGTGATCTTCCTGTCTGGGAAAAAAGTCCCTGCCTGCATCTTCCTGAACAGGCCACTGTTCCGAAAGATGCGTGCATCATGCACCTTTCCCGGCCAGCCTGTGTAAATGTCAATGAAACGCCCGCGGTGATCCCCAACCCCCTGGAGAACCATAGAGAAATACCCCTTACGATTAACGCACCCGGATGCCAGGTGGGGGCCAGAATAGGAATATGCGCCCCATCTATCGCCTCCACAGTTAGGGAAACCCATTTGTGCAAAGCCATCCACAATGTCCTGCACGCTCCCCGGAGTCACGGTCTTTCTTAGCAGGATGCGATTAATTGCCTTGCAAACTTGCATCAAAACGATTCCCACGGCCGACTTTCCCACACCAAACTGGTTCCCGACCGACCGGTAGCTGTCTGGATTTGCCATCTTCCAGATTGCAATAGCCACCCGCTTTTCCACCGTCAGGGCAGCTCTCAATCTTGTGTCCTTGCGCCGCAGAGTGGGGGCGAGCTCAGCACACAGTCCCATGAAAGTGGCTTTTCTCATACGAAAGTTCTGCAGCCACTGCTCGTCATCCCAGACTTCCATGACGATGTGATCCCACCACTCAGTGCTTGTTTCCCGAGCCCAAAGCGGCGCTCAACGGTGCTGAGCATTTCCGTGAATGCCGCAAGCACTCTAGTGTCACACGCGGCAGACAAATCCATATTGATATCATCGCCGGACTCTCACTGTCACTTTGGAGCTGAAGGAATAGCTCGACTGCCAAACGTGTTGTGCTGGTGACACTCATCAGCAGAGTCCTCAGCAGATCGGGCTCCATTTGCCACAGAAATCGCGATTCACAGAGAGTAACAGAAAGACACTCACAATGGCGCCAAACGCTGCCGGAATGAATGCTGGGATGTGAAGCGATGCACCACGGGGCGCTGGCAAACAGGAAGCGGAATGACCCGCACACTTCCTTCCCCTTCCCACAATACTCAGCGCCAAAACGGCGCCAAAACGGGACGAGGTGTTCTGTGGGATAGCTGCCCACAATGCACCTCTCAATACAGCGCTGGAAAGTGCTGCAAGTGTGGCCACACTGCAGCGCTGGTAGCTGTCAGTGTGGCCACACTCCAGCGCTGGCCCTTACACAGCTGCATGAGCAGCGCTGTAACTCCCAGCGCTGCAACTTGTAAGTGTAGCCAAGCCCACAACCACCAGATTCGATGGATTCACCCAACTTCCATCATAACACCTGCATAAAGAGGCTTCAAGACAATGGCAAATTGGACCCCGAGCCCATCGCACTCGACTGGTAATTGTCAGGGGCTACCCAGTGGGACAGACTGACAGAGAGACCCTGTAGAGGGAATCTGAAGGAGCTGGGCCTTCCTGAGCTCAAGGAATGGTAAGCCTTTGGGAGAGGCATGCGTATACCCTAGTTTATTGTTTTAAAATCTGTTTTCTCCTAACTGCCTCTGTTCCTACTAAAGGAGGTATTGCTCTGAGAAGGCTGTTTGGTTACTGGATCCCACCATCATTACTCCCAGCAGGAACAAAATTGCAGGAGCTGAAGATAAGTCAGGCCCTGCTGTGGTAATCAGGGTTGAGCACAGCAGACTGCAGCCCAGGACCTGGTTTGAGAGTGGGAGAATTCTGTGATTCCACCTTGAAAAAGAGATGATGGAGATGAAGAGTCACTTCGCTACCTTGTGCCTTAGTTTACTCATCTGTAAAATGGGGCTATTGCCCTCCTTTGTAAAGTGCTTTGAGATCTACTGATGGAAAAACTATATAAGAGGTAGATATGCTTTTATTAGACATGTTGTTCGGTTATCTTTGGTTCTGAAAAGAAGTATGCCATCTAGTGGCTGCTGTTGATGACTAAATGGAGTTGAAGGGAAATAAGTTAAAATACTGGCAGTTATCTTTCTGAGGAAGGAAGAACAGGCAGGCTTTTAGCATATCATGTGCTAAAATGTCAGCCTCCAGAAAACACCACAGCAAAGCAGCATGGAAAGGTTGAAATAGACTGGAACTGGTCCAAAAATGTGGTCAGCTTTTCAGAAAAATGGTCACAATTTTTCAGCAACATTTTAAATGGCATTTTCACAAAATGTCAACCACTTCTGTAAGCTGGTTGAAAAATGGCAACATAAATTGGCATGAAACTTCCTTGCAAAATTGTGCAATCTTGTGCTGAAATACTGGAAATGTCAAAGAGCTGTAGAATGTGCTCCCTTTGTAGATCTGCTCCTGTCAAGAGACAGCCCAGGAGCTAGGTCAGAGATTCAAGAGTGTATTCATGGGTTGAAAGTATTGTCATTCAGCATTGTGCTGATTTAGTGATTTCAATCACTAGTCAGGAAGACTCAATTTAATCATGGATTTCTACATAAAAGTGCATTCTTGTTGGTTGTTATAACCTTAATACATATTCTTCACAACTCAGAGATGGATGTAGGTTTCATTTTTAGAAGGTACACACTATACATTTTAAAAGTGATTTATTTTGAAAACTTTTCAGATGAGTTTTACAGCTACATCAGAAAATGAATGATTGTTTGGTTATTTCATTTACCAAAGGTAACTGAAGCAGATATTTATGAAGTCATTGGGAGGTGAACTATCTCCAATTCAGCAGGTTAATCATTAATATTTGGAGAATTTTCTTGCCATGCTGTATTAGGAGGAGAACATTACCAGACAGACATTTACATTGTTTTATTTAACTAAACAACAACGTTATATATTCTGGATTATTTTCTTCAACAGCAAACATAATATTTTAACAAAACAAGCATATGAATTTTTGAATTTAGTTAAACATTCAAGTTTTTTAAAATCGGGGTTTTTTTTTTGTTAAAGTTGTTTTGAACTAAAATAGTTAAATGAAATATTTAAAAAAACAAAAACAAAAATTAAATAGCAAAAATTATGTCAGCCAGGTCAACATGAGAAACTTAAAATATTGGCTTCTGCAGCTAACTCAGTCGTCTTCACCTTCATTTTCCTGTTTGTTCATAATCTGAAAAAGAAAAACAAGCTTTCCTGATTTTCAGGTCCCAAACGATTTCTCAATTTGGAATGAATTCGTCCAAAGGAAGAAAATATTCTTTCTACACAAGCAGAAGAAGCTACTGCTGTTAAAAGTGAGATTATCACGTCAACAGTCTCTGAATCCAAGTGCTTAAGTGACTTTCACCAGTTCACTGGTGTGACTTTCTTTAAAACATCATCAGCAAACATATATTGAATGGTTCACCCTGTCATGAATAGTCAGTAAAGGGTTAAAAATAGTACCTGGTAGGCACCTGACCTGAGGACCAATCAGGGAAAAGAATTTGAAATTTCTAGGAGGGAACTTTTTCCCTCTGTTGCTGTGTTTTTTGTCTTTAGCCGTCTGGAGTTACAAGAGTCCAGATGTTTTAATCAAGTCTACAAGTTTCTACCTTTCTGAACTAATTTCTTCTAGTCAAGATAGTGAGTATTAGAAAGATACTTTGTGTCATTATCTAATAATCCTATGTTTGCAATTCTGTGTGTTTGTTATTGATTATTCTTAATTCTGCCTGTTTTTGTTGTACTGAGAAAGAGAGAGGATTCTCTCCAGAACTTAGCAAGGTTATACCCTATGAGTGTCCGGCTTGGACTCATAGAGATTCTGTATTTTCTTGTTTTTCTTTTAATAAATTCTTTCTATAAAGATTTAATTAAATCCCTTCTACTGTGGATATAGGGGGAGGGGCTAAGACATTCTCTCTCGGTGGTGAGACAGCTTATCTCCGGGCAGAGAGGGGAGGGGGGAGGTTCCTCCTCTGTAAGTTGATCTGTGTTCCCCAGGGAGTGTCTTTGGAGGGAGACAGGGGGAAACAGGGGTGTCCCGGCCCACGTAATTGACCGAGGTGGTGGCAGCAAAAGGGAGACCTACCCTAGGATTTTGGGGTGGGGGAAGACATGCGGGTCCTCACTTTGAAACCCCCCAGTTTCAAGTGAGGGTAGACTCTGACATGGTGGCAGCGGTGTTTCGGACCCAGAGACAGAGGCACGGCTTAGAACATCAAAGACAGATGGAACTAATTATTGCAGAAAGGGCCAGGGAAGAAGCTAACCACAAGAGGGAGCTGGAGAAACAAGAGGCTGAGCACAAGAGACAAATGGAAATCCTGAGGGAGACCCACCAGCAGGCTCTGGAATTAGCAAAGACTAAGCAGCAGGAGCCAACCAATCCAACCCCTTTTCAACCTACTGATCAACCTTCTTGGAGAAAATTTCCCGCCTACAGGGCAGGTGAAGATGTTGAGGCCTTCTTAAAAAACTTTGAAAGGGTCTGCCTTGGGTACAAGATCCCTGAAAACCATACATGGTAGAGCTGAGGTCACAGCTCATGGAGACTTATTACAGGTGGCAACTGAAATGCCTAGGGGCAACATGAACGACTATAAACTGTTTCTAACCAAGGCCAAGTACAGAATGGGCATAACCCCTGATCACGCCCGTCAGCGTTTCAGAGAGCAGAAATGGAAACCAGAGGAGTCATTTCCAAAACACGCCTCCTACACTGAAAAGCATTATTCTTCCTGGTTATCAGGAGCCAATGTTACAACCATGGACGAGCTAAGCCTCCTGATAATGATGGAGCAGTTCTTGGATGGTGTTCCTGAGGACGTTACACACTACATACGAGATGAAAAACCAAAAAATATCACTGAGGCAGGGGAGATTGGAGCCAAATGGATGGCAGTTACACTGAACAAGAAAACTGCTGCCAAGGGGAGCGAATCCCACAAGGTACCCACCGAGACTAAACCCTACCATCGAGGGCCAATCAAGCCCACACCTACAACCCAAGGACAGTCACACCCTACTTCTTCTTCTACCACACCAGTCTCCAGTAGACCAACACAAACCGGTGACCCATCAAGTGGGCGATGTTTTCGATGCAATGAATTGGGGCATATCAAAGCCAAATGCCCAAAGAACCTAAACCGAGTGCAACTCCTTGCACCTTCACACCAAGGAAAGCCGGACCTAGATGTATCTCAAATACCCTTAGAACATAGGGAAACTTTGAGAGTGGACGAAAAGGAGATCATCGCATGGAGAGACACTGCAGCGCATGTGTCAGCTATCCACCGAACCTTCGTGGACCCCAAATTCATCAACCAGAAAACCAAAGTGACAATTCAACCCTTCATGTCAAAACCTGTAACATTACCTACAGTGCGTTTACCTGTCCAGTACAAGGGCTGGTCAGGGAAGTGGACTTTTGCTGTCTATGACAACCATGCGATTCCCATGCTACTGGGGAACAACTTGGCCCGACACGTTGAACAGCAAAAAACAGAGGGAGTGGTTACACGCAGCCAAGCCAGACGAGCTGCCGGACCCATCCCTGTTCCTGAGCCATCCAACGGGACCCCGTCTGTGTTACCAAAGACCCAGACAGAGGTGGTGGAACCGGATCCCAGGCCAACACCTACAGCAGCCATAGTACATCCAGTCCCAGAACCGGAACTGGAAGAGCAACCAGCGCCAGCACCGGCGCCTGCGATTACAACTCCACCACCAGAGGGCGACAACAGGCCTGAACTGGAAAAACCAGCAGACAACCCTACCCAAGAGGCTCAGCCGGAGCCTGAAATGACACCTTGTGCACCAGCGGGGAGCGGTTCACAGTCAACGGAAACAACCTCATCACCTACATCGCTCCCAGAGGAACTGGTGTCTCCCGCCTCAAAAGAACAGTTCCAGACAGAGCAGGAAGCCAATGACAGCCTCAAGAAAGCATGGGCGGCGGCACGCAGCAACCCACCGCCTCTCAGCTCTACTAACCGATCCCGGTTCGTTGTGGACCAAGGACTTTTATACAAGGAATTTCTTTCTGGTGGACACCAGGAGGGCTGGCATCCTCGAAAACGGTTGCTAGTCCCGACCAAGTACCGGGAAAAGCTCTTAAGCTTATCCCATGATCACCCTAGTGGCCATTCTGGGGTGAAGCGAAGCAAAGACAGGTTGGGAAGGTCCTTTGACTGGGAGGGGATGGGCAAGGTGGTAGCCACTTACGTCCGGTCTTGTAAGGTATGCCAAACAGTAGGAAAACCCCAAGACCAGGTCAAGGCCCCTCTCCAACCACTTCCCATAATGGAGGTCCCATTTCAGCGAGTAGCTGTGGATATTATGGGTCCTTTCCCAAAGAAGACTCCCAGAGGAAAGCAGTACATACTGACTTTTATGGACTTTGCTACCAGATGGCCGGAAGCAGTAGCTCTAGGCAACACCAGGGCTACAACTGTGTGCCAGGCCTTAACTGACATTTTTACCAGGGTGGGTTGGCCCTCCGAACTGCTTACAGATTCGGGAGCAAATTTCCTATCAGGGACCATGAAAGACCTGTGGGAAACTCATGGGGTGCATCACTTGGTGGCCACCCCGTACCGTCACCAAACTAATGGCCTAGTGGAAAGGTTTAATGGAACTTTGGGGGCCATGATCCGTAAATTCGTACATGAACATTCCAATAATTGGGATCTAGTGTTACAGCAGTTGCTGTTTGCCTACAGGGCTGTTCCACATCCCAGTTTAGGTTTCTCACCATTCGAGCTGGTGTATGGCCACGAGGTTAAGGGGCCATTACAGCTGGTGAAGCAGCAATGGGAGGGGTTTACGCCTCCTCCAGGGACTAACATTCTGGATTTTGTAAGCAACCTTCAAAACACCCTCCAAGACTCTTGGGCCCTTGCTCGAGAGAACTTAAAGGATGCTCAAGCGGAGCAAAAGGTCTGGCATGATAGACACACCAGAGAGCGTTCCTTCAAGGTTGGAGACCAGGTCATGGTCTTGAAGGCGCAACAGGCCCATAAGATGGAAGCGTCCTGGGAAGGACCATACGTGGTCCAGGAGCGCCTGGGAGCGGTTAACTACCTCATAGCATTCCCTGATTCCTCTTTAAAGCCTAAAGTGTTTCATGTTAACTCTCTAAAGCCCTTTTATCCCAGAGAATTACAGGTCTGTCAGTTTACAGTCCAGGAAGGAGATGACACCGAGTGGCCTGAAGGTGTCTACTATGAAGGTAAAAGAAATGGTGGTGTGGAAGAGGTGACCCTCTCCACAACCCTGCAATGTCTACAGCGGCAACAGATCAAGGAGCTGTGCACTCACTTCGACACCTTGTTCTCAGCCAACCCAGGACGGACTGAGCAAACCTGCCACTCCATTGACACAGGTAATGCTCACCCGATTAGAACACCACCCTACCGGGTGTCACCTCATGCCAAAGTTGCTATTAAACAGGAGATTGACAACATGTTGGAGATGGGTATCATCCGCCCTTCTACCAGTGCATGGGCATCTCCAGTGGTTCTGGTTCCCAAACCAGATGGGGAAATATGCTTTTGCGTGGACTACCGTAAGCTAAATGCTGTAACTCGTCCAGACAACTATCCAATGCCACGCACTGATGAGCTTTTGGAAAAGTTGGGACGTGCCCAGTTCATCTCTACCATTGACTTAACCAAGGGGTACTGGCAAGTACCACTAAATAAACCCGCCAGAGAAAAATCTGCCTTCATCACCCATGCAGGGATGTATGAATTTAATGTGCTCCCGTTCAGACTGAAGTCAACATCTAACAGGTGGGGATCAGTCCCATGAACATCAATGGCCTCCCTCTATGGTGACCAGACAGCAAGTGTGAAAAATCAGAACAGGGGTGGAGGGTAACAGGCACCTAGATAAGATAAAGCCCCAAATATTGGGACTGTCCCTGTAAAATTGAGACATCTGGTCACCCTAGTCCTCTCGACCAACAGAAATTGGTCCAATAAAACACCTACCTTGTCTCTTCAATATTCTGGGACCAACCTGGCTACATGAACACTGTTACCATGAACTCCTAAAATGTGGTGGTGTCCCTGGCTCTGCAGCTGTTTCAGAAAAAATCTTCAGCTGAAATTTCACCTAGTTCTAGTGTGAGTGGGTGTCTGTTGAAACACCAGGAAAATGTCAAAGGCAGGTTTGCTGATCACATTGGAGAGGCTAGATGGGCTGCTTTGACTAGAGTGACTGGAGCGATATCATGGGCAGAGCTGCTGGGAGTCTGGGAAGATAGCCTTTTAAATGTCATCTGTTGGAGGCTCCGTTGTCATACGTCCTCTGTCACAAACAGGGCAGAACAGAGTGTTACGTCTGTTTTTCTGACACCCAGGAATTCTACAAGGGGTGGTTCCAACCAAACCCACTAGATCGGACTCTGAAGCGCAGTTCCTGGGATTCCAGGATGCGCCTGTGTCAGTTTGTGCAGCGAGAGTAAGAACGTGGTGCAATGTCGCAGTGAGCGCTGGGACTGGGACTGGCACCCATCCAGAGATAATGCAGTGCGATTGGTAGTATTTCTGTGGGGGCAGCTGGGAGAGCCAGGACTAGGGGGAGAGCACGGAGAGAACGCAGAGGGGAAAATCTATAACATTGAATAGTAAATGGTGAACACTCTCTTGGGTTACTCAGAACTGGCAGGTGTAGACCAAAACTCTCCGCTGAGGTGACCTATTTAAATGCTGCACAATGAATCGCTAGCTGTCACTCTGACTCCACAATGAACACAGCTGTGTTGCTGGTCCCCTGTTCATGATTTCCTGTCTCCAATCTACCCCAGCAGAGAAATGTGTCCTGCCTGTGGCCTGAGCCTCCCTGCCAGTGAACTCCAAAGGCCCTTTGCCACTGGTGTCAGTGGAGCAGGAGATGCTGAGGCCTGACTTTTTTCAGACGTGCTTCTTAGGTTGGTGCCTAAAGATCCAGCTCTGAAGAGCAGCGTCAGACAAGGCCCAGCTTTTAAAATGGGCACATCAGCCTGCACAGCTTGCGCCGCCTTAACCAGACTTTTCCGGATCTCGCCGTTGTCAGTCCTGTGCCTGAGCTGAGAAACCAAACTAACCCCGTGCTCACGGGCTGTACCGTTGGGGGTCTGTTGGGTCACGTTCCGTTAGCCGCCAGAGCTGCCAGCTGGAGCCCCTAACCCTGCCTGCTGAGTGACGTCCTGCTGCTTCTCTGCTGGGCCTGAGAGCTTAAGCAAAACCAGACTTCACGCTAGCGTCGCTCCGCTGACTTCAGCAGAGACACTCCTGCTACAAGGGAGACGCAGATCAGGCCCTTTGTGTTGCACCAAAGGATTGGTTCATTGCTGCCACTCACTCACATCCCACAGTGGGCACGGATTCCCTGACGTCGTTTGAAACACGGCGGAAGGCTGTGCTTGACTTTCCCACGGCCGCGCTCCCCAGCAGAACCACCTTGGAGATGTAGGCTTGCTCCGTGGACGGCCCCGCCCCCACCTGCTGCGTTCTTCTCGGGGCCATATTCTGCAAAGAAGAGAGAACCCTGTTCAAAAGGCATTGACAGTGCGCTCCAGGGCCCTCGGATGATTAGCTGCGTACACGCTAAAGAGTTAGGCCCCAGGCCTCGATTTCCCA
This sequence comes from Mauremys reevesii, assembly GCF_016161935.1. Classification (NCBI taxonomy): domain Eukaryota; kingdom Metazoa; phylum Chordata; order Testudines; family Geoemydidae; genus Mauremys; species Mauremys reevesii. The sequence goes on from NC_052633.1 coordinate 844,156, forward strand.
CTCAGCGTAGCAGGAGACGTGGCTCCAGTTTAACCCTGATATTCTATGATTCTATCTGCTATTCTATGATGCTGTATGATTTAGTTGGGAATTGGCCCTGCTTTGAGCAGGGGGTTGGACTAGCTGAGCTCCTGAGATCCCTGCCAACCCTGATATTCTATGATCCTCCCTGCACTCCCGTTCCAATCATTCAAGCTCAACATGCTTAAAAGAATCCTAATGGGAGTCTAACCCTACGGATACATGTACAGTACAGGGGGCTGTACCAACAGAGCTCTGTCACTGTATTGGCCAGTATGACGCCGTGGTATAGACACAGCCCACACCAACAGAAATGGGGTTTCCTTTAGTGTAGGCCACCACTTCCCCGACAGACAGGCGCTTCAGCGATGGAAGCCTTCTTCTGTCAACACAGCTGCAGCCACCGTGCAGGTTAGGTTGCCATGGCAATGTCACGCAGGAGTGTGACCAGCCACAGGGCAACGTGCTGACCTAACTTAGGTGTAGACCAAGTCTCATCCATAGACTCATCAACAGCCTGAGCTGCTGTGGCCACAGTCACAATGTCAGGTGGCCTCTCGTAGCAGCACTGTGAACTCCAGACTCCCTGTCCTAAATACTGGTCATAGCGCTCCAACCTGTTTCCCCCCCAATACCTGACCTCCTGAGAGAGCTCTTCCGTCAATACACTGGCTTGGGCTCTTGGAACCGACTTGATACAGGTGGTCCCAAAGCTTCCAGCGCTAGGCTCACAAGGGGCAGTCCGGATGCACAGCCCTGAATCAGTCGGACTTTTTCCTTACCAAGAAACCTCACTGGCCCTATCCCTGTGGTTCTCAGGAGTCTCAAAGGCCAGGTCAGGCTGGCTATGGTGGGAAGCCTGGGGGTGAGGGGTGGGGAACCATCAGTGGCTGAACTTTCAACCCTAGCAAATAGCTTCTCTTGAAGTCAGTTTCTAGTGCTTGGTGTTATGAAGATGGGCCACATTTTCAAGGCTATATTCAGTCTCTGGTCTGGCTCAGCTCAGTGCACCAACTGAGTGTGGGGGGGAGGGGTGTGCAAAGAGGTCATTCCTGCAGCTGGGGGTCCTGTCCTGCACTTTAGGAGCGGAGGGTTGCTCAGAGTTCTTGCTGATTGGCCATATAGGGTCTGGGCATTTCGCTACATCACTAAATTAGCACAGAAGTCTTAGCAAACTGTATTTCACCCCTCTAATGTTGGTCAAGATACACATGGTGCCAGTGATGACCTGCCAAAATCTTAACAACCGGTTCCCTATAAAAAGTTCTGATTTAAGAGGGGGGAACGGGGGAGGGGCCAGGGCAGGGGGAGACATACCCGTAGGGACAGGAGCCCCTGCAGGGCCTGGGGCAAATTGCCCCACTCACCCCCCCGGCAACCCTAGAGCTTGCAGCCCCTTCCCCCCTTACCTTGCTGGCAGCTCAAAGCAGCAGGATGACTCAGGATCTCAGCTGAGCTGCCCAGCTGCTGGCCATGCTGCAGCTGTGTGTGGGGGTGGGGAGGCGGGGCGGTAGGGCTGGGAGGAGACATCCTCATGGGGCCATAGGCCTGGGGCAAATTGTCCACTTACCAGCACCACCACACAGCCCTGGAGCTTGCAGCCCCCTTACCTTGCCGGCAGCCCAGAGCTCAGCTGAGCTGCCCAGCTACTGGCCGTGCTGCAGCTCTACGGGGTGGGGGAAGCAGGGGAGGCCCAGGGGAGACATCCTCGTGGGGCCAGGGGCCCTGCAGGGCCTGGGCCAATGGACCCACTTGCCCCCTCCCCCCTGGCCAGCCCTGGAGCTTGCAGCAGGACCCCCCCAAACACACCTGGCCAGGCCGCTCAAAAAGCGGCAGTAGGACAAGTCCAGAGCTCAGCTGCCCAGCTGGTGCCGGCGGCTGGCCATGCTGCAGCTGGGGGGAAGCGGTGGAAGGGCCGGGGAAGCCTCAGCCTCCCCAGCTGGGACTCCTGGGAGCAACAGATCTTTGCCCACCCCATGCCCTTTAACAACCAGCTCTCCACGGAGGTCTAATTTTAGCAACCAGTGACCCAGATCCTCAGCTGGTGTAAGGCAACTCAGTTGAAGTCAATACAATGATGCAGATTTATACCAGCTGAGGACACTCAGATGCCCAACTCCCAATGGGGTCTAAACCCATTGGGTCTAAACCCAAATAAATCCATTTTACCCTGGATAAAGCTTATACAAGGTAAACTCATAAATTGTTTGCCCTCTATAACACTGATAGAGAAATATGCACAGCTGTTTGCCCCTCCCCCTGGTATTAATACATACTCTGGGTTAATTAATAAGTAAAAAGTGATTTTATTAAATACAGAAAGTAGGATTTAAGTGGTTCCAAGTAGTAACAGACAGAACAAAGTGAATTACCAAGGAAAATAAAATAGAACACGCAAGTCTATGTCTAAGAAACTGAATACAGCTATAACCTCACCAGTTCCAGTAAGCTTCCTTTTACAGACTAGTCTCCTTCTGGTCTGGGTCCAGCAATCACTCACCCCCCCTGTAGTTACTGTCCTTTGTTCCAGTTGCTTTCGGGTATCCTTGGGTTTGGAGGCTCTCTTTAGCCAGCTGAAGACAAAATGGAGGGGTCTCCCAGGGGTTTAAGTAGACTGTCTCTTGTGGGTGGAGGCCTCCTCCTCTCTCCTATACAAAGTCCAGCTCCAAGATGGAGCTTTGGAGTCACATGGGCAAGTCACATGTCCCTGCATGACTCAAGTTTTACAGGCAGCAGCCATGGCTTACCTGCTACCTTGAACATCCTCGTGTAGACTTCTTATGTGGATTGGAGCCTCCCAAGATCCATTGTCTCATAAGTGCTTCTTGATTGGGCACTTAACTTGCACATTCCTTTCTCAAGAAGCTGCTCAAATGCTTTACAGAGGCTACTTAGAAATCAAGCAAGTATACAGCCAATATTGCTAACTTCAAGTACAAAAATGCTACATGCATACAAATAGGAGGAGTGTATTGAGTAGATCATAACCTTTACGTAGATATATTACATGGCATGTGTAGCATAAAACATATTCCAGTTATATCATGTATACATTCATAAGCATATTCCCATGAAGCCTTATGGGGTTCACCGTCACCCGCAGTTCCCCCTTTAGTTCAGTACCAGTCTATCAGAATATCATGACAAACCTCGGCAATGTAAAATAAGACTCTAGCTTTCAGGCCATTTTGATTTATCTGCTTTCATCTGCCTCTGTCCCTATATATCTGTACATATGTTAAGTCTTACAATAAAGCCGATTTTGTGTTAGGAGATCCTAGCACCCCATTTTGCGTCTGCATTCCTCCCTCTTGATCTCGGCAGAATTGTTTGCCTCTCCGCTGACTTTCCTCACTTAACCAGGCAGTGCAACTGCATCATATTTGCAAAATACAATTGTTAAAGTACAGGAAATGAAGCTGTGGCGTTGAAACAGAGGATTTGGGGGCGGGGGGGAGAGAAATACATTCATTAACCTGGCATGGATCACAGGCCTGTGTTTTCACACTCACTCAGGAGCTACAGAGGAGACTTATTAAACAATGCCCCATACCATACATGCCCTATTGGCTGCATTTTGTTATCTGGGGCCTGTGCCGTTGTGTTTTAAGCACAGGAGCTACCAGAACATCCGCGGATTAACAAATGGGATTGATGCATAAAAGGAAGTAGGAACAGGAGAAATTCTTTAGAACAACCCTGCCCCCACCCCAACAAAAAAGGTTTGATTTATTGGTGCATTAAGTTCTTTGCTTATTTGAATGGCCACACCTCTGCAAAGACCAAACAAATCACATTCCGATGCTGTGATCTAATTCGGGCTCATGCAGTTTGCAAGCAGGCAGGTTTCATGGTGAATCCCATCAGCTGAGCTGATTAGCTGTTCAAAATGGCAAGCTGTAAAGTTGAAAACCATGAAAGGATTCCTGGATACACAAACCAGAAGGGCTGTGGTCATTTTTTCTTTAACGACTGGCTTACAAATTGCGGGACACAACGGCTGATTTATGCAGCTTAACTACAGTTACACAGTAATTTCCATGAGAAACATCCTCGCCTCTCAACGCTGCAGTGCGCTTTCAATTCTGGAACAGGACAAGCGCTTCCATAAAGTAACATTTCCTCGTCAAGGCTCCGTTGGCAGGAATATCCCACCCGCTGTGACTAGTTTAGCAGTATCTGTGTCTATTGCCACTGTAGCCAAGACCTTTAGAATCCAGCTTTTCCAGCTGAGCAAAGCATATCCTGAGGTTTTGCCCTGATTCCGGTCTTCAGTGTAGCTGGTCTAATACAGTCCCGTTGTAGACAAGGTAAATGGTGTGTTGAACTGGTGTAGCTTATCTCTGCATGAAACCAGGCTAAGCTACACTGGTGACAATTAGCAGCATTACCTTGTTTACACTGGGGTTTTGCAATGGGGCCTGGAAACAAGCCAGATCTCTCAGTGTAGAGCAGTAGTTCTTAACCCAGGGCCCAATCAGCACACAGCTGCAGCCCATGTGACATCCTCAGAGCCATTCAGGTAGTATATATGTTGTGTGGATGCGGCCCACATAACACAGAGAGCTGCATGTGCAGCTCACAATGGTAAATACGTTGAAAACCACTGGTGTAGAGGGAGCCATAGAGGCTGGTGGGATATAATTGGTTAAATAACCATGTTACAGTATGTTAGGATTGGTTAGTTAAATGTCAGTACAATGACTGGTTAAGGTCTAGCTAAGCAGAACTCAAGTTTTTCTATGTAGTCTGCAGTCAGTCAGGAAGTAAGGGGGGGATGGGAACAGGGGCTGGGGGTGGGGGAATTGGGATCATGTTTTGCTAAGGGGGGAATGAGAACAGGGAATAGGAACAGGGACACAGGCAAGGCTCTGTGGTGTCAGAGCTGGGAAGGGAGACACTAAGGAAGGAAACTGGAATCATGCTTGCTGGAAGTTGACCCCAATAAACATCAAATTGTTTGCACCTTCAGACTTCGGGTATTGCTGCTCTCTGTTCATGCGAGAAGGACCAGGGAAGTGAGAGGGTGAAGGAATAAGCCCCCTAACATCTCTCAAGGATTAATTCTTGAAAATAAATATCAGTGAACTGCAACGCAACATCAAATCACTGCCACTAACGTGGGTGGGTGATCAAATACTAGCAGAGAGGTAATTAATGCTGAGGACAGGGCAGTGACGCAGAGCAATCGGATCCCGTGATAAGCTGGACCCATTCAAAGAAAACAAGTTTGAAAAGAACCAAAGGAAAGGTCCTACACCTAGCAGCAAAGCATGCAGGCCACACCTGCAGAATGGGGAAGTGTATCCAGGAAAGCACTAACTGTGAAGAGGATTGAGAGGCCATGCTGGGCAAGCCATTCAACATGAGCAGCCAGTGTGATGCTGTGGTGCCCAGGGCTAACGCCATCATTGGCTGGATGAAAAGAGCAGTGAGGAGCACAGGGAGGTGACGCACCATCGGTAAGACTGATCCTGGAATACTGCATCCAGTTTTGGCGTCCGCCTTTGAAAAAGATTTTGAAATATTGGAGATGGGGCAGCAAAAAGCAATGAAATGTTTTGAGGGCTGGAGAAAAATGCCTGCTAGTGAACTAGTGAAAGAGCTCAGCATGTTTAGATTATCAAAAAGATCAGGAGGTGATGTCATTGAAGTGTTGAAGTGACTTCATGGAGAGAAAATAGCTGATATTAAAGGGCTCATTAATCTAGCAGAGAAAAGCATAACAAGTCCCAGTGGCTGGAAACTCAAAAGAGACCAATTCATATTAGAAATAGGGCACAAATAGTCAACAGTGAGGATGAATCACCAAAGGAATAAACTAGAAAGGGAAGTGGTGGGAATTCCCCATTTCTTGAGGTCTTCTAATGAAGACTAGATGCCTTTCTGGAACGTGTTTAGTCAAAAACTAGCTACTATGCTATACAGAAAGCAAGTGATATGCAGGGTGTCAGATTCCATGGTCTAATTGTCTCTTCTGTCCATAAAGTCTACTAATTTATGAACAACTGAGCGTAGCATGGGGAAGAGCGTCTTGTGTTCTACTGTATAGTCGGTGTCATCCCCACAATGAAGAGTCATTGAGTGGGGTGATCCAGGGGAAGCAGCACAAACATCCAATGTGGCTGGACAGGGGCAGGACATCAGCACTGCAGGGGAGCGGTGGGTGTGGCAGTGACATCACAAGGGCCTTTGGCAGGACCTCAGCCTATTGGACAAAGGTGGTGGGAGGCGATGATCTCACAGAGAGATCTTGACATCATCCAGGCAGGACAGGGGTGCACGACAGGGGCAACCTCGGAGATCCCTGTGGCTTTGCTTCAGCTGCCTCCATCTCGAGGTCTCTCCTTGAGTACCGAGATAATTCACTTTACCTACGTGAGTGTAACGAGGACCCTCTTCAGAGTTTTCTTCTTCAATTATTGATTTTGCCAGAAAACAGACGTCCCTATATAGAAGGTAAGAGCCTCTGAAAGATTTGGAACCTGTTCAGTCTGATCCATCAGGTGCCGGCTGATTTTTAGGAAAGGAAAACACTAGATTGTGGGGGCAGCATTTTATTTCTGACCTAGGACTTTGTCCCTTAGAATCACTGGGGACATTGGGGTTTCTCCTTGTTGTTTTCCCTTTTCCTGTCTCTCCCTCATTTCTCTTCTTCTCTTGCACCTTTGTCCTTTCCCCCTGCTCTCCTTTCACCACCAGGACCTGTGTGCGCATGTGGAGTGGGGGGCAGGGGTGGGGGGTTGCGCTCCAACTCTCCTTGCGGGAGGCCCTCCCAAAGATGTGGCTGGAATAGTGCTCTAAGCGTGACTCCCTCCGGTGGTGACCTGCGACAGCTGGTGAGACCTCTCCGCTTTCTGAGTCTCAGAGTCTCAATGCTGATTGGGCCGAGCATGGGGCTATTGTGAGGGAGGAGACTCAGGTCCTTGTTACTCTCTTTTAAGATCAAGGAAATAAGCCAGAACCAAACGTGTTTGTTTGCTCTTGCTGCTTTTCTCCATTCGTTGTCTTTGAGCAATTCATGATCCTCTCTCTAATGGGCTAGTTCTTCTAAACTACTTACTGAATCATTAGCTTTTAATAAAGCCACATGCAAACCCAGCCTGCCAGTAACAGAGGAGTCAGGCAGCACCCTACAGAATGGGGGACAGTCCGCTGGAAAGCTGTGACTCTGAAAAGGATTTGGGGGCCATAGTGGATGAGCTGCTCACCATAATCTGTCAATGTGAAACTGTGGTAAAAAAGGTTAAAGCCATTCTTGGCTGGATAGAGTAGTGAGTATGGAAAGGGAAGTGATCCAGCATTGGTGAGCCTGAAACTGGAATGTTGAATCCAGTTCTTGTGTCCACATTTTGAATATTATGTTAAAAAAATTAGAGAGGGTGCAGAAAAGATTCCTAATTGAGTGATTATTTCCTGGGCTCTCTCCCTGCCTCTGTGGGGGTTGTTGTCTGTTAGTTAGAACAGGAGTCAGGACTGTTGGCTTCTCTTTCTGGCTCTGTCCCCGCTTTGCTGTGGGACTCCTTGGGTAGGTCCAAGGGGAATAGGGTGGATTCTCTAACTCCTGGCAGCAGTGAGCCTGGGTGAGGAGGGATGCTCAAGCTGTCTGCGAAGGAGAAAGGGATGTTTCCAGGTGTTGAACGTCAAGAATTCTAAACTTTGCTAAAATGGCAAGTGTAGAGAAACAAGAAAGAGTTGGGGCCAAACTTTAACCATTGTCTTCTTTAAAGCCCATTCGGGGATGTGAGGCCCAGAGAGCCCAGTCCCACAGATCAATAGGCAGCAATGGAGCCAGGAGTGACACTCCCTCTCAAAGGCAGGGGGAGCGGACACTAGGGCCTGGTTGCGATTGCCAGCTGTGGGAGGGAGTGTGCAGCAGTGGTTAGGGAAGGGGTCCATCCATGGCTCTGACACTCGGTGTGACCCTGAGCCAGTAGCTGAGGCCTGTTTGCCATCAGTAGGGTCGGGGTCCCATGGCTACAGGCCATGGGGGTTGGGAGGCTGCAGGAAGGTGTGTAAAGTGCTGGCATGTCAGGATCCTGGAGGGAGCTGCTTGTCCAGAGTAACCGATGGTCTTTGGGACTGACCCCATTGCTCTAAAAGGATGAGACTTCCTGGATCTGGCAGCAGCAGCAGGGATGACGAGGGGTAACGTTGAGGGGGAGCAGATTATGCAATGAACTCCTGCCAGTGTGTGTTGCTTGCTCTCCGTGCACTCCTATGGGGGGAGAAGGGGCTGCTCTGGTAGGAGCAGGGCTGAGGAGGGACCGAAAAGGCCCAGGAGTGACCCCAGACTCACACCTGCTCCCCACTCGATTCCAGGATGGCCAGGCTCCTGCGGAGGTTCAGGAGGAAGGCTCTGCAGGTGCCCCCAGAGCCTTCGGGAAGGAGCGGCCATCTTCCCAAGGGGCAGAGCCACCTCTCCGTCCCCGCTGGCGGGGAAGCAGCTCCCATCCAGGCCAGAAGGCGGAAGTTCCCAGCCTTCTGGAGAACAAAGCCAGCTCCCGGCGCAGGCGCCGACCTGGGAGAGGCCACGACCAAGCCCAGGTGGAGCTGGTTCAGGATGAGGATTTGTGGACAGGACCCAGCCCAGGAGGGGCGCCGGGCAGGGAGGCTCTGGGGCCTGTTATGTGGGCAGCAGCGGACGCAGGAGCCCAGCCCTCATTCCCAGCAGGGGCACGCCTGCCCGGGCTCTGAGGATATTTCAGACCCCTCATACCAGGAGGTGGAAGATCCCAGCACCAGCACCATCAGATCAGCACGGGACAGCAGCAGTGCCTGGGGCTCCAGCAGCAGCGACGCCTCTGGACGCTGCTGCTTTGTTCCAGGTGAGGAGCCAGGCTGGGCTGAGGGAGGGGTGAGGACGGGGATGTGAACACCCTGGGCCCAGACACTCTCCCAGGGATATGGCGGGGGGGGGTCCCCAGCCCAGGTGTCTGGCCTGAGCCACGTGAACCCCACTGACACCAGCAGCAGTCACACAGCTGCCCCTGCAGCACGGGGCGCGGGGGGTGGGGGCATCAAGAGCTGCTGTCACTGTGTCCCGGGATGCCCGGGCTGGGGAGTCGGCACCTCCCGTGGAGTCCTGGACCGTGGGGGGGGCTCTGCTATGGGCTTCTGAAGCGGTTGGGGGGTGAAGGCAGCCCGGAGAGGGTGGTGTGGGGCCCGAACTGCCCTGGGGGCCTGAGGTGGGACGGGGGTCCTTAATCCTGTGCTCCCCACCACACCCCTGTCCTTCCCCCAAGGGGCAGCAGACATCCCCCTGTTCCCTTCTCTCCCGGGTGCAGGGACCCCCACGGAGTCAGCGGCGGAGGAATGGCTGGAGATGACCACAGAGGAAGCTGCTCTCAAGGTCATCGGAGAGCAGCTCCAGGGCAGAGACAAGGTACAAATGTTCCCCACCTGGGCTGGAACCAAGATTGTCCTGTCCCTTCCCAGCATCCCCACCCCCTGCCGAGGGTCTTGTCCCTGATGATCCACCACCCCTAATGGGGCCCTTGTACATCCCTGATGTGGGACCCCCAAGATGGGGGTGTTTGTCCCACAACAGCCGAGGTCTCCTCCCCCCACAGGCACTGTCCCAGTTCCCAGTCCTGCTTGTGTAGGAGTCGTGGGGGATTTGGACACTAGGCGGCTCCCACAATCCCCCACTGAGGCCTGAGCCCTGGAGCTGGTGTGGGTGGGGAGGAAGGTCCCTAGCTAACAGGTTCTCTCTCGCTATCCCCCACTCCCGGTGGGTACAGGATGAGGGGCAGCAGCTCAGGTTCCTGCGGGCCATCTACCCCGCGTGTCTTGCTGCACAGGACAGAGGGCAGGACACGCTGGAGCCGCGCTGCTGCAAGGCGGCTGTGGTGGAGAGGATTGTGGTGAGTGAGACCCGTCATCCGGCAGCTGGCGGGGGGAGAGAGACAGAGACGGGATTGGCCGGGTATGGCCGGGCTAATGGGTGGGGCTGGGGTGGGTGGGGGCAGCAGCGGGCAGGGATTGCTGGGGCTGAAGGCAGGGAGAAGAGAAGGGAGAATTGTGAGATTGGGCAGTGGGGGAATTGTGGGGCTGGAGGGCAGCTGTGACTGGGGGACAAGGAATCACATGGTCCCAGCTCGGTCGTGGGGATGGTGCTGAATGGGGCAGGTTTGACAGGGAGGAGGGAAGAAGGGGATTGGGACTGAGCTGGGCAGGAATCCTGGAAGGGGCCCAGTTTGCTGGGCAGGAAGAAATGGGAGGAGCGGGAGGTAGTGGGGGATCCTGCTGGCCATGTGGGGCACTGGCTGTGTCATCTCCTCACTGGGAGGTGTCAGCAGGGCCCGAATCCCTCATGCTCCTTTGTCTCCTTCAAGGCCTCACAGGAGCTCATTGAGGAGCTTCCTAAAGACTCTCCACCCAGCGAGATCCTCGCCAGCTGCCTGGCTGCTGTGGGCAACCTCAGGTACCGAGACAGCCCCCTCTTCCCCCCCCACCTGCCCCCCGCTGGCTCCCCTAACCCCAGTGCTGCTCAGGCCCCAGGCTGGGAGTCACTGTCCCTCCCACTCCCAGGTCGCTCACCTCCCAGGAGTGGCTCCTCTGGCAGAGCTGGTGGGGCGGGAAGGGTCACTCTCTCCTGGCTGGGCTCTTCTTTTCACCCCACTAACATTGCAGGGGCCTTGGGGAGGGGCTCACTCCCGGGCTCAGATACAGGAGGGGCAGCAGGCTCCAGGGACCAGGCGCTATTCCTGCCCTGCCACTGTCTGTCTGTGACGCCTCGGCCTTGTCATTCCCTAGCTCAGTGCCTCAGTTTCCATTCTCGCCAGCCTGTGCCTGTAGCCCTGTGGTTTCGTGTCCGTGTTGGCGACAGTCCCACCCCCGCACTGCGCAGTCTAATACCAGCTCCTCTCTCTTGCCAGCACCATGAAACCAGCCCTTGAGCCTGAGCTAGAGTCCCGCCTCTTGCAAGCTGCCCTTGGCTCGGTCTTCACCCTGGGCACGGAGACGGACGCCACCGACATCCAGGTACATCCTCCGCCTCTTCCAGAGTGGTCCTTGTCCGGGCTCCCTTGATTCGCTGGAGCTCCAGATTTAGGGGTGGGGTAGGCAGAGATGGAACAAGCTGTAGGGTTGGATCCTTCCCTTCTTTCTTTCTTTCTTTCTTTCTTTCTTTCTTTCTTTCTTTCTTTCTCTTCCATATGCCGTGTTTTGCCCAGCAGCCCAGCTTCCATCCATAGCAACTTGGCTGTATCCTACTCTTCCGCCTACAAGGCCATCTGCAGAGACCTGCTAAGCTCATGGATCAAAGATCCAGGTGTCATCAATCCTTGCTAATTGCCTGCAGTGGGACATGAATGAGCGAGGCCAGGAGATGTGTTTGGGAGTCTCACCAGTGCTTCCCAGAGAACCTCTTCCCATCCTGTGGCAGGGGTCGGCACAATTTCCCTAACTCTGACCCATGCTTTGCAGGCTCTACACAAAGTCATGCCAGAGCTCCTGGATGCTGTGCTGGGGAACCTGCTGGCAGAGTCCCCAGACGCAGGCAGGCTCCACTTCATCTTGGAGGTGAGTCCCATAAGGAGGGGTGGGAACCAATTTTACCTTAACTCTTTGGGGGCTGGTAAGGAGAGACTGGCAGATCCAGTTTCTATTCTGTCCTCCTAGCTGGGTCCCCATTGGGGCGTCCTTGGCTGGGGAGGTCAGTGCAATGCAGTGTCAGGTCCTGCTTTCTTGAGGGACAGAGGAAGGAGCTGGGACATCAAGCCAGAGCTCTGCCTGCTTCTGTTGAACACTAATCACAGGGCCCCTGGTTGTCTTGGGGAGTGAGAGTCTGAAACCCCCCCTTCCCCCGCCCCCCCAACACACACACCCCACGAGTTTCCAGAGATGGTTCTCAGAGAAGAGGCACACGCTCCTTCCTAGAGAAACAGGAGGACCCCAGGGAATCAGCCCTTCTCTCTGATATGCTCTGAAATTCCTGGGGGGATTGTGCTCTCAGTGACTCCTTACATCCCACCAAAGATTTTAGTGGCAGGAAGGGCGAGGATTCAGTCTCCTTTCTGGTGAACTCTTCAGGAATCAGGAGCTCTGGGAGGATGGGACCAATCTAGAGAGACCCTGACAAGTTGTGACCTGCAGGATACAAGCTGCGTCCTGGGGGAAAGAATCCCCTTCTAAAGCTCTGTGATCAATGACTCAGCTATTCTCTCTGTGCATAATGTCTCGGGCCCCTGGGGCTGGGCTGGGGGGTGGGGCTCATTTGCAAAGCACCACCTGCCCATTCATCCTGACCTGCCTCCTTTCCCCACAGCATGTCAACCGCTGGATCGTGTCCAGGGTGCCCCAGGAGAGAGCCAGGGCCATTAAGAGCAGCACAGCCCTGCTGAGATTTGCAGTCACCCTCCCCGAGTTTGACGTAAGTGACCTCTGACCCCAGCTTCCTGACTCCAGGCGCAGGCGGGCTGGCTCCACCGGGCTGTAGGATCTGCTGCTGCAGGGGCTGTGGGTTCGCAGTGTTCCTCTTGGGGAGGCAGAGTCAGAGCAGGGAAGGAGATAGGCTTGAGTCAAGTTCTTCTTGTCCTGGTCAAGTGTCGTCCCTGGGCCTTGAAGGGGATTGTCATAACTATAAAGGGAAGGGCACAGCCCTCCTGTGTACAATACTATCCAATCCCTCCTGGCCAGAGACACCAAAATCCTTTTCCCTGTAAAGGGTGAAGAAGCTCAGGTAACCTGGCTGACACCTGACCCAAAGGACCAATAAGGGGACAGGATACTTGCAAATCTTGGTGGGAGGGGGAGGCTTTTGTTTGTGCACTCTTTGTGTTGGGGGTTGTTCGCTCTTGGGACTAAGAGGGACCAGCCATCAATCCAGGCTCTCCAAATCTTTCTGAACCAGTCTCTCATATTTCAAACTTGTAAGTACCAGCCAGGCAAGGCGTGTTAGGTTTCTCTTTGTTTTCTCAACTTGTAAATGTTCCTTTTTGCTAAGAGGATTTACCTCTGTTTGCTGCAACTTTGAACCTAAGGCTAGAGGGGGTTCCTCTGGGCTCCTTGAATCTGATGACCCTGTAAAGTTATTTTCCATCCTGATTTTACAGAGATGATTTTTACCTTTCTTTCTTTAAGGAAAAGCCTTCTTTTTAAGAACCTGATTGATTTTTCCTTGTTTTAAGATCCAAGGGTTTGGATCAGTGTTCACCAGGAAATTGGTGGAGGAGTCTCTCAAGGCTACCCAGGGAAGGGTTCTAGTATTTGGGAGGGAGATATTCTAGGGGGGAGGTCGACAGAGTTTCCCAAATAACTCTTAAATGCTTTGGGTGGTGGCAGAAAACCAGATCTAAGCTGGTAATTAAGCTTAGAGGTTCTCATGCAGGTCCCCACATCTGTACCCTAGAGTTCGGAGTGGGAAGGAACCTTGACAGGGACCATGTTCCAGCCCCTGCTTGGCATCCCAAAGCAGCTCCTGGCTCCCTTGGCAGCAGAGCAAATGAAGGGTCTGTCTCAGGCTCCTCTCCCCCAGCATCTCCTGCAGAAGGAGCCTTCTGGCCCAGGGGGGACAGGGAGCTGACAGGAAAATGCTGATGGAGTCTCCTCTCCTCTCCCTTCCATTAGATCTCAGCAGAGTTCCCTAGGCTGGGTCAGCACGTGGCCCAGCTGGCTCTCTTTGTGAGTTACCCAGACCAGGACATCAGCCGGCAGGCCAGGGAGGGGACTTACCGGCTGTACCAGCTGCTGCTCGAACAGAGGGGTAAGGAACCCACTGGGACACGGAACCCATCAGGGGACTGAAAGGGACCACAGGTGGATAATGGGACCCCAGACAATTTCCCTCAGCCTGACCCCAGCTGGAGAACAAGTCTCTCTCCACCTCTGTTCTTCTCCACTCCACTGGGCAGCCACCAATGGGATTGGAAGGACACAGAAACTGCAACCAGAATGATCAAAGTGTCTCTCTCTCTCTCTCTTCCAGGGCTGAGCATACACGAGGTGGAGGATCTGTGGTGCCACAACTGGTACCAGGACAGCAGGCTCCTGGGCTATAAAAACACAGCCAGGGTGGGGGAGGTAAGGACACTGTGGCAGGGTAGGACACAGCTCAGGGAGTGGGGCTGGCTGGGGTCCCTGCAGTGGATGCCTCCTGGAGACAGGACAAGAGCCCACTCCTTATTTCCAGCTCAGAGTTCCTCACCCAGCACCCAGTGGGACAGGCTGGTGCTAAAGGTCCCACATTGGAACCTCGCTAGTTGCTGTGATTTGAGTGTCTTCCATGGAGCCGTTGCTACGTGGCATAAGGCGAATCCCCGGGTGGGTGAGTTAATAGAGGATTATGGCTCTGGGTGTCTCTCTGCTCCTTGTCCCCTTGGCTGATCCCCAAGTGTCTGAGAGAAGAGCACTGGGTCCGTCAGTCACTAGTGCTTGAGCAGACCCTTGTTTACTTCCCTGCACCCTGTAGAAGCAGAGAAAGGAGGTGGGGTTTGCCCAAGTCCATTGCCAGTCAGGAAGCAGAATGCCCCAAGCCGAGAACTGGGGAGGGGACACAGTGAGCTCCAGAGCCAATAGGCACCACATGCGCCTCCTCATGTCTCCAGTCCCGGCCAGGGAATGGCAGAGTATCTGGCCCTCAGCCACTGTGCCAAAGAAGCACATTGTCACTGACCTGTTGCGACTACTTGCTGCACAAGTAGAAAATCAAAGACCTCCCGGCCCCCTGTCTCACACCTGTGCTGAGAACATCCCAACCTTGGAACACACCATAACCCAGTGCCCCCAGATTGGAGTCAAAGGTGAAATGGGTGATTTCCACAACATCACAGAGGAGGCCTTGGAATGGCTCCTGGATCTCCAAGTGCATCTACAGAATGCTGCCCTATAGACGCCACGTGAGAGAGACTCTGTGAGCTTGTCCTGCCTCCCACAAGCTGAATTGCTGCAGCAGAAGAAAAGTTTCCTAGGAGTGTCTGTGATGGGGACTGGGACATGAGTCTCCTTATCCTGGTCAGGTTGCAGATGGGATTCCCTTTGGCAGAAACCAAGGAGCTGCCGAGGCCATAGCCAGCTACTAGAGAAATCACTAATTTGGGGGCAATAGACCTTTGGTCTGTCAGCTCCAATCCCTTCCCCACGCACACTCCTCTAGCCACTGAGGTGCAGGAGATCTCTCTGCTGGAAGCAATACAGGGTCCCCTATCATCTCGGTGCGCTGCACAGCAGAGTGGGCCCTGCTCACCCACATTAGAGATCTATTTCCAGCCCATCATGGCCCCTGCGATCAATTGCCCTCCAGAAAGAGCCACTGGAGGCTTTGGTCCCTAAGCATCTGCCACCTTTTCATAAAGGGGCTTCCCTGAGCCATGGGACCCTGAAAGCCTCCTGGGGAATGAACGGCCTTGGCTACAGCAGCTCTCTTACCCTTCCTTTGGGGCACCGGACCCTGAGGCCATTCTATCTCCAGGGCTTGGAGGCTGGCTCTGGGCAATCTGCTACAGCCTCCTGTCCTGTTGGTTTTAGGTCTTTGGAAAATTCTTCTCTGCGGGGCAGAGGAAATGCTTCCTCAAGACAGCCGTGCCAGCGATCTACAACCCCCTGCTGTGCATTAGCCAGGCTGGGCTTCTCCTCACGTACGCCATCCTGGGGGAAGCCGAGCAACTGCTGGGGTACACGGTAAGCAGCTGCATTCGACTCAGGAGATTGGAGCGGGGCCCAGGCCTCATTCCCATCCTATCACCATTTGCTGGCCTGGGAGCAAGGAGCCTAGTGGGGACTTGTGGACTTCATGGACTTGTGTTCTTAGGATGTGATGCTCTGCTCTCACTCCTGGGAAGGGCAGGAGAGTCCCCTAAGTGCCCTGTGTGAACCTTTCCTGCCCCACAGAGCTGCACCCATTTCCCCATGGCCTAGTGTCCATGTCACCCCAGCCACCACCCAGAGTTGCTCCCATCACTGGCAGCCTGGGAGGCCAAGGACTGATGGGTGATGGCGACCGGCCAGGCAGTTCTGAGGCACATGGGTGGGGGAAGCTTGTCCTGCTGCTGGCAGGGCTGGACCCGCTCTAGAGAGAATGGGAGGATTCAGCCAGCAGGGGCTGCTGACCTGCCCCGTTCACCAGGGCTGCCATCCTCTGGCTTCAGCATTTGTCACTGGGGTGACTTGGGGAAAGGTCTCAACCTCCCCGCAGGCCACTTCACTGCTGTCAGAATCCCTCCTGCCCTACCTGGGTGGGGATGGAGGCAGGGGTGGAGGAGAGGGTTCTACCAACTTGAGCGGTGTCCCCAGGTGGGTTGGAGGTGGAACAGCTGTCAGGGGCACTGAGGGGGAGGCGGCAGGAGCTAACCCTAAAGGAGGGGGGCTGGCACTGGAGGTCACTAGAGAGGACAAGAAGCCTCCATCCTGAGGATCAGGAGGGTGAATCCACCACTCAGACATGAGCAGCTGCTGGGTGGAAATGGTGCTGGTTCCAGGTGCCCTTAATCCTCCCTGATTCCTGGGCAGTGTCTCAGTCTCTGACATGTTCTCCTTCCCCTGCAGCTGGAGGACACCACCGCCAAGGTGATGGGTCAGCTCCGCAGCATCCGGCAGCTGCACCAGGTGCCTGAGGTGCTGCAAGGGCTGAGCCTCACCTGATGCCCTTAAAGGTCCCCCCTCAGCAACTCCCGCTCCCTGCTGCAGGTACTGCTCTGTCTCCCTGGAAATGGGGGGCTAGTGGAAGGGGAAATGGAGGCCCCTGTCACTGACAGAAACAAACTCCCCACTCTGTGGAGCAGGGTCCTTCCTCTGACCCCAAACGTCCTTCATCTGGGGCATGAGCTCTTCCCTCACTCCCATACCCTCCCCTCTTTCCTTGCTCTCACCCCCTCCCATTCCCCGGGCTCCCAGGCAGAGCTCTCCCTGCCCCAGATGGCGCAGAAGCACCTTTGTGCCAGAGCTACATTTTCCGTCTGCCCAACTGAAGCTCAGGAAGCTCCACATTTGAGGAGGTGAGGATGGGACAGAGGCTCAGGGCCTGCTTCACCTCTTGCCCTTAATTCTTCCTTTGGCCCTTCTGTGGGCTCTCAGAGGGTGACATGAACGGGAACCTCCTCCCCACCTGTCTGCTAGGCCCTTGGTGTGTGACAGCCTCCCAGATGGGCCACCTCAGGGAGCAGTGGGGACAGGTCACCTTGTCCTAGGAAACCAAGCAGTGCTAGTTCTCAGAGAGGCTGAGAGGGAGACCCCGCTCCCT
Source organism: Mauremys reevesii (assembly GCF_016161935.1). NCBI lineage: Eukaryota > Metazoa > Chordata > Testudines > Geoemydidae > Mauremys > Mauremys reevesii. Next base: position 861,356 of record NC_052633.1, read on the forward strand.
CGTGGAGGGAAGAGCCATTGACTGCTTTGGGCAGATGGCAGTGGGGAGCTGGAGCCGGTTTGCAGGAACCGGTTGTTAAATTTAGAAACCCTTTTAGAACCAGCTGTTCCAGGACAACCGGTTCTGAAAAAGCTTTTCCATTTAACAAAAGCTCGGGCAGCGTCCCCCGCCCCGCCCCAGCTCACCTCCCCTCCTCCCTGAACGCTCCGCCTCCTTCTCCTCCCCACCCCTGCTTCCCACGAATCAGATGTTCGCTGGGAGCCTGAAACAAGCAGCAGGCAGGTAGGCTGGGGCTGGGGGTGCAGTACAGCCCAGGGAGGCACAGCGCGGCCCTGTCTGGCTCCAGCAGAGCGGCTTCCTGGCCCTGGCCTGGCGCTGGCCGAGCGCCCAGCCCAGTCCCGGCCAAGCACCCCCGGCTCTGGCCCCAGTGGCTCCTGCCCGGCTCGGCCCCGTGGCGCCAGTGCTGGTCCCGGATGAGCGGCTCCTGCCCGGCCCAGCCCCGGGAGGCGGGCCCCGCGGCGCCGGTCCTGGTTCCTGACTGACCAGCCCGGCCTGGCTCGGCCCAGCCTGTGGAGTCGGGCCCCACTGCACCAGTCCCGGTCCTGGCCAATGGGATGGGTGGTTGGCTGGGGCCGGGGTCCTGGGGGGCATCAGGAATGAGAGGAGGGGTTGATGGGATGGCAAGGGGGCAGTCAGGGACAGGGAAGGGGGTGGATGGGTCAGGGGTCCTGGGGGAGGGCGTCAAGGAACATGGGGGGCTAGATGGGGCATGACCCCTGGAGGGGGCACGGCCCCCTTGTGGGTGAGCAGGAGGGACACCCTTTGAACGGATGGGCTTGGACTTAGTGGGGCCTTTGGAGAAGAGTAGCTCCAGCCATAAGTATATCAGGTTGTGGCTGACTATGCCACACGGTATCCAGAGGTGGTACCACTATGGTCTGCCACGGCTCCAGTTATAGCCAATGAACTCTTGCAGATCTTCGCACGGGTCGGCTTGCTGCAGGAGACACTGACGGACATCATCATCTACAGTGCCAACTGGAAGGAACAGCTCCAGCTGCGGGCGCTGGGCAGAGCAGGACTCACCGCAAACCGAACCAAATGTCACCTGGGCCAGAAAGAACTGATCTACCCGGGCTATACGGTGGGCCGAGGGAAAATACGGTCTTTGGTATCTGAGCCACAAGCTGTTCTATCTAATAGGGAACCCCTTCTCCTTGGTAACAGACCACGCACCCCTCAGGTGGATTAACAGCATGAAGGACTCACACACACGGATCATGTGGTGGTACATGTCCCTCCAACCCTATTCCTTTCGAGTGTTACACCGGCCGGGAAAGGCTCATGTGGATGCAGATTTCTTTTCCCGAGATGGGGGGGGGTCTGCGGGGCTGGGGGACGGGGAGGAGACGACCAAGGGTCAGGCTGCCCAGGGGACTGTCTTAAGGGGGAGAGTGTGTGATGGGGCAGAGCGGCCCCGCACTGGCATAGCAGGGGTTAACCCTTCCTCCCTGGCAGAGGAAGCCCCGCCCCAGAAGTTCTGCTGGGCATGCTCCAACTGGAGCTCAGATATAAAAGCCTGCACATCAGCTCAGTCTGGGCTGACCGCCAGAGGGGAAGGACACACGCTGTTAGCTCCTGCAGAGAGAGGGGCTGCGAGCCAGGATCCAGGCGTCAGCCCTGTCGAGGCTCCACCGGAGACTCTGACGGAGGACGACCCAGGGGAGGAACAGACCGAGGACCCTCGTGGCAGAAGCACTGCCATTCCCAGGGGAAAGTAGAGATAAATGGTGTTAATGCTGTATTACCACTCGGCGTGTTGCAGGCGGATCCCCGCTGAGCAAGCGGCAAGTAGAGCTTGCTGCTACCAGGGCCCTGGCTTAGGGCTCGGTGGAGAGGGTGGGCCCGAGTGCCCCTACCCCCCCACCCTGAACCGTGAAGGATTATATGGACTCTGGCTGTTAGGCCGTGCTACCCCATGTGTACAGGGGGATTATATGGACTCTGGCCACTAGGCCATGCTCCCCCGCCTGCAAGGGGGGATTTTATAGACTCTGCTCGCTAGGCCGCGCTACCCCACCTGCAAAGGAGGATTAAATGGACTTTGGCTGCAGGGGGGAGAGGGAGGCCAGGGGAGGGGGAGACGAGGGGAGGGGCTCTGACTACTGGAGGCCCGGATGTGAGTGGCTCAATTGGGCCTGGCTGCCGTTTCAGCTGAGTCACACTCTGCATTGGGTGGGGCCGCCCAGAGGATTCAGGGGTCCCGGGGTCTTTGGCGGCGGGACCCGGAGCGGAAGGACCCCCCCACCGCTGAATTGCCACTGAAGAGCCAGAGCAGAAGAAGCTCCGGGGGCCTGGGCCCCACGAGAGTTTTCTGGGGCCCCCGGCGTGAGTGACAGACCCTTCTCCAGAGGCCCCCAAAAACAAAAGGGAGGGCCCCTGCGGGGCCCAGGGCCTGGGGCAAATTGCCCCACTGGCTCCCCCTCTGGGTGGCCCGGGCATTGGGAGGGAAATCACGGACCTTTAGATTTTTACAAATTCCTCCCCGACGGCTATTTAAAAACCAAAAAGCTGGACATGTCTTGGAAAATCCGGATGCATGGTAACCATATCATAGGGACTCCAGGATCTGAAGCTGCTGCCAGCTATATGGTGAATCCTCCAACAAGGCACCAAACAGCTCTTCCACATGCTGCAAACTGGCCTCACTGGCTGACTATGTAGGAGAACAGAAACCCTTTGTTACCGCAGGAGAGTCTCTTCAATGCTGCACTCTTTGCATGGCTTTCAGAGGTCACCGTGAAACACGACTACCCTGCCCCTAGGAGTCTCTCAAGGAGCTGCCTGCGCACTCACTTGGCACCCACCAGTAATGGTCTCTGACAGTGGCATTGCAGAGGGAGCTTAGCAGACCGTCCCTTCTATGACTTCCTGAATTGCTGCCAGGACTGATTCTAAGAGAAGAGCGGATTTCTCCTCTGCGCTAGGGAGATTCTCAGGAAAAGCAGCTGTGGTGCGGAGGGGGCAATAAGCACTACCCTGAGCCCTTGAATAGCAGCAACTAGGACTTTGGGAGCCAGGGGATTGGTGTGTCTTGCTGGGAGAGCAGAGCTTGAGAGCAGAAAAGGGCATTGGATGAATTGTAGAAAAGTCAGTGTCATGGCCGGGTCATGAGCAGCCAGACCTAGTGCTCAGAGGCAGAGTCTACACTCAGAAGACAGGAGTCGAGATTCAGCTGGGTCAGGATACTGGAAGAGCAGAAGCAAAAGACCAAATTGTGTTCAGACCCTCAAATCCGATGAGCCACAGCGAGTCACATGGTCCAGAAGACAGGGGAGCCCCGGTGAGCAGACAGCTTCTTGTTCCTGCTGTTGGTTTAAGGAGGTCCCGGGGGCCGATTAGCTGCTCTGGGACTCTGCCAATAGGCCTCAGGGATGGAGCCTCAAACTGGGTCTGGACTTTGTAAGTCGTAGGTAAGCAGTTTTTAGTAGGCTTCCAGATGGCCTGCTGGAGTGTGGCTGCTCCCATGAACCCTGCAGACCCGAGTGATCTTCTGAGTGATCTCTCCCCGCTCAAACCTCCAGCAGGAAACAGTCTCCAGGATCCCAGACACGTCCTCTGAGAATAAAAAACAAAGTCATGATGACAACTAGGCTATGGAACAGGAAGCCCAAAGTGCCCAGAAGAGTGAATGGTTTTTACCTCCACGAGATACCTGGGATCTTCCATCTAAGCCTCAATGGGACCCATGTTGCTTGGTTTGACAGGATGAGATCATGTGTCCCCACTGCTCTCTGAGCTGGGCTGGCTGCAGCATACGTCTGTGGAAGAGGCTGGGCCAGAGACTGGAAGAGAAGGGTCCAGGCACCCCAGAAAGAGAACAGAGGGTCTGAAACCGAAAGGCTAAGCAATCAAATCAGCAGATTCGACAGAGAATTTTTGTACCGTACAGGGACATCAAATAAGGTCTGTTAGGAAAGCGGAGATGTTAGTCTGGAAACTGCTAAGGCCACAATTGTGACTCTTATGATTCAGTTTGAGTCACTACAAAGTGTGTTTTGTTTTTTTTGTCTGTTTGAAATTTGTCTCTTTCTCTTGCTTAGTATCACTTAAATCTCTTCTTTGTTACTGTGCTTCCCAAAGCCCCTCAGTGTTGTGTGTGTGAGTGAAGTGTAAGTCTCCAGCCTACCTACCAGGCTGAGCTGTGCCCTGTTTCTTTCAAGGTAGCGAATAATTTCGGAGCGGTGCGGGGCACAGAGTCCACAGGCCGTTCACCAGACATCTCCTGTGAAGCCCAAAGAGAACAAAGGAGCAGGAGAGATTCAGGCCACACTGACCCATGGGAACTTCCCACAGAAGAGGCTGCACAGTGCTCCAGACACAGCCAGCAGGATCGTTCCCACAAGCTGGGCCATGTCCTTCCCCTCCCAGCCCCACAGCTTCTTCCCCACCCCAGCCTCAGTAACCCCTCCCATCTCCCTGGTCTCCCCACCCACTCGCCAGTACCAGGCTGTTTCCATAATGGAAGCAGCTTTGTACCAGAGTTCACTGGCCACTAGATCCGAGGCTGCTCTGTTTGTCCATGGGCGTAGCAGGTTCATTTCCCTTTGCAGGATCTCTGACAGGTCTTGCTGCTGCTCCTTCAAGATTACCAGCTGCATCTGCAGCTCTGCCTGCACTTCCTTCTGCTTCTGGGGAGTTTCTAGGAGCTGCTGGAGAAACCCCGAGCCCTGCTTTGCCTGCTTAACCAGTCCGTGGAACTCAAATGGGATTCCCACTTGTGGGGACGGACCTTCCTTCAGTATCCAAGACTTCCATGAGCCATCGCAGATGACGGGAGGAATTCATTTCTGCTGACGATGCCAATAATCGCTTCTGGGGCTCAGTTTGTCACACAGTAAAAGTCCAAAAAGGTCTTCCCAGAGAAAAAAGTTGTTCTCCTCTCACTGGCGCTCTGGCTCAGCCTGCAGCCCCCTTGCTGGGCTTGGTAACCTCTCTGGGGGCATTTATGCCCCCTTCTTTGGGGTCAGTAGAGGAACCCGGTCCCATCCTGAACCTGGTAGCAGCCCAGGGCTCTGTGCTCAACAGCTAGGTCTGCTCTTTTCTCTTTGCTGCAGGTTTCCCTTGGCAAATCCTACCTCTCTTCTCAAGTTCCCTTCTAGGCTTTCCTTACTGCTTTCAACTTCCTACCTAGTTCTCATTCCAGTGCATAGCCCAGCTAGGCTTTATCGCCGCTGCAGTCTGGTTCTTTCGGGGCCAATACATGGTCCCTCGGAGGTAGGACTCATTCTGTAATCAATTTGGCTAAGCCCCAGGCTGTGCCGCCCAGGGGAAAGCACTCTCCTTTCCCTGGTACAGACCTGCTCTGCCCAGGCCTGCTCTTCTTGGGTCGAGGTGAGTCTTGCCCACATGCTCAGGGTTTAGCTGATCGCCATAGCTGGGCTTTTCACCTTCCTCTGCAGTACAGGGCCTGGTTCACTTGCTGGAGGAGTCTCTGCACCTTAAAGTCTTGAAACCATTATTTGAGGACTTGAGTAGTTCAGACATAGGTCAGGGCTTTATTACAAGAGTGGGTGGGTGAGTTTCTGTGGCCTGTATTGTGCAGGAGGTCAGACTAGATGATCATAAATGGTCCCCTCTGACCTTAAAGTCTAGGAGTCTGTAGTGGACCTGGCACCGCAGCGCCCCTTTGTGGCAGGTGCCGGAATGGTGCTGGGGCCTCGCGTCTCTCTAGTCTCGGTGTTTGCCTCTCTACGGGCCGTCTGTTACTGTCACTCGGTCTTACGCTCTTCCTCCCCAGTATTTGCAGTAGCGCGACCTCGTGGCGGCATCTATATAACCTCTTAAGGGTGGGGTAGCACAGCCTAGCGGACAAAGTCCATATAATCCCTCTTTGCAGCAGGGTAGAACAGCCTAGCGGCCAACGTTCATATAATCCAGGCCTGCACAACATACGCCCGCGGAGCCTCACTGTGCGGCCCACGAGGATTCTAAATCCCCCGCACACGGAGCTCTGCGGGCAGCCCAGAGCCCTTTGAATCCCGGCTGCGGCCAGGAAGCAGAGAGCTCTGGGCTGCCGGCAACCGCGGGGAGCCCTTTGAATCTCAGCCGCGGCTGGGAGTCAGAGGGCTCTGGGCTGCCCAGAGCCCTTTAAATCCCAGCCGTGGCCGTGAATCAAAAGACTCTAGGCTGCTGGCAGTGGCGGGGAGCCCAGAGACCTTTAAATCCCAGCCGCGGCCGGGAGTCAGAGGGCTCTGGGCTGCTGGCAGCCGCGGGGAGGCCAGAGCCCTTTAAATCCCAGCCGCGGCCGGGAGCCAGAGGGCTCTGGGCTGCCGGCAGTCGCGGGGAGCGCAGAGCCCTTTAAATCCCAGCCGCGGCTGGGAGTCAGAGGGCTCTGGGCTGCCAGCAGCCGCGGGGAGCGCAGAGCCCTTTAAATCTCAGCCAGAGTTGGGAGTCAGAGGGCTCTGGGCTGCCCACAGATTCCCGGCTGCGGCTGGGATTTAAAGGGCTCTGGGCTCCCCGCGGCTGCCAGCAGCCCAGAGCGGTTTGAATCCCGGCATGCGACCGCTGTTTGCACCCTCCCCAACTGCCCCCCAGAACCCCCACCCCCTATCTAACACCGCTGGTCCTTGTCCCCTGATACCCCTCTCCTGGGACTCCTGCCCCTAACTGCCCCCCCGGACCCCACCCCCTATCTAAATGCCGCTGATCCTTGTCCCCCGATTGCTCCCTCCCAAGACCCCTGCTCCAACTGCCCCTTGGGACCCCAGCCCCTATCTAAGCCTCCCTTCTCCTTGTCCCCAACTGCCCCCTCCTGAGACCCCCGCCCAACTTTCCCCCAGGACCCCACCCCCTACCTATCCCCTGATAAACCCCTGGGACTCCCATGCCTATCCTACTGCTGCCTGTCCCCTGACTGCCCCCCTGAACCTCTGCCCCATCCAGCCCCCACAGCTCCCTGTCCCTTGACTGCCCCCTGGAACTCCTTACCCCTTCTCCAACCTCCAGCCCACTTACTGTGCCACTCAGACCAGCGTGTCTGGCTCCGTGCAGCTCCAGACACATTGCTGCCATACTCCCCCGTGGAGCCCACAGCCCCTCCCCCCCAGCACCTGCCTTCCAGATTTGAACACCTCAGGATTCAGGAGTGCTCAAGCTCAGTTTGGGCAGCTGTTACTTCATTTCTCCCAAATCAAATATACTGATCCACTGTCACTTGCTGTAGAAAAAGCAGGATAAAATTGAGCAAGAAATGCTTATTAGGACTGGAATTGCTATTTTCAGCAGCCATTGCCTTTTTGTTTGTTTAAGGAAGACAGTGATATTGCATAGGCAAATTCCCCATAGAAAGAAAGAGTGGAACAAAAGAATAATAAGGCACCTCAACTTTTCCTCATTTATGGAGGACAGTCTTATAATATGCATCCAGATATCCTCCAATCACACAAGCTGAAAATTGTTCCACTTTACTGCAGCTCTGTAACCATATGGGAACCAATCCTGTCTGTGTTTTCTGCACATACAAAATTCCTGTTGAATGACCTGCCCTGGGAGCGTTACTAGTGACCCAGGGCTGGGAGGCAGGAGGTGTGTGTGTGGGGGGGGAGGCACTGGTGGGGGAAGCCCAGGGCTGGAGCAGCAGCAGGGTGGAGGGAGGGCACTGGTGGGGAGGAAAGGGGGAAGCCCAGCGCTTTAATTTGACCCTGAGGGCTCCCAGCCACCTCTTCAGTTGGGAGCCCCCGGTTGATTTAAAATAAAGTATCACCTCCCCACGCCCAACCTTCCTTTTTGGCCCACAGGAGTTTTGGTGGGGCGGCGCTGGGGAAGGAGGGTTTGTTTCCGCAGGGCTGGGCGGCCCTGGGGCAGGGTGTTTCTGCGGGGCCGGGAGGTTTCGGCCCTCGGCTGTTTTCTTTGGAGGAATGTGGCCCTCGCCGCTTTACAAGTTGTGCGGGCCTGATATAATCCCCCCTTTCAGGCGGGGTAGCGCGGCCAGAGTCCACATAACCCTCCACGGTTGGACTCGGGCCCACCCTCTCCTCTGAGCCCCAAGCCAGGGCCCTGATAGCTGCAAGCTCTACTTGCCGCTCGCTCGGCAGGGATCTGCCCGCAACACGCCGAGTGCTAATACAGCTTTAACACCGTTTATCTCTACTTTCCCCTGGGAATGGCAGTGCTTCTGCAGCGAGGGGTCCTCCGGTCTGTTCCGCCCCTGGGTCGTCCTCCGTCAGGGTCTCCGGTGGAGCCTCGACAGGGCTGACGCCTGGATCCTGGCTCGCAGGCCCTCTCTCTGCAGGAGCTAACAGCGTGTGTCCTTCCCCTCTGGCGGTCAGCCCAGACTGAGCTGATGTGCAGGCTTTTATATCTGAGCTCCAGTTGGAGCATGCCCAGCAGAGCTTCCGGGGCGGGGCTTCCTCTGCCAGGGAGGAAGGGTTAACCCCTGCTATGCCAGTGCGGGGCTGCTCTGCCCCATCACACACTCTCCCCCTTAAGACAGTCCCCTGGGCAGCCTGACCCTTGGTCGTCTCCTCCCCTTCCCCCTACCCCTCCGACCCCCCCCCATCCGCATGAGCCTTTCCCGGCCGGTGTAACACTCGGAAGGAATAGGGTTGGAGGGACATGTACCACCACATGATCCATGTGTTTGAGTCCTTCATGCTGTTAATCCACCTGAGGGGTGCGTGTTCTATTACCAAGGAGAAGGTGGGCTTCGTAGAACTGCTTATAGTAATTCCTGTCCGCATATGCCTGTATTTCATCTGCTTTGGCGCTCAGCCACAAGTCCCGCATTTTGTGCAGTCGGTGCTGTACTGTTCTGCGAGCGTTGATAAAGGCTGTCTTCTTTGCCGCTGAGGATGGGTCGTTCTGATGTGCACGATGCAGGCGATGCTTCTCTGCAAGTAGGACCTGGATTTCTGCATCATTTTCGTCAAACCAGCCTTGCCGCCTGCGTGTGGAGGGACCCAATACCTTCGATGCAGCTGTATGGACAGTGTTGCGGAATGGCTCCCAGTCTTTCTCAGCGTCATCCTCAATACGAAGATCAGCAAGCTCATTCTCTAGGTCTTCTGCTAGATTTTCAGCCTTGCGGCTATTCTTCAGCTTCGACACGTTGATCCTTTTGAGAGCCTTACAGCCTTGTGGTCGTCTCTTCGGCATGATACGGAGCTTCATTTTGGATACTATGAGCCTGTGATCCGTCCAACAGTCACCGCCGCACATAGCTTTTGTAACCCTGACATCTTGTCTGTCCCTTCTCCTGATGACGACATAGTCGATCAGATGCCAGTGCTTGGAACAGTGCTTGGAACAGGGGATGCATCCACCATGTCCTGTTGAGGGTACGTATCGGTGATCAGAAGGTCATGTGCTGCACAAGTTTTCAGCAGTAACAGGCCATTGCTGTTACACTTTCCCACTCCATGTTTCCCGATGACTCCTTCCCAGGCTGCGGCATCGCATCCGACTCTTGCGTTAAAATCGCCAAGCAGGATCAGCTTGTCTCTGCGGTGCACTGATGATAACAGAGCACCTAGTTCTTCGTAGAATTTATCCTTCACATTCTCTGGGTTGGTCATTGTGGGAGTGTATGTGCTGATCAAAGTAGCTTGTTTTCCTTTTTGAAGCGGAAGCTGCATTGTCATGAGTCGGTCATTCACAGCCTTGGGGGAACTGGCAAGTTTCCGAACAAGATGATTCTTGATGGCGAAGCCAACTCCAGATTCGCGACGCTCATCACTGCTGCGGCCACTCCAGAAGAATGTACAGCCTCCGCCTGACTCGGACAGCTGTCCTTCATTAGCAAGGCGAGTTTCGCTAAGGGCTGCAATGTCAATGTTGTAGCGTGCGAGCTCTCTGGCAACAAGTGCTGTTCTTCTCCGGTCTGTCTGCCGTGATGTTGTCCAGTAGCGTGCGCACATTCCATGTGCCAATGGGGATCGTGTCACTCTAAGTTTTGTTTTTGTTCAACCGCTTTATGGGATCCCCACCAGCCGCGGTATGCTGGCCAGGTAAGGTGAAGCAAGCAATGTTTAGGGCACCTTTTCTAGCCAAGTGAGCAGTGCAGTCCTGAATAGGGCTGCTCAGTCGCTCAAGAAGATGCCGCACTCCACTGCTGCTTCGGTCAGTGAGGAACGACCATTATACCTGAGCCGCCTGTGTGCAGGTCCGCGGCAACAGCTCCCAGTGTATCCACACCTGCTGCTTCGTCGCTTGCCCATCACCACAGGACTTGATATGTTATGATGTCGAGACTTGCGCGTGAATTGGATTAAAGTGAGGGAGAGTCTATGGTCCACAGTCTTCTGGGAGCTTTCCCCTCCTGAGCTCTGATGGCACTGTGCTCCTTACAGAGAAGACACAGATTCTCCAGAGATGGGCTGAACATTTTGAAGCAGTTCTCAACTGCCCCTCAGTCATCAATGATGAGGCCATTGACAAGATGCCCCAGGTTGCAGTCCATGACTCCATGGATGCTTCACCAAAAGAGGATGAAGTGAAGGAAGCCATCAACCAGCTGTCAAGTGGCAAAGCCCCAGGGTCAGATGCCATACCAGCAGAGGTGTACAAAGTCAGTGGACCCGTGCTGCTACGGAAAGTCACTGAGCTGTTTCAGTCCTTCTGGAAGCAGGGATCCATTCCACAGGAATTTAGAGATGTGTCCATGGTGCACCTCTATAAGAGGAAGGGCAATCGCCAGGTATGCAACAATCACCATGGAATCTCGCTGCTCTCTACAGCATGGAAAATTCTTGCACGGGTTCTGTTGAACCGATTGATCACTCGCCTGGAGCAGGGCTTACTGCCAGAATCACAGTGCGGCTTCCGCAAGGGACGTGGGACTATTGACATGATCTTCGCTGCATGTCAGCTACAGGAGAAATGTCAAGAACAGAATTGTGAACTCTACACAACTTTTGTGGACCTCACGAAAGCGTTCGACTCTGTCAGTCGCCAGGGCCTGTGGAGGATCATGTCGAAATTCAGCTGTCCAGACAGATTCATACCAATGGTACGTCAATTTCATCACGGTATGATGGCTCGGGTCCTGGATGACAGTGAAACATCTGAGGCCTTCCCAGTCACCAACGGCATCAAGCAAGGGTGTGTTTTAGCACCCACTTTGTTCAGCATGATATTCTCTGCCACTCTGACTGATGCCTTTCAACACTGCACTGAAGGAGTAGGCCTGAAATACAGAACTGACAGGAACTATTCAATCCGAGGCGACTGCGTGCCATTACCAAGGTGAAGGAAACTGTACTTCGAGACTTTGTCTTTGCCGATGATTGTGCTCTGAATGCTAGTACAGAGCCACAAATGAAAGGCAATATGGACAAGTTTTCATCTGCATGTAACAACTTCGGTCTCACCGTTAACATCAAGAAGACTGAGGTCATGCACCAGCCAGCTCCCCACGCTCCGTACTCAGAACCGTCCATCACTGTAAATGGACAGAGACTCCAGGCAGTGGAGCACTTCACATACCTGGGCAGTACCCTTTCCCAAGCAGTGTCAGTCGATGATGAAGTAAACAGCAGAATTGCTAAAGCCAGCTCTGTATTTGGCCGATTGCGCTCCAATGTCTGGGAACGTCGAGGGATCAGCCTACCAATGAAGCTGATGGTCTACCGAGCAGTGGTGCTTCCAACTCTGCTGTAGGCCTGCGAGCCGTGGACTGTCTATCAGAGTCATGCACGAAGGCTCAATCACTTCCACATTTCCTGTCTGCGAAAGCTTCTAAAAATCAGATGGCAGGACAAAGTGCCCGATACTGAAGTCCTTACCAGAGCCAGTCTGCCATCAGTTCACACACTGCTGATGAGAGCCCAGACCAGATGGGCTGGACATGTCATGAGAAAGTCAGAGGAGCGCATTTCTAAACAGCTCTTCTACGGAGAACTCACCAGGGAAAGCGCTCCCATGGAGTACAAAAGAAGCGGTTCAAGGACACGCTGAAGACCTCTCTGAACTCCCTCGAGATCAACACCGCCACATGGGAAACCCTCGCACTGAACCGTCCAGCATGGCGCAGCCTCATTCACACAGGCAGTAATACCTCTGAGGCGAGGCATACCGCTGAGGCTGAAAGAAAGCGTGAGCTGCGCGAGTCCAGAGCTGCCCGCACATCATCGACAGTGCCATCGCATGTCTGTCCAACGTGTGGCAGGACGTTCCACGCCCAAATCGGACTGATCAGTCATCTCCGGACTCACAGAGTCCGGTCATCGAACGAATGAGTTGTTGAGGTCTTCATCGACAACGATGGACGAACATCACAGTACCTCAGCGCCACGAATGCCCATTTCACTCCCAGGGCCTCCCGCTCTGTGGTGGAATACCGGGTCTCTCTGGGGAACAGCTTGTGGCTCAGGTCCAAAATGGGGTGGTGTTCTCCTCCCACCTCTTGCGACAGTACAGCCCTGTAGTGAGGCGGCCTGGCTCCCGGCCGCACCCGAGAGGGAGGAGCCAGAACAGCTGCCACAGTGGGCGGAGCCACTGCCACCTGTCCCCGCCCCCGGAAGTCAAGGGGCGGGACAGGAAGTATAAAAGCCCCGGCCCAGCGCTCAGTTGCAGCCCGGCGGCCGGAGAGGACAGACGCTCCTGACCGAGCTCCTGCTGGACCGAGCCTGCCCCAAGCCCGGTACCCTGAAGAAGACTGGCCGAGCCTTCCCCGAGCCCGGTACCCTGAGGAGGACTGGCCGAGCCTGCCCCGAGCCCGATATCCAGAGGAGAACTGGCCGAGCCTGCCCCGAGCCCGTTACCCCGAGGAGCTGCCCGAGCTTCCCCCCGACCCGTGTCCTGAGGAGCAGCCCGACCTAGCCAGCCCTCAGCACGACGAGGAGCCCATGGTATGGGACCCCGCTGCGGACACCCGCGATGAGCAGGTACCCATGGAGGGGGAGATGGGAAGTAGCCCGGGGGTAGCTGACCCCAGTCTGGCTACTGCAGATTTCGAGCCGATGTCGGTGTGTTGCGGTCAGGACCCCACCGACACAGCAGCAGACTGACTGCTGCTGTTAGGGCCCCGGGCTGGGACACAGTGGAGTGGGTGGGCCTGTGTCCCCCCCTGCCACCGCCTCACGGGTGGCAGTCTCCCCCTCACATCAGAGCTCAGATCCAGAAGTCTGGACTCACCTATTGTTGCTGCTCAGCTCCTGCTTTAAGGACCTGAGCCCTGAACTATTATTGCTGCTCAGCTCCTGCTTAAGGACCTGAGCCCTGAACTATTGTGGTTGCTGCTCAGCTCCTGCTTTAAGGACCTGAGCCCTGAACTATTGTGGTTGCTGCTCAGCTCCTGCTTTAAGGACCTGAGCCCTGAACTATTGTGGTTGCTGCTCAGCTCCTGCTTTAAGGACCTGAGCCCTGAACTATTGTGGTTGCTGCTCAGCTCCTGCTTTAAGGACCTGAGCCCTGAACTATTGTGGTTGCTGCTCAGCTCCTGCTTTAAGGACCTGAGCCCTGAACTATGGTTGCTGCTCAGCTCCTGCTTAAGGACCTGAGCCCTGAACTATTATTGCTGCTCAGCTCCTGCTTTAGGACCTGAGCCCTGAACTATTATTGCTGCTCAGCTCCTGCTTAAGGACCTGAGCCCTGACTATTGTTATTGCTGCTCAGCTCCTGCTTTAAGGACCTGAGCCCTGAACTATTATTGCTGCTCAGCTCCTGCTTTAAGGACCTGAGCCCTGAACTATTGTTGTTTGCTCAGCTCCTGCTTAAGGACCTGAGCCCTGAACTATTATTGCTGCTCAGCTCCTGCTTAAGGACCTGAGCCCTCAACTATTATTGCTGCTCAGCTCCTGCTTTAAGGACCTGAGCCCTGAACTATTGTGGTTGCTGCTCAGCTCCTGCTTTAAGGACCTAAGCCCTGAACTATTGTTGTTTGCTCAGCTACTGCTTAAGGACCTGAGCCCTGAACTATTGTTGTTTGCTCAGCTCCTGCTTAAGGAGCTGAGCCCCTTGAACTACTGCTTATTGCCCCGCCCTGACTAGGGCTAGGGCTTTACTGACTCTGGGTGCTCAGCCCCTGCCTGAGGGTCTGAGCCTAGAACTGCTGTTTGCTGCCCCACCCTGACTGAGGGCTTGGGCTTCGTTGACTGTTTATTTCTGCTCAGCCCTGCCTGAGGGTCTGAGCCCTTGGACCTTCGGAGACTGAACTGCTGATTTAGGCCGTGTAGTGACGCGGCCTGGCTCCCGGCCACACCCGAGAGGGCCGAGCCCCCACACCGGACTCTTACACGTGGTGCCTTCTCTGAGGACCTCTCGCCCAGGATGTGGGCGCGAGCTCTTGACGCCGGTGAAAAGGGGGCCGCGGGAGAGAGGCCTCCCGCCAGAGAGATGGATCTGTCCCAGCTCCTGCCCTCATGACGGAGAGCCAGGAGCGACAACAGGCGGCCCAGTCGCAACAGCAGCAGCTCATCGAGCAGCTAGGTTCGCAACAACGGCAGCTCATTCAAGACCTGGTTACCCAGCACCAGGACTTCCAGCGGCAATGTGTCCAGCAGCTCGCAGCGGTGCTGACTCGACCGGGGGAACCCCAGCCAGGAGATGCTGCAGGGGCCCCGCGGCCCAGCCCCCCAATTCGGCTGACGAAGATGGGGCCCGGCGACGACCCTGAAGCCTTTCTCGTCACATTCGAGCGGGTGGCCGTCGTCGCGGGCTGGGCCCAGGACCAATGGGCCACCATCCTGGCCCCATACTTAACGGGGACTGCTCAGACGGTCTATCGAGGCTTGTCTGTGGAGGCAGCCCAGGACTACAGCCAGGTGAAAGCCGCTATCCTAGACGCCCTGGATGTGAGTCCAGAGACCTACCGACAGCGGTTTAGAAGCCTGGCGTATCCTCCAGGGGCCCGACCTCGGATAGTGGCCCAGGAGCTTCGAGTGGTAGTATTGGAGCAGTTCGCCCATGTACTCCCGCCGCGAGGAAGAGCCTGGGTCCTCCGCCATAGGCCGGCGACAGTGGCCGCGGCCGTTACGTTAATGGAGGACTTCCTCGCGGGTGAAACCCCGCTGGGCTCGGCTGGCCGGACAGCCCCGCCCCGGACGGAGCGCCCCAACCCAGAAAAGAAGGGGGCGCCCACCCTCACAGACGTACAAGTTTCCTCCCATGGAGCGGAGGCCCGGACCCGTACCGCCACGTCCTCTGGGAGACCCGCTCGGACCCCGGTTCCTGTGGCGAGAGGGGACTACCGGAACCTGCCTGGAGGTAACCCCGGGACCCGGTCACGGACGGGACGAGCAGACCTGGGGCCCTGTTTCTCCTGTGGAGAGTATGGCCATTTACAGCGGGACTGCCCAGGACTGGAGTGTACCTTTGGCCAGGTTTACTCAGGGGAAGGCCGTGCCCGGCGTTGGCAAGCGGCCAAGATCACCGTGCCCGTGGTCGTTGAGGGGCGCCCGACGGTGGCCCTCCTCGATTCAGGCTGCAGCCAGACACTGGTCTGCCAAACCATGGGCCCGCAGGCTAACAACCACCTGGGGAAGATTCAGCTGCAGTGTATCCACGGGGATATACGGCCCTACCCAAGTACCAGGGCCCAACTGACTATTGATGGGGTCACCCAGCTGATGACAGTGGGACTTGCTCCACGGCTGGCGTACCCGGTGATCCTGGGTCGGGACTGGCCCGAGTTCCCCGCCGTACTATGCCGCCACGCCGAGGGCAGCCCGCAGGTCACGCCAGCCTTGGAAGGAGACCTCAGAGACTGAGAAAGACGAGGTGGAAGCCCCGACCACACCAACCCGACGGAAGGACGTGAAGATCCTCCCGGAGTGGGGAGGATCCTCGGCGCCCACGGACTTTGCCGGGATCAACGGGCCGACCGTACACTCACACGGACATCGACCAGCTGGCCTCCGTGGATGGGGCGGTCCTTGAACCCCATCGGCGGCGCAGTGGCGCGCACTTTGAGTTGCGGCAGGAGCGCCTGTATCGCGTCGAGAGGACCCCGCACGTGGGATACCCGGACACAACTCCTCGTGCCTCGGTGTCACCGCTGGGCGGTCATGAAACTGGCCCACGACATCCCTGCGACGGGCACCTCGGTCACGAGAAGACCCTGGCTCGGATCCTGGGGCGCTTCTTCTGGCCAGGGGTACACCAGGAGGTAAAGAATTATTGCAACTCTTGCCCGGAATGCCAACTTGGCTGCCCCAGCACGAACTCCCAAGGCACCGCTGGTCCCGATGCCTCTGATTGAGACCCCCTTTGAACGTGTGGCCATGGACCTGGTGGGGCCTCTCCCTAAGAGCAGCGCAGGGTTCCAATACATTTTGGTGATAATGGACTATGCTACCAGGTTCCCCGAAGCAATCCCTCTCCGGACCATCACAGCCCGCACCGTCGCAGCTGAGCTGGTGAAGGTCTTCGCCCGTGTCGGCCTGCCCCGGGAGATCCTCACGGATCAGGGGACCAACTTTACGTCACGGCTGCTCCAGCAGGTGTGCGAACTCTTGGGGATAAAGCAACTCCGGACGTCCGTTTACCATCCCCAGACAGATGGGCTGGTTGAAAGATTCAATCGGACGCTGAAAGAGATGTTGTGTAGGTTCCCCCAGGAGGACCTTCGCCGATGGGACCAGCTCCTTCCACCCCTGCTCCTGGCGGTGCGGGAAGTCCCCCAGTCTTCAACCAAGTTCTCACCCTTTGAGTTGCTGTACGGTCGGCGACCTCGGGGCCTGCTGGATCTCATGAGGGAAACCTGGGAGCAAGCCCCATCGCCGGCCCAGGGCCTCTTAAAGTACGTACTCCAGCTTCAGGAGCGCCTTAAGCAGGCGGGGGCCCTGGCGCAGGAGAACTTGAAAGCCACCCAGGACACGCAGGCCCAGACTTATAACCGGGACGCCCAGACTCGGGACTTTCAACCCGGAGACCGGGTATTACTCCTCCTTCCCTCCAGTGAATCGAAGATCCTGGCCCGGTGGCAAGGGCCATATGAGGTGGTTCGGAAGGTGGGCCCGGTTAATTATGAAATCAATCAGCCAGACCGGAAAAAGAAGACCCAACGGTACCATGTCAACCTCCTCAAGCCCTGGCGGGAACGTGAAGGTCTCCTGATCAACCCCTACCCGCGAGAACCTGAGCTAGGACCCCAGGTAGCCCATACCGAGGACCCCGGGGAACCCCAGCTCGGGGAGACCCTAACAGACAACCAACTCAAGCAGACCCGGTGCCTCTTGCAAGCCTTTTCCCGCACCTTTACGGGCCAACCGGGATACACCACCCTGGTATACCATAGGATCCAGACGGAGCCTGGGGTGGTGATCCGGGGCGCGACCAGGCCCTTGCCGTATCACAGGAGGCAGATCGTTGAGGAGGTGGTACGAGCTATGCTGGATCTAGTGGTGATTGAACCATCGCAAAGTGAGTGGCGCAGCCCTGTAGTGCTGGTACCGAAGCCCGACGGCTCACAGAGATTCTGTATCGACTTTAGGCGCGTTAATGCTATCTCCAAGTTCGATGCCTATCCCATGCCTCGGATAGATGAGCTGTTGGCCCGCTTAGGGGAAGCCCGATATATCACCACCCTTGATCTAAGCAAAGGGTACTGGCAGATCCCCCTGGAACCAGCCTCCAGGGAGAAGACTGCGTTCGCCACACCCACGGACCTATACCAGTTTACCCGGATGCCCTTCGGCCTCCATGGGGCTCCGGCCACCTCTCAATGCCTAATGGACCGCCTCCTCCAGCCACATCAGGACTACGCGGCCGCCTATCTAGATGACGTGGTCATTTACAGTCCTCGGTGGGAGAACCACCTAGAAAGGGTCGCAGCGGTCCTGAGGTCCCTGCAGAAGGCCGGGTTAACAGCCAACCCTAAGAAATGTCGCATCGGCTGACAAGAGACCACGTACCTGGGGTATACTATCGGGCATGGAAGGTAAAACCTCTTGTCGGCAAGGTCCAGGCCATCGCAACCTGCCCCCCACCAGCCACGAAGCGCCAGGTGTGCCAGTTTCTGGGGCTGGCAGGGTATTACAGACGATTTATTCCTCAATTCACGGCAATTGCCGCCCCCTTACCGGGGCTCTTGACAAAGGATAGCCCGCGGCAGGTGAAATGGACCCGCGAGTGCGACAAGGCCTTTCAGACACTCAAGACGAGCCTCTGCAGCGAGCCAGTCTTGTATAGTCCTGATTTCCACCAGACATTTGTTTTACAGACAGACGCCTCGGAAGTGGGACTCGGGGCCGTCCTTTCCCAAGAAGTAGAGGGGGAAGAGCATCCGGTTCTTTACATCAGCCGGAAGGGGTTCCCCCGAGAGAAAAACTACGCGGTGGTCGAAAAGGAAGCCCTCGCTGTGAAGTGGGCCTGTGAAGCCCTGAGGTATTACATCCTGGGAGCCCCCTTCACCTTGGTCACCGACCATTCCGCCCTCCAATGGTTGGCTCGCATGAAGGACCATAATATGCGGCTGCAGCAGTGGTACTTGGCCCTGCAGCCCTATGCCTTCACTGTGCATCATCGGGCCGGGAAGGATCATGCTAATGCGGACTTCCTCTCCCAGCTGGGGGGTATGGAAGGGGCTGGCCCCGCTGCACGGGAGCCAGCCTTGAGGGGGGGGCCGTGTAGTGAGGCGGCCTGGCTCCTGGCCGCACCCGAGAGGGAGGAGCCAGAACAGCTGCCACAGTGGGCAGAGCCACTGCCACCTGTCCCCGCCCCCCCGGAAGTCAAGGGGCGGGACAGGAAGTATAAAAGCCCCGGCCCAGCGCTCAGTTGCAGCCCGGCGGCTGGAGAGGACAGACGCTCCTGACCAAGCTCCTGCTGGACCGAGCCTGCCCCAAGCCCGGTACCCTGAAGAAGACTGGCCGAGCCTTCCCCGAGCCCGGTACCCTGAGGAGAACTGGCCGAGCCTGCCCCGAGCCCGATACCCTGAGAAGAACTGGCCGAGCCTGCCCCGAGCCCGTTACCCCGAGGAGCTGCCCGAGCGTCCCCCCGAACCGTGTCCTGAGGAGCAGCCCAACCTAGCCAGCCCTCAGCACGACGAGGAGCCCATGGTATGGGACCCCGCTGCGGACACCCGCGATGAGCAGGTACCCATGGAGGGGGAGATGGGAAGTAGCCCGGGGGTAGCTGACCCCAGTCTGGCTACTTCAGATTTCGAGCCGATGTCGGTGTGTTGCGGTCAGGACCCCACCGACACAGCAGCAGACTAACTGGCTCTGGGACACAGTGGAGTGGGTGGGCCTGTGTCCCCCCCTGCCACCGCCTCATGGGTGGCAGTCTCCCCCTCACATCGGAGCTCAGACCCAGAAGTCTGGGCTCACCTATTGTTGCTGCTCAGCTCCTGCTTCGAGGACCTGAGCCCTGAACTATTATTGCTGCTCAGCTCCTGCTTAAGGACCTGAGCCCCTTGAACTACTGCTTATTGCCCCGCCCTGACTAGGGCTAGGGCTTTACTGACTCTGGGTGCTCAGCCCCTGCCTGAGGGTCTGAGCCTAGAACTGCTGTTTGCTGCCCCACCCTGACTGAGGGCTTGGGCTTCGTTGACTGTTTATTTCTGCTCAGCCCTGCCTGAGGGTCTGAGCCCTTGGTCCTTCGGAGACTAAACTGCTGATTTAGGCCGTGTAGTGACGCGGCCTGGCTCCCGGCCACACCCGAGAGGGCCGAGCCCCCACACCGGACCCTTACAAGCCCCCAACCCTACCTGCGAGGCATCTGTCTGGAGCATTTAAACCCTTCCCCCGCCCATGGAGTCTCCTCTTTTTTGACAATTCCAATATGGTAACCCTACCCTATGGGCCAAGCGCCCACTCCTGACAGTTCAGGCTAACCTCCCTTGGCTGCTTGGCCTGCCTGCCGAGACAGAGGACTCAGGGATTTCCATCAGGCTGCTCCGTTGCAAATGCAGCCACCCAAAGAAGTGAAGAATGGAAGTGAAAGAGCAAAGCTGGACCATCCGCTGAGCTGCTGCAATCAAGTGAGCAGAGCCTGGGAGAGAAGAGGCAAAGCTCGAAGGTGGCTAGTGGCTGTAGGGAGCCAGGGGAGGAGAAATAAATAGTTAATGAGGAATCCTACGGGCTTTGTCTTGTGTGGTGAAGGGTTTCAAATGGGTCTTGTTACGATCACGTTACACTTGAAAATAGCTGGGGATGGCTGAAGGGCAGGTCTATAAAGGTAAGAGGTCACTCTAGGAGCTTCAAGTCTCAGATTCTGTCCCTACTGCCTGCTTGGATCAGCTGATCTCAACCCAACACGTCCCTCAGGTGGGAGCAGGGGCGAGGTCTTTTTCCGGAGTAGCCGCCAGAATAGGGACAGGATACATGTGGCCAAGGAACTAGAGAGGCCTGGGGGTCATTGCAGAGTTGCCTGTTAATGCAGCTCTTCTGGGGGAGCACGGTAGGGGACTGTGCACACAGGAGCCCCATTTCAAATGGTGGGGGGGGAGGGTAATTTAACCATGATTCCAGGGACTACTTGCGCACCTGAAAACTCCAGTGTTTTGGCAGGGAAGTTAGCAATGAGCTGGCAGGAGCCCTGTATCTAATTTCTTTATAAAAGAAAGAAAATTAAATCGATATTAGACCCACTGAGCTCTAATACTAATGTGGTCTGAAAATCACTGTAGGGACACTGGTTAAAATGTGACTGTATATCCCTACTTTGTTACTAACTCTGTCGGGAGAGACCCTGCCAGGAGTCCTGGGTTCGATCCCAGCTCTAGGAGGGGACTGGGGTCTAGTGGGTTACAGTGGGGGGCAGATACAGCTCGGTTAGTTATAAGAACATCAGAATGGCCCGAGTGGTCAGATCAAAGGTCCACATAGTCCAGTATCCTGTCTTCAAACAGTACCAACAAGTCTCTGTTTCCTGGCCTGGGCGTTGAGGCTGCATTAGGGGAGGGAGCTTCCCTCTGGGGTTTAAAGCTGGTACCTGCCTCTTCTGATCCCTCCTCACCAAAAGCTTCTGGCCCCTTCATTGCTGTGTCTCTGCCGCTGGGGATGGAGCAGCCCAAGCAGCAGGGCCGGTGCAAGGAGATTTTGCACCCTAGGCAAAACTTCCACCTTGCAGCCCCTCCCCAACAGGAGCAGAGGGGCCCTGAGGGCAGACGTGGGGCTGCAGGGGCAGAACTGAGGAGGGCTGGGGCAGAAGTGATGGGAGGGTTGAGGAGGAGAATTGACAGCCGGGCTGGGGACAGGCAGATGTGGGGGTGGCAGGGACACAGAATGAATTAGGAGTTGGGGTTTGGGGGAGAAGCTGGAGGCTCCCCAGGAGCAGGGAGCCTGGGAGAGGGAGACCCAGAAACTGCAGTGTGTGACCTACAAGTCATGAGAGAAGGGAGGCTCTAGTGGGAAGCGGTTAGAGGGTGTGGAGGGTCAAGTACAGGGTAGGTTTACCCAACCCGGGGGAAAGAAATGAAAGAATAAAAGAGAAAAAATAAAGTAAAACCAGTGTAAGGGCAGAAGCCTGGAGAAAGTGGCGGGAAACTCAACTGAAGAGTGAAAGCCAAATGGTGCTGTGAGGGGAAATGCTCTGGGGCAGGCGGCAAGAGCGGAAGGGATCTCAAGCTGCAGTGGGGATTTGGGATCCAGATGCCCAGCGACTTTTATAGCTCTTAGGCATGGATGTCAGTCACGTCCATACTGACTGTTACCGGACCAGAATAGCCATGGTTGTTATGAAAGGAAAGGAATTGCTCCTTGGAAATTGATACTCTCACCACTGGAGCCTATTTAGTTGCACTTAGTATTGGGCAATTAACTGACTTTTTGCTTCACTGGAAGTTTTGCACACACACAAAAAAATCAGCAAACCAAACAGAAAAATCATTATTGCAGACGACAGGACTGGCCTCGCTGGCAGGAGC
The DNA here is from genome assembly GCF_016161935.1 of Mauremys reevesii. Classification (NCBI taxonomy): domain Eukaryota; kingdom Metazoa; phylum Chordata; order Testudines; family Geoemydidae; genus Mauremys; species Mauremys reevesii. The sequence goes on from NC_052633.1 coordinate 883,161, forward strand.
AATTTTAACTATTTGGACCCACTTTGATGCTAAGTAGGACCTGCTGTTTAGGTTTCTAACATGTCGCCATTTCTTATTAATTGCCCAAACATCTTCTCATTGTCTCTCTTGCTGAAGACAGATTTCCAAAGGCGGGCAATATCCCAGCCATGTCATTTTGTCCTGCCGCTACATACACGAACAGGCCTCCTTCTCCAGCATGTTTTCCGCTTGTTGGATAGAGACATTCACTTACTCAGCCAGTAGGTCTAACAGATCCTGATAACGGCAAAACACGCAGTGATTTCGTCACACTTGCCTCCAGTGCCGGACAATGCAGCTTCAGCTTCCGTTGGTTTCGCAAATGTATTGATCCCTTTTTGTTAAGCTTTTCTTAGACATTTCTCATTACCAGGTAGGGTGACCTGACAGCAAGTGTGAAAAATTGGGACGGGGGTAAGGGGTAATAGGCGCCTATATAAGACAAAGCCCGAAATATCGGGACTGTCCCTATAATATCAGGACATCTGGTCACCCTATTTCCATGTTAACTCCCCTCCCAGGTTTGGGGTTAGTTCAAATCAGTTGCTTCTAGCTTTGTAGCTACTTTATCTTTTATTGGCCTCACAAAGGTGGTTACTCTGTAGCACTAAGCATCACTACTCTGCCATTCCTTAGACACGCAGCATTCTGCTAAAGATTAAGCTGTTCAATGCTATCAGAACAGTTTCTTAAAAGTCCCAGCAGGCTCTGTCTCAAGGCTGAATGAGCTTCCTCCCCTGGACCAGCTGTTCTTACGGCATGTTACTCTCTTGGCTTTTGTCAGCCCAGGCTGATTTGCGGAGGAGGAAGGGGGGATACGCTGTTCACGGTGATGGGGTGTATGGGCCCCTCACTGATCCAGTATTGGACTAGGGGTGCCCTGCCCCTCAACAGGCGCAGGGCCTGCTCCCAGCGGAGGAAGAATTTAAAAGGACACCGGTAGCCGAGGGGAAGGGGGAATGAACTGCATGTGGCACCAGGCTACAAGGCTGGTGCTGAGAGCAGGGACGTGGATTCCTCCCCACCCCCACCCCTTTGGGAGATGAAAGCCTGAGAGAGATGGACTGACTGAACTGGACACAGAGACAGAGGGAAATCTGCTAAGCCAGCGACCGTGCCCCAGACTGAGGAGCTCCAGATGGGTAGGAGGTGACAAATTTTGGGGCTGGTCAGTACCTGAACTGGACACTTTGAGAGCCCCTCAGGGAGCTGGGCTGACCCCCAATGGAGTGGACGGGCCTGGGCCTAGGTTTGGGATGGAGGAACTGTACAGGCTTGTCGGCAGTAAAGAAATTGACACTGATACAAACTCCTAACATAGAAGCACCAAGTGGGATTTACACCACCTTAGCTTAATTCAGCAACCACATGCAGATACGTACCAGTGCGCGCCTTCTGGAATGCGTCTGCACAACATACATTCCCTGATGAGGTCCAGCTCCTTACGTGGGAAATAATGGCCCACGTGGGGGAAAGATTAGCGTATTTCCAAGCTATCTGATTTGTCCAAATGAAGAAAATATTAGAATCCCAAGATAAAATAGGCGCCCTCATGAGTCATGAAAATCCCTTTCTTGATTTGATACAAATTAACATAATGGGTTATGGGGAGGGGAGCTGACGTGAAAATGCCCTGGCTTTGTCCAGGGCTGGCTTTGTCTGTGACATCAGCACTAAGGCAAGGCATAAAACAGGCAAACAGGGGCTCTTTGGCTCACAGAGTCCAATCATCGGAGGAAGGAAGCAGCATCGCACTCCAGAACTCCTGCTTGACACACAGTAAGTACTTTAGCATGTCTGTGTGCCAGCCACACTCTCGCAGCCAGAGGTAAACTGGAAGGGGTTGGAACTGCACCTTATTTGAATCCACTGGTTTTTTCCTCCACTCTTTGTTTGCTTGTGTGATGCGTTATCCTGGGGACGCAGCCAGGTGTTTTCATGCAGTGACCCTTATGTGCTGTGGCAATGTGCTTGTTCGCATGTTTGAAGTTTTTGGTGTGAGTTTTTCTGCACATGAATGTCTGTGTGCTATCCATCCATGTGAGCAGTGTTACACGTTCAGCAAACAGTATTTCCCATAAAGTGCTCTTTGCTGAAAGTACATGAAGCCTGCAACGAAAGGCAAGTGTCCATACACAGTGCGAGCCTTTGAGCTTATATCCAAATGGCTTCTAATTCTGTTTTCCCATGACTGAACTATAACCGCTACTACAATGCTGTTTGCATGGCAAAACAGGTATTTTCTGTCGATTGAGTTCAGAGCCTTAGAATTTTCAAAAGGCCTGCAAAGGAAAACTGACTTTGTCTGAGTCTGCAGCCGATGCTAACCACTTCTGAAACAATACCTCTCATCCCTTGTAGGTGGTACATGCTCGGTTAGCTCCTGAATTCCAGGCGGTTGAAGAAAACAACACTGGACATGTTAGGCATCTAGCCTGTGCATTTATACTCAGATATTAACCTCATTGTTTAAGACCCATGAAACCTCTAGTAAAACCCAATTGGAATAAAAAGTGGGGAAGCCAGAAAAGATTAAAATGATGTGTTCAGTTTGGATCATATTATCACCCGCAAGGGTGTTGATTGTGCATGAAGTTATGCACCCGCAGCTGGGTGCACTCGGTTTTAAAAACTGCCCTGTGTGTCTTAGGTCACACCTGCTTCCTTCGCTGACCCAGTTTTTGCATGAAGTTCCCACTGCAGATTGAGCCAGCTCTGGAAAAGCAAGGTGGAATCTCTTCTGTCTGTTGCATCAGCAGTAGAATTGCCAAATTCTGGACGTCCTGATGGCAGAATCTTTATTGCTGATGTAAAAAGCCCTTTGATTTTCAGAGCCTGGCTTGGATGTTCAGGTCTCACACTTTGCAGGGGGAAACGGCCTTTTGATTGAACTGAGCACTCTGCTCAAGCTAGAACAGCCACAGGTGGCATCACTGTCATTGGGAGGTCAACTACATGACACTTGAGCCTCCCAGGAGCCGTAGGAACTAGAAATGGGCTGGGTGGGAATGCTGTTCTTCCACTGATACTCAGAGTTACCACCTAAACATCTGCACATTAACTGGTGTCCCCGGGCCATGTCCTGCAGCAGTGGGGTGTGGACTGCCCAAAAGTCTGTCTTTGTCCAAATGGGGCAATGGACAAATGCAGCAGAACCTGCAGCCAGATCCCACTCTCATTCCTAGTGCATCGGCTCCAGTGGCCGTCTTTTAAATGTCCACACTCCACTTGAATGGTGAGGGCGATGCAGTGAGAGTGTGCCAGTTGCACGGGGAAGCACTGGTGAGGAGTTTTGACTCCCATGCCCGGTATGTTCGGCTGCATGGTTGCCATCAATTTAAATGAGAACATAAGAAGCACGGTGGAAATTGTGCCATAAGGGGTGTGAAGAAGCCTCAGTGCTCAGAGTCCGTCTCTCCCAAGGTTCCAGAATGCATCTGTTATCTGTAGCACAGAATTTCACATTTTAAAATGGAGTGCACCCAGCGGCGGGTGCATAACTTCATGTACAATTATCGCCGCATGCAGGAGAGAAACCCTGAGTGCTAAAAAGGAGGCGATCAATGGTGATACAGCCCAGGGGAAAAGAACAGGTGTGGATGGACAGAAGGTTCTCTAACGATTAGCACATTTCCTTCCGTTGGATATTTGCTGCTATAAGGTTCAAACTCAGCAGCCTGCTGGCAGCGCTATAACTGCAATCAGCTGGCCTTTCTGGTAAGAGATTGCCAAACAGCGTCACTTCGTTTCTACCTGGAGTCCCAGGGTGATTCCCGGCAAGGGGAAAGGCTGTGTGACTTTGTCAGAGTAAATCACGCTGACAAATTGAAACCACACACCAGCTCGGTGGTGGGAGGCATCGGAGTAAATGCAAATCGAGCCTAGGACCGCCATCCACTGACGGCTCAGCCAGTTACAGGTGTGAGAGTCAGGGCTTGTGCGGCTCTGTCATGGGACTCCTCCTGCTCTCCCAAAGGGGTGCTCCTGCAGTTCATAGGAATTAATGGTTTGCGATTCAGAGAAATAAGGAGGTGGCAACTAAGGGCTAGTCTAAACTAGATAATTTACGTTGCTCAAGGGTATGAAAAATGCACAACCTGCCGTGGGTAGTTAAGCTGACCTAAGTTCCCGTGTAGCCAGTGTTAGGTTGCTGGAACCATCAACCTAGCTACCACCTCTCAGGGAGGTGGATTAACTACACCGATGGGAGAATCTCTCCTGTCAGCATCGGGAGCGTCTACACCAAAGCGCTACAGCGGCGCAACAACTCTGCTGCTGTAGCATTTCAAGTGCAGACAGTCCTAAAGCACCTGACTTCCAGCCCTTCACTAAGGCACCTGAAACCCTTCTTAGGATGCCCGCTAAGGGCCTGCTGCCATCCCTGGAAAGACTCCCAGTGGGCTTTGGGCTGGGCCCGAGAGCTCCAGTGTCTGCAGTGTCAGACGTAGGGGTGCAGGAGGAGTCAGTCTGACAGTTGCCTTCGGTGTCACTGGGAACTGCGTGGCTCCTTCCCCAGGCACAGCTTTCAGTAGGTAGCCGTCCCCACCGAACACCTTCATGGCATCATCCAATTACATGGATTTCCTAGCATGATTCAGACCAATAGTTTGCGGGTGTACAGCCCCGCCCACCCCCCAAGGATCTCAGCCTGCTTAACAATCGTTCATTAGGCCTCAGAACCTGCTGCCGGGAAGTATTGTGATGCCTGTTTGACAGACAGGAAAGTGAGGACTAAAGAGAGTAAGGGCCTGGCAAGGGTCAGCGATAGAACCAGAACCAGAAATCTACCAGTTCTGGGCCCCAGCCCAATGGTCTCACCACTAGCCCATCCAGCTTGAGGTTCTGCTGGCCTTAGTCATGCACGTGGGCTCATTGGGCCAGAGCTTGGATCCCCTACAGCTTCCCCTATATTTTTCTAACCATTGCTTCATTAAATGACAGTCGGCCTTCCCCCCGCACCCCTCAGCACGAGTTTCCTTTTTATTCACACCAATAAGAAATGGCTTCCAAAACGCCCTCTCTGATGTGCTAGGGAAAGAATTAACAAGGTAGTAGGACTTGCCACTGAGACTGGAGGTTACAATGAACACTTACACTTGTAAAAAAAACAGGAGTACTTGTGGCACCTTAAAGACTAACAAATTTATTTAAGCATGAGCTTTCATGAGCTAAAGCTCACTTCTTCGGATGCATAGAATGGAACACACAGACAGGAGATATTTATACATACAGAGAACATGAAAAGGTGGAAGTATGCATACCAACAGGCAGAGTCTAATCAATTGAGATGAGCTATCGTTAGCAGGAGGAAAAAAACTTTTAGAAGTGATAATTAAGATGGCCCATAGAAGGTGTGAGGAGAACTTAACATAGGGAAATAGATTCAATTGGTGTAATGACCCAACCATTCCCAGTCTTTGTTTAAACCACAGTTAATTGTATCTAGTTTGCATATTAATTCAAGTTCAGCAGTCTCTCTTTGGAGTCTGTTTTTGAAGTTTTTTTGTTGCAAAATTGCCACCTTCAAGTCTGTCACTGAGTGGTTAGAAAGGTTGAAGTGTTCTCCCACTGGTTTTTGAATGTTATGATTCCTGATGTCAGATTTGTGTCCATTTATTCTTTTGCGTAGAGACTGTCCGGTTTGGCCAATGTACATGGCAGAGGGGCATTGCTGGCACATGATGGCATATATCACGTTGGTAGATGTGCAGGTGTACGAGCCCCTGATGGTGTGTCTGATGTGATTAGGTCCTGTGATGGTGTCACTGGAATGGATATGTGGACAGAGCTGGCATCGGGCTTTATTGCAAGGATAGGTTCCTGGGTTAGTGTTTATGTTGTATGGTGTGCGGTTGCTGGTGAGTATTTGCTTCAGGTTGGGAGGCTGTCTATAAGCAAGGACTGGCCTGTCTCCCAAGATCTGTGAGAGTGAGGGATCATCTTTAAGGATAGGTTGTAAATCTTTGATGATGCGCTGGAGAGGTTTTAGTTGGGGGCTGTAGGTAATGGCTAGTGGTGTTCTGTTATTTTCTTTTTTAGGCCTGTCCTGTAGTAGGTGGCTTCTGGGTACTCTTCTGGCTCTGTCAATCTGTTTTTTCACTTCAGCAGGTGGGTATTGTAGGTTTAAGAATGCTTGATAGAGATCTTGTAGGTGTTTATCTCTGTCCAAGGGATTGGAGCAAATACGGTTGTATCTTAGAGCTTGGCTGTAGACAATGGATCGTGTGGTGTGTCCGGGATGGAAGCTGGAGGCATGTAAGTAAGTATAGCGGTCAGTGGGTTTCCGGTATAGGGTGGTATTTATGTGACCATCGTTTATTAGCACAGTAGTGTCTAGGAAATGGACCGCTTGTGTGGATTGGTCTAGGCTGAGGTTGATGGTGGGATGGAAATTGTTAAATACATGTCAGGCGCCCCCATCCCCCTGGTGTATTTTCTCAAGGAGCCAGGGTGGATCTGTTTCGATGGTGGGCTAAGCATGCTTCTCTCTTCCCCTCCTGCTTGGGTGGCACATTAGCCCCCCTTGCAGTGGGTTTTGTTGTGAAGACACATTTAGAGGCATGGGGCAGTTCACACCTCTCAGGGTGGTTGTTTCTGGCCATCTGCTGGCTCAAGCCAGGTCATCACTACAGCCTTCTGCCAGCATGGCTGGATCGGGGGGGTGACCCCTGTGTAACACACCTGTGCCTGCACCAAGCCTGGAGTGCCGATACACAGCAGAACTGCACTTCTACTGGGACAGCTTGTTTCCCCTGCGGCGGCGGGGAGAGTCTGGAATAATCCATGGGGGCAAAGCCTTTCAAGGGAGGGCCAGACCCCAGGCAGACATCGCCACGTTGGTTAGTCTCAGTTCACATTTTCCATCCACTGCCCTGCGGCCAGGAGGGTCAGAAGTGGGACCCCAGGCACTGAAGCCTTAGGCCTGGGTCTATAGTTTTTCTATGCACTGATCTGGCTCTGGGAAGTGAATCAGCCCTGCCTCCAGCATAGACCTGTCAGGCACAATCCATCACCCACATCCCAGGCAGCTCAAAACCAAAAGGGAATGGAGAGGCTTATCTGAAAGGGTCCTCAGGAGACAGGCCACCCTCCAGCAGGAGCAGATCACTGGCTGGGCTCTGGGTCACACAGAGAATCCAGGGGTTTGTCTAAGAGGCTTTCCTCTTAGGAACTCCTAGGCTGCTGCCTCTTCCTGCTTAAATACCTGCCCTGCTACGCCCAGCTGGAAGCTGGCTGCCTCTAATTGGCAGGCTGAGCGGAGCCTCTGGGGCCTGGCTCCCTTTGCAGAACATTAACCCTTTTCCTCTCTGATTGAGTGTGGGACACATTCACCCCAGCGCTGACACACTCCAGAAGCCTTCTCAGCCCCTGGGCTGTCGTTCCATTTGCTTCCTGCCCAGCAGCCTCACTGTGTGCAAGGCTTGTGTCACTTTTGGAGGTGGAGAATTTCCCCCACCCGCTTCAGTGGAGTGACTCCTGACTTACCCTGGGGGGAGAAAGGAGAATCCGGACCCTAATTATGTAGTAGTTGCTGCTTTCCCCAGCAGCGGCTGTTCATGCTGCAGGAGCTCAAGGCTGGGCTTTCTCCCTGGGCTTCTGTTTCCCTGCAGGCTGCACGGTGGGGCTCTCCATGGTCAGTAGAAGCAGAGGCCAGTGGACAGCTCTCAGCACCCAAGTTGCTCCCCCAGAGGACAGAGCAGACTCCTGCCTCCTTCTGTGCTGCCTGCCCAGCAGCCCCCTTTCTCGCCCGCTCCAGCCCTCTCTGCCCCGGAGCCGCCTGAGAGCGCAGCCAGGGGAAGCGCCGGCCGGCTGGGGGGGCAGCTCGTGTTCCTTCCCGCCCGGGGAACGTTCTGTGCCTGCTGAGAGCCCCTTCCCCCACTCGCCAGGGGTCCCGCACGCTGTCTCCTGCCACAGCCCCACAAGCCAGGCTCTGCAAAGGGGCTGCCTGCCGCCCAAGATGGTGCCTGCTGCCGCGGGAGCCGCCACTTCAGGGCTGGGTAACAGGCTGCCACTACCCCCCCGCCCGCAGTAACCAGGCTGTTAGTGTCCGGTCACTACATCTGACCGAACACGCCAGGTTCCCTTTTCAACTGGACTTTCCGGTCAGAAACCGCACACCTGGCAACCCTCATTTCTGATTCTGTGCTAGCGGCTGCGTATTGCTCCCACTGCCAAACGTGGTGCGCGACTCGTATCCCCCTTTTCCAGAGGCGCTTGCAGCCCCACTGAAGCCAATGGCGCTAGGCCGAGTTTCACCCGCAGCGGATCTGGCCTACTCCGCAGTGTTTCTCAAGTACCGTAGCGCAGCCTGGCACTCCGGGCTGGCTGCCAGTGGGCCGCAGACGGCAGGATAGCAGCGGGGAGCTCAGCCCAGCCAGCTCAGTGCGGGGCAGCAGGCATGCAGTGTTTAAAAGGAGAGCAGGGACATTGGACATGGCAGTTTGGTGGAAGGGGGAAGTCAGGCCTACGTGGATTCAGCAGAGGGTGACCAGATGTCCCGATTTGATAGGGACAGTCCCGATATTTGGGGCTTTTTCTGACCTGACTAATAGGCAAATCTCATGCAGAGCAGCAGGGGTGGCCCGCAGTGAGTGACTAACAGAGCTGGGAATTAGAGACGCCAGCTCAGGCCTCAGCAGAGCAATAAGTGTTTGTTGCCCTAGGAGGTGGGTGGAACTGCACAGATGCGCAATGGCAAGATGGCTGCCATCTGGACTGCTGCAGAGCCAGCTGTGTGGGGCCTGCTGAAATGGTCATCTTGATTCGCCAGCGTATTACTCCTGCTGGTATGACACATTGGTCAGGGGAGTAGGGCCAGTTATATTCCACCTGCTTTCAGATGGATTCAGAATCCAGACTAAAACGCTGGCTCCTCTGCCCTGTGATCACGTCAAAAGACTTTATTGTGTGGAAGAGAAATTGTTCAGGAAAAGAGATGCAATCTCAGGGGAAAGTGACGCCACTCGGTTCTAAAGATCCTACTGCCCAGGAGAGTTGAGATAAGTCTGATTCGTTTCAAGTCACAGCAGACACGTGCCGGGCTCAGTTTCTAAATTTTTTTAATTATTTTTTTGGTTTGTATAAAAGAGCCCATGTTCTAGGAAGATAATTAACATGGAAATTTGTATTTCTTTCCCCCAGCAATTTTCTGGCACAAATCATGTTAGATTTAAGAGCAAAAGCCAGAGATGGGGACAAATGGGGAACAGGGGAGAGAAAAAGAAAAATCAGACAAGAGGGAAATTGTCTGCAAAAATACTGGAGTTATCAACTGCTCTTTGGTTTCTATCATTTATAGCCACAAAGATACTGTACATTGAAATGAGACCAAACATTTTCATGTGCCTAGAAGAGAGGCTGGGATGTGGAAGGGAGAGAGGAGAAGGGTCTTTTCTATCATCATTCAAATTCATTCTTTGTCTTGGCCATTTCATTCATCTTGAAGGGATTCACTGCTTTCTTCTAGAGGGAAGCAAGCTTGCCTGTGTCCATAGCCCGACTTCCGGGAGCTCTCCACGACAGCTCTCCTCCAGCCAACCCGTCCCACGGGTCTGATTCCACGCCCCGTATACCAGGAAGGGTCGATATCAGGGTCTAGAAGGCAAAGGCCAGGAAGTCTTTAGAACGTGAGGCTGAGGACTAATTCTCCTGAGCATGTGTCACAGCCACCTGCTTGGGATGGAGAAGGAGGGACTTCCCGAGCTAAAACCATGGACTGGTCCAGCTGGAGTTAAAGCTCCCAAGCTCTAGGCTGTGATCGCTCATATCCTCTGTGGCTCAGGCCCCGACCTGTAACATACACTTGCCAGTGGTTGCATCTGCCTTGTCATTGCCGGTGGTGAGCAGGTGGCGTGGCCTTCGCTTATTTTAAAATGACAATGTCTTTTGCACAGTAATGAAGGAGGGAAGGGGGTAGCCATACAGAGGAGGGACTGGGTGACTCAGGGCACTGGGAATGGGGTGCAACCCTCTTCCCCTGGCTGGTTCCCGTTGTGCCGGCCCTATGGAGAAGCACAGGACTCGATTCTCCGGGGACTGCCGTCCAGCCCCTTTCACAACCACCGCTAAAAACCAACAGCAGGCACCCTGAGCCACGCAGCGCAAACAGGGCCCTGCTGGGGTGACGGGAACCAAGGGCCACATTCTCGGCTTGGAGCAGATCCGTTGAAATCAGTGGGCCTGTGACCTCGAGAAAGTCACCGCCCCTGTGTCTGGTGTGTTTATATTGCAAACTCCTTCAGGAAGGGCTGTTACTGCCAGGGGTGTGCCTGGCGCTTAGCACAGAGCGGCCTGATCGCGTCGGGTGCCACCGGGTGCTGCCGTGACACACGTTGTAGGAAGAGATTTGCTGGACAGGCTGATTAAAAACTGCAAGTTTTTGAGTTCTGCTGTCTGGAAAGTTCCTCTAGACTTTTCCTGGCTCTGCAACGCGGCTGGGCCAGGAAACTCCGTCTGTCGGCCCTTTGTAGGCCTTGCTGGGGAGAACGGCCTTCGGGGTGGGCGGGAGGAAGGGGGTTAAGAGAAGTAAGGAATTGTTTTAGAGTGTCTGAAGTCCCTCGAAAGGACCGTTTTGAAGTCCAGCTCCTGGACTGAGCCAGAGCGGAGTGGCTGGGTGAGGGGGAGGATGGATTGGGTTGCAGAAGATGAGAGGGAAAATGCAGAGGCAGGAGGGGGAAGCTATACGGAGCAAGAGGGGGATTCTGGAGGGAGAAGAACAAAGCCTAGATAATGAAAGGACAGAAAGCTCAGCCATCTCACGCTGCAGCCGTCTAGCCTGGCAGTAACCCGCAATGTTGCACGTTCACCGGCAGAGGGCGCTGCTACACAGGCCCGAGCACACTGTGGCTAGCAATGACAGCCTTAACCCAGAGGCCTTTTCAAAAACTTTTGCTGCATTTGAACAACTCCACGTGTTTGGGGTCAGGTTGGGACAAGTCCTTACACAGGTGTGTGCGTGTGTGCAAGGAGACCCTGCTCCTGCCATGCCAGGCCCACGCCCGGCTGCGGTCAGTGTGCACGGGGAGGTACAGGGAGGAGGCAGAGCGTCTTGAGCTGCTCTGAGTGCGGGCAGGCTTCATACGCACACAGCGCTGCTCCTGCACCTCGGCACTACACCCTGTTCAACGCCTGGGCGCTCTGGAGACTCTCCACCCTGTGACTAAACCAGGCTCTGAACATAGGCTACCATGGGAGAGAGACAGGAGAAGCCTCTCTATTAAACACTGACCCTGCCATGCCACCCACTGATACCGTCACCGACCTCCTAGGCTCTTCTGTGCTGGGTCCAATTATCTGGGGAGGGCAGAGATAACGGGGGTGGGGGGCAGCAGAGCCATTTGGGGTGGCTCTGCGCCAGTCTGCACCAGCTGAGGAGCTGGCCTGGCTGCTGCAGTTACAGGGACTTACTCCTGATTTCCATGGCTCGCTCGTGGAGTCGGCATTCGGCTTTGGGCAGGGCCAGACAGGTGAGCAGCAGGTACATGAAGCAGGCAGCCAGCAGTTTCATTCCCTTCAGCTCCCCCAAGGCTTGTGGCTGGTGCCGGAATTTAGCAAGGTGTGAGCCCAGCCTGCAGAAACAGAGACCAGGAGAGTTAATGAGACGTCATCTTGGGTGGGGGTGGGGGGAGCAAATCAATCCACTCTCTGGAGAGACACTCACTGAATAACAGGAATTACAGCTGTTCCCGGGAAACTGGAGCAAACATGGAAGTGCCAACGTTCTGAAACGGGTTTTTGTTCCAAATTGGACTGAAAAGCTGAAATTGCCTGCAAAATAAAAAATTCCAAGATTTTTTTAAATTTGGAACCATTAAAATGTTTTGTTTAGTTAATGTCAAAGCAATACACACTATTAAACCATCAATCTTAAATACATTACAATTAATGGTTTAATATAAAAGTCAAAACGAAACAAATGAAAATGAGGAGATTCAAAACGCTGTGTTTTGACTCTATCAATATGAACCACTTCAACATTATCGAAACAAAACCAGAAAGTCAAAACGGTTCATTTTGGTTCTTTATGCATCCAAAATGTTGTCAGAATTGACACATTCCCGCAAAATAGTTGGACTTTGACAAAAACTGCATTTTCCAATGGAAAAAAGGTTCCCCTGAAAGTGTTTTGCCAAGCACCAGTGGGAACGGATGCATGATCAGCATTGTCAACCACACCTTAGTCATTCAAAAGTCATGAGTCAGGTCCCCTTTTCATGAGATTATGATCATAATATACATATATATATATATACACACACACGTTTCTTTTTATTTGCCAGTCTGGTTTCTGAGCTGCTACAGTGCACTTGGGTTATATTTTCAAGCTTTTCTCCTCAGCCAGTAGATCGAAAAAACATTTTTGATGAAAGCCAAGACTCTCGTGGGATCTCTGGATTCCGAAAACTGGATAAAGCATCTCGAGAGTTGGCATCACTCTAAGCAGTGAGTGAGTAGCTGCCTTTTTGCAACTAAACCTGAGACCTAAACTTACCTGTGAAACCACACACAGGTGCACACCTGAGCGTCTCCTCTGTGGGCGTGTAACAGGGCGGCTTGCCTGGGTTCTGGAGTCTGGGCTAAGCCAGGCCGGAGTACAAGAGGAGCCTCACCTGAGTGGATGCAGGTGATTTAATATAAGAGGCAGCAGGATGCGGCAGGTGTGTGGCTGGTTGAGAGGGAGGAAGGAGCAGGAGGGCAAGCAAAGGAGCCACAGGGCTGAGACCCGGCGGCTTTGGGTACAAGACTCTCTGGGGTGCTTAAGGGGCCCATAAGGGGCTGCTAGAGGCAAGACACTGCAGAGGCATCCCTGGCCACAAGGGGGCGCTTCGGCGGCAGCAACACTCTAGGGCAGCAAAGGGCAGTGAAAGGGCTGCAAGCCGTACCACCAGAGTGACACGGGCACCGATGCCTTGAGCTGGTAACTGCATCTGTGACATGGGTCCAAGGAGCTGGCTGGGGTAGAGGCAGGCTGTGGGGGGGGGCAACGGGGGCAGTGGGCAGGCCAGCATTGTCCCACCCATTTGCATTGCTCATGGCAGAGATGTAACACAGCCAGGGCTAATACGTTTCTGCTGCCCATCCATCCGTAAAGCCGCCGAGTAGCTGCTGGCTTTGGAAGTCCTGGCAGTGCAGCCACTGGGGAGATCCGTGACCTTTGCTCCCTCCATCAGGGGTGTTGGTGCGAGTGAATGCCCTGGGCCCAGAGTTTTGAGAGTACTCTGCCCTGGAGATGATTGAGCCCTGCACCAAAAGCTACATATTTTGAAGGCACCAAGGACCATAAAAACTCTCTGAGCCCTCGTCATCTCTGGCCTCGATCCTGCAACCTCCTTTCCAGGCCTCCCCGACAGCCAGGTCAAGCCCCTCCCTCCTGTCTGACGGCTGGGATTGTCTTCTGACCTTGTAGCTATGACCACGTCACCCTGCTTCCCTGCAGTCGGTTAAACGTCTTGTTCTCACTGTTAATGTCGTTCATGGCTCGGCTCCTTACCTGCGCTTCTTTTTGTCTGGGCCTACTGCCTCCACTCTGCCGACGATGCCGCCCTTGTCGGCCTGTCTGTCCACTTCTCCCATGCTTCCCCGGTGCAGAGAGTTCCTGTCCCAACTAGCCCTCACGACTGCCACCCCAGGCCTCCTTCTCCTCAAGGCCTACTTGTGTGTCACGAAGCCACTGGTGGTGACAACTGCTAATGGCTCATTAATGGACAGTGGGGATCGCACAGTAGAAGTGGGTATTCACCCACAAAAGCTCATGCTGCAAAACGTCTATTAGTCTATAAGGTGCCACAGGATTCTTTGCTGCTTTTACAGAACCAGACTAACACGGCTACCCCTCTGATACTTGACAGAGTATTTTGTGCATTTGTTTGCATCTCAAAATTTATTTGGACTTGTAAGAAGACTCAGACCCATCTACAGTGCACATTCATCAGCTGTGCACCCTTCGGTCACCTTATCTGTTGTTCCATCACCTCATTCCCTCACATTGTTTGCTACGCTTGTTCGATTGCTTTTGACTTTCTCTGGTGTGTCTTGTCGTAAGTTGGGCCCTTACCCTGCAAGCGGCTGTGTGTGACCAGAACCCTGCATTGCGTGGCCAGGGTCAGGACCTCAGACCGAGTTCATCGGGGCCTGGTCTGTCTTTTACCGTGTGTTTGCCACAAAGGGGCTGTGATCTGATTGAGGGCCGTGGGCACATAAAGAATCCAAGACACCTCCTCTGAGCACAGTTAGAGGCATGTCAAGATCTTAAGGATCATAGAACAACTCTCCCCCTCCGTCCATCTCCTGATGTGCTACCTGGAAAAGCTTGAAGTCAAGGAACAACCGCAGCCACTATACTGTCCTAAGCAGACTGTCAATTCCCAGTGTGTGTAGACTCATAGACTTTAAGGCCAAAAGGATCATCTAGTCTGACCTCCTGCACATTGCAGGCCCCGCAACCTCACCCACCCAACTCCTGTAATATTTATGAAGCACCAACAAAGTGCTTTGCCTATAAATGAAATACTCCTGTCATCCTCCCTACCCCCTCCGCTGTTTATTTTTCTGCCTTCCTCTCTAGGAGCAAGGGGTGAACTCCTGCCCCTCTGGCCATGGTTACTGGAAATGGGAACAAAATGTTTTCCTCATTCCATAAAAGTATTTCAATATTTAAAATTTTTTCCCCATCCTGACTCGGGATGAGAAGTCAAAATCTCAAAAATTTCCTAAACTGAAAATTTGAAAAAAAAAATCAGTTTGGGTCAATCAAAATGTTTCATTTTGATCATTTCAAAGTGTTTTATTTCAGTTTTGACTCTTAATTTCTTTAACTATCGCTAGCTGAAATTTTGAAATGAAAAGTTGTTTAGGAATCAGAACTTTTCATTTCAAAAAATGCTAAAATAAAACATTCTGAACATTTTCAAAAAAAGTCAAGTCGAGAAATTAATCAAAACTGACCCTTTTGCATGAGAAATTTTGGTTTTTGATAAATCAGCATGTTCTGATGAGAAACACTGAGTAAAAACCATTCCCGACTAGCTCTGATTGCTCTTCCTTTTTGTATACTCCTTGGTGAATGACCATAAGACATTGTAAGAAAAGAATTGCTTTGAAAAGCTTCTTGGTCTATTACTTCTGTTCATTGTTATTTTCTATCCAAGTTACTGACCTGCTTAAAACACTGAAGTGGTTCAGAAATAGACAGAGGTCTTCAGCCTAGGAAATAAATGACCAAGTCATCTGGCTGCGTGAGGAGTCAACACAAGTGTAAGTTTCAGAGTAGCAGCCGTGTTAGTCTGTATCCGCAAAAAAAACAGGAGTACTTGTGGCACCTTAAAGACTAACAAATTTATTTAAGCATGAGCTTTCGTGAGCTAAAGCTCACTTCTTCGGATGCATAGAATGGAACACACAGACAGGAGATATTTATACATACAGTATACATACAGTGCCTGCTGTTGGTTTTTAGCGGTGGTTGTGAAAGGGGCTGGACGGCAGTCCCCGGAGAATCGAGTCCTGTGCTTCTCCATAGGGCCGGCACAACGGGAACCAGCCAGGGGAAGAGGGTTGCACCCCATTCCCAGTGCCCTGAGTCACCCAGTCCCTCCTCTGTATGGCTACCCCCTTCCCTCCTTCATTACTGTGCAAAAGACATTGTCATTTTAAAATAAGCGAAGGCCACGCCACCTGCTCACCACCGGCAATGACAAGGCAGATGCAACCACTGGCAAGTGTATGTTACAGGTCGGGGCCTGAGCCACAGAGGATATGAGCGATCACAGCCTAGAGCTTGGGAGCTTTAACTCCAGCTGGACCAGTCCATGGTTTTAGCTCGGGAAGTCCCTCCTTCTCCATCCCAAGCAGGTGGCTGTGACACATGCTCAGGAGAATTAGTCCTCAGCCTCACGTTCTAAAGACTTCCTGGCCTTTGCCTTCTAGACCCTGATATCGACCCTTCCTGGTATACGGGGCGTGGAATCAGACCCGTGGGACGGGTTGGCTGGAGGAGAGCTGTCGTGGAGAGCTCCCGGAAGTCGGGCTATGGACACAGGCAAGCTTGCTTCCCTCTAGAAGAAAGCAGTGAATCCCTTCAAGATGAATGAAATGGCCAAGACAAAGAATGAATTTGAATGATGATAGAAAAGACCCTTCTCCTCTCTCCCTTCCACATCCCAGCCTCTCTTCTAGGCACATGAAAATGTTTGGTCTCATTTCAATGTACAGTATCTTTGTGGCTATAAATGATAGAAACCAAAGAGCAGTTGATAACTCCAGTATTTTTGCAGACAATTTCCCTCTTGTCTGATTTTTCTTTTTCTCTCCCCTGTTCCCCATTTGTCCCCATCTCTGGCTTTTGCTCTTAAATCTAACATGATTTGTGCCAGAAAATTGCTGGGGGAAAGAAATACAAATTTCCATGTTAATTATCTTCCTAGAACATGGGCTCTTTTATACAAACCAAAAAAATAATTAAAAAAATTTAGAAACTGAGCCCGGCACGTGTCTGCTGTGACTTGAAACGAATCAGACTTATCTCAACTCTCCTGGGCAGTAGGATCTTTAGAACCGAGTGGCGTCACTTTCCCCTGAGATTGCATCTCTTTTCCTGAACAATTTCTCTTCCACACAATAAAGTCTTTTGACGTGATCACAGGGCAGAGGAGCCAGCGTTTTAGTCTGGATTCTGAATCCATCTGAAAGCAGGTGGAATATAACTGGCCCTACTCCCCTGACCAATGTGTCATACCAGCAGGAGTAATACGCTGGCGAATCAAGATGACCATTTCAGCAGGCCCCACACAGCTGGCTCTGCAGCAGTCCAGATGGCAGCCATCTTGCCATTGCGCATCTGTGCAGTTCCACCCACCTCCTAGGACAAGAAACACTTACTGCTCTGCTGAGGCCTGAGCTGGCGTCTCTAATTCCCAGCTCTTTTAGTCACTCACTGCGGCCCACCCCTGCCGCTCTGCATGAGATTTGCCTATTAGTCAGGTCAGAAAAAGCCCCAAATATCGGGACTATCCCTATCAAATCGGGACATCTGGTCACCCTCTGCTGAATCCACGTTGGCCTGACTTCCCCCTTCCACCAAACTGCCATGTCCAATGTCCCTGATCTCCTTTTAAACACTGCATGCCTGCTGCCCCGCACTGAGCTGGCTGGGCTGAGCTCCCCGCTGCTATCCTGCCGTCTGCGGCCCACTGGCAGCCAGCCCGGAGTGCCAGGCTGCGCTACGGTACTTGAGAAACACTGCGGAGTAGGCCAGATCCGCTGCGGGTGAAACTCGGCCTAGCGCCATTGGCTTCAGTGGGGCTGCAAGCGCCTCTGGAAAAGGGGGATACGAGTCGCGCACCACGTTTGGCAGTGGGAGCAATACGCAGCCGCTAGCACAGAATCAGAAATGAGGGTTGCCAGGTGTGCGGTTTCTGACCGGAAAGTCCAGTTGAAAAGGGAACCTGGCGTGTTCGGTCAGATGTAGTGACCGGACACTAACAGCCTGGTTACTGCGGGCGGGGGGGTAGTGGCAGCCTGTTACCCAGCCCTGAAGTGGCGGCTCCCGCGGCAGCAGGCACCAGCTTGGGCGGCAGGCAGCCCCTTTGCAGAGCCTGGCTTGTGGGGCTGTGGCAGGAGACAGCGTGCGGGACCCCTGGCGAGTGGGGGAAGGGGCTCTCAGCAGGCACAGAACGTTCCCCGGGCGGGAAGGAACACGAGCTGCCCCCCCAGCCGGCCGGCGCTTCCCCTGGCTGCGCTCTCAGGCGGCTCCGGGGCAGAGAGGGCTGGAGCGGGCGAGAAGGGGGCTGCTGGGCAGGCAGCACAGAAGGAGGCAGGAGTCTGCTCTGTCCTCTGGGGGAGCAACTTGGGTGCTGAGAGCTGCCCACTGGCCTCTGCTTCTACTGACCATGGAGAGCCCCACCGTGCAGCCTGCAGGGAAACAGAAGCCCAGGGAGAAAGCCCAGCCCTGAGCTCCTGCAGCATGAACAGCCGCTGCTGGGGAAAGCAGCAACTACTACATAATTAGGGGCCGGATTCTCCTTTCTCCCCCCAGGGTAACTCAGGAGTCACTCCACTGAAGCGGGTGGGGGAAATTCTCCACCTCCAAAAGTGACACAAGCCTTGCACACAGTGAGGCTGCTGGGCAGGAAGCAAATGGAACGACAGCCCAGGGGCTGAGAAGGCTTCTGGAGTGTGTCAGCGCTGGGGTGAATGTGTCCCACGCTCAATCAGAGAGGAAAAGGGTTAATGTTCTGCAAAGGGAGCCAGGCCCCAGAGGCTCCGCTCAGCCTGCCAATTAGAGGCAGCCAGCTTCCAGCTGGGCGTAGCAGGGCAGGTATTTAAGCAGGAAGAGGCAGCAGCCTAGGAGTTCCTAAGAGGAAAGCCTCTTAGACAAACCCCTGGATTCTCTGTGTGACCCAGAGCCCAGCCAGTGATCTGCTCCTGCTGGAGGGTGGCCTGTCTCCTGAGGACCCTTTCAGATAAGCCTCTCCATTCCCTTTTGGTTTTGAGCTGCCTGGGATGTGGGTGATGGATTGTGCCTGACAGGTCTATGCTGGAGGCAGGGCTGATTCACTTCCCAGAGCCACATCAGTGCATAGAAAAACTATAGACCCAGGCCTAAGGCTTCAGTGCCTGGGGTCCCACTTCTGACCCTCCTGGCCGCAGGGCAGTGGATGGAAAATGTGAACTGAGACTAACCAACGTGGCGATGTCTGCCTGGGGTCTGGCCCTCCCTTGAAAGGCTTTGCCCCCATGGATTATTCCAGACTCTCCCCGCCGCCACAGGGGAAACAAGCTGTCCCAGTAGAAGTGCAGTTCTGCTGTGTATCGGCACTGAAGCTTGGTGCAGGCACAGGAGTGTTACACAGGGGTCACCCCCCGATCCAGCCATGCTGGCAGAAGGCTGTAGTGATGACCGGGCTTGAGCCAGCAGATGGCCAGAAACAACCACCCTGAGAGGTGTGAACTGCCCCATGCCTCTAAATGTGTCTTCACAACAAAACCCACTGCAAGGGGGGCTAATGTGCCACCCAAGCAGGAGGGGAAGAGAGAAGCATGCTTAGCCCACCATCGAAACAGATCCACCCTGGCTCCTTGAGAAAATACACCAGGGGGATGGGGGCGCCTGACATGCCTGTGTGACACATCCAGGACCAAGCCTGCACACTGCTAGGAGCTGTCCTGGCCTCAACACAGGTGATGGGAGGTTCCTCTTTCTCCATGTGGTGCTAAGTGCACTTGTCTGTAATACTTGAGTTGATGGCTGATGCTAATAGCAAGGTGGCCCCCCTTGCTGTATCTCAACACAGGCCAGTGACGGCCTCTGAATTCCCTATACCCTGACATAGGGAAGCAAGCTGGGAAGTTTTCCGTACTGTCTGTCTAGAGGAGAAGCTCGTATACAATTGACACCTTTGCAAAGCAATGAAGCTCAAAACCAGCTGCAAGATGCAGCACCTCAGTGCAGGAGTGTGGCCGTTTGTCAGTAACTAATTGCGGTGAACCCACCACAGTGCAAGCAAAGTTGCTAGGTTCAGCCCCAGCTGAGTCAATGTGGCATACTTCAGCCATGGAACTCTGTAACGGTTCCCCGGGCTGAGTCTGTCTGGGGTGGGACGATGTGTATAAGCAACAGCAGGAGTTTAGCGGTGAGATCATGTGACGTGCTGTAAGCACATGTGTACAGGAGGATGACTTCACCCTCCTGAAATAGCAGAGACTGGCTGGTGGCTGCTACAGCTGCAGTGAAATGAGCCCCTGCACTTCCCAAATGTGGGGTCATTGAACCAATTCACTGAGTCTTGAGCACTGGTTATAGCAAATGCCCTGTAGCCCCTCAGCTGTGACCCCTTCCAGGGGTGTTTTCTCGCTGCATGTGCAGTGCTCCTATTGACAGTACATCTCACCCTGGCTTTATCTTGCAGCGTTGGCTGCAGTGTAAATACTGTAGCTCAGATGGTAAAATGGCTTCAGTTAAAGTCCGTTTTCACAAGCTCATGATCCTGTGCCTTTTCAGATCAAGCTTTCCATGCTTGGTCTCCACTGGAACTTAGGTAAAAAATTCAGTAAACCTGAGCAAAGTCCCTTCAGCTCTTTTGTGCTCCTCAGACATAAGTGAATCAACTCCCTCCCACCACACACCATTAAAACTACTGCGAGATCTTGTCCAAAGTGTGTGGGCGGGGGGTGAGGAGAAAGGTGTCAACACATTAATACCACAGGGTCAAAGCAGGAGCACAACTGCAACCATAGATGCACTAACAGGCTCTCCTGGGCTGAGATTTAAAGCCCACAAGCCAGGAAGTTGGCAGATAAGGCTACTGCGTGCAGCCTCCCTGCCCCCTGCTCACCCTACTCCAATCTCCGCTAGAGCTGGTCAGGGATTCTTTGCCAACGTGTTTCTATTGGAAAATGCTGGTGTGGCAAAGCAGAAACGTGGTTTTAAGCCAAACACGCACGTTTCCACAACTTTCCTCAAGAGCCAGGCTGGCGTTGGGGTGAGAACCCATTTCTCCCCCTCCCCCCAGCCCAGACTAGCCAACAGCTCTGTGTGTGGCACGATCACTGGGGGTGTGGGAAGCCCAGGTTTGAATCCCTGCTCTGCCTGGTGACTCTGTTTCTCACACAGTGGAAGTCTTGTTTTCCAGCCAGTCCTAACCCCCACCAGAGCCCTGGAGAAGAGGCATCACAACAACCTTTGTCTGCATGATCAAATGGTGCTAGGCAAGGGCACGTGCTATTGATCACGTGTCCAGCTGACACACAGCCTGCGGCTGTAGCTGTATTTCACCCTTGTATGTCTTCAAAGCGCTAGCTCAGGTGACTGGCACCCAAGTTGACCTAGCCTGGCTGGCAGCAGCCACATGGCAAGTCCCTGCCAAATTGTGTCCCCACTGGTGCTGCGCACTCCCGTTTGTGTTGCTCTGGCTTCTGGAGGCACAGCCCGTGGTTCTGTCTGCTGCAGTACGCTGAACCACTCTAATTCCTTCCCAGGGGATTGTGGGAGAACTCCACGCACTCTCCTTCTGGGCGCACCAGGGGAATTGTGGGAAGACACTGGCGGCCTATCAGCACTGGAATCGTTTATTCTGCACCCTCACTGCAAAGTGGGTGGGTTTGTGTGTGGATGGGTGGGGGGTTAACGGCACTGAAGACCTACCCATGTTTGACACAGAGGCCCACTAGTGGTTTGTTACTCTGTGTCAGCGACTCTTGTCGGGCATGACATACTCACCAGTGTGGTGAGTGATACTTATTTAAAAGGTGATGTGGAATATGTCATTTGAAATTTAACACCACATTGCACCGTCACTGTGAAATGTTTGGAAGAACTCTGTAGCTGAAATCACAGATATTCATTCCCAGGGCTGGCCTTACCATGAGGCAAACTGAGGTGGCAGCCTCAGGTGCCAGACTGTGGGCGGGCACCACTAGGACCCAGAGTGTAGAAAATGTGTCTGGTGCCGGTGCATATGTATTCTCCCTGCTCTAGATGCACAGAGCTGGTGGAGTGCTGTGCTGGAGGAAGGAGGGCACAAGAGACGTAACAGGAGGCAGGAGAAAAGGTGAGAGGGAATGACAGAAAGCAGCAGGAGCTGCAGGGAGAGAGAGGAGGAGGCGCCTCTTATGTACCTCTCCAGCACCCCCAGGAGCCTGGACTGATTCACACCAGCTTCTTAGGGAGCTTCCTGTTTCCTGCTGCTTCCCTGAACCCGCTTGAGGAGAACAGGCAGTCACCTGACATAATAGGAGCCAGTTAGGCCCTTAAGATGCTGATATCTTCCCTCACTCAGGCCCTGCTACCAGCCTGCTTATTTGTCCCCTTCAACTGAGTGTTGAGAGCCACTCTAGCTGGCACAGAACAGCAGTCATGAGTGAAAGAAGAAAACGCCCCTCTGGGGCAGCATTCAGAAAAAGAAAGAAAGCAAAGGAAGCTTTTCTATCTAAGCAGGAAGGAGCTCTCCTGAGACACATAGACACAAATGTTCACCGTGAGCCTTCCGGCCCCAGTGATGATGTGAGTGGTGAGGAGATGCCTGATCTCCCAGTTAGTCAGAGTGCAGGTGACCTGGCAGCTACTGCAGCATCCATATCTCCCATCTCAAATGGATGTAACCGTGCACATTCCTGAAGAAAAGCGTAGATCAGAGAAGAGTGTGGTGGAGGCACAAGAAGCAGCTGCTGCTGAGTTTAGTTCCTTAAGTCTAGATGATCCAGGACTGTGGACCCACTTGAGCAGTAGCCTGAGGGACTTCCTTGTTCTGCATGGGCCACAGCAAGTGAAACTTCATGTTCCCCAAAGACAATGAAAATAGAAGTTTCCATCCAACACATTACTGGCGTGAAATCCCCAATGGTGACAAAGTGGAGAGGCCACGGCTTATGTACTCAGAAACCCAGAATGCTGCATACTGTTTTTGTTGCAAACTCTTCCAGTCTAATGTTCCAGCCTATTGGGTTCTACAGAAACAAAGGACTGGAAAAATCTGGCAAGAAATCTGGCATGCCATGAGAAGGCAGCAAATCACCAGAGAGCATTGCATAGGTGGAAAGAGCTTGAGATGAGACTAAGGTTAAAGGCCACCCTAGATGATCAGCATGAAGAGAAGATTGCATCAGAGTCTCTGTACTGGCAAAATGTTCTGAAAATGCTTCCGACCCAAAACCTAGCACTTCAGATCAGCTGTCTGGGCCAAACAATGGAAACTTCCTTAAAACTGTGGCGCTGATGATGGCTGAGTTTGATGCTGTACTCCAGGAGCATCTAAGAAGAGTCACCACTCAAGAAATGTACATACACCAGTACCTTGGAAAAACCATTCAAAATGAGATCATATAGTTACTGGTATCAAAAATCAAACAGAAGATTGTGGCAGATTTGAAGTCAGCAAGATATTACTAAAAAGAACAGGAGGACTTGTGGCACCTTGGAGACTAACAAATTGATTTGAGCATAAGCTTTCGTGGGCTACAGCCCACTTCATGGGATGCATGCAGTGGCAAATACAAGAGGAAGCTATATATACACAGAGAACCTGAAACAATGGGTGTTACCATACACACTCTAATGAGAGTGATCAGTTAAGGTGAGCCTTTACCAGCAGGAGAGGGGAAAAAGAATTTGTAGTGGTACTCAAAATGGTCCATTTGCAGCAGTTGACTTCTGGGCTGCACACCTAACATCAGCCATATGCAATAAATGACTTTAATGGTGCATTTTGTAACAAGAGAAGAACCTAGTGAAAATGTCCTTGCAACGGTGACTGTCACAGAGCATTTTCTAGAATTTATTGACATTGATGATACTCCAGGAGCTGGTATGACAAATGTGCTTCTTAAAAAGCTGGAAGATACAGGAATTGCGATAGCTGACATGAGAGGTCAGGGCTATGATCATGGTGCCACCGTGAGAGGAAAGAAGAGCGGAGTGCAGACACGGATCCGAGAGTGAAACCCTCAAGCTTCTTTTGTCCCATGCGGTTCTCATTCATTGAACTTGGTGGTCAGTGATGCAGCATCAGCTTCTAGTGAGGCTGCTGAATTTTTTTAATATAATTCAAAGCATCCATGTATTTTTCTCTGCATCGACTCGTCGATGGCAAGTTTTGAAGCAACATCTGGGAACATTCTGTCTGACATGGAAACCTACCGATGCACACTCTGAACCCTCTGAACAAACCCACCAAAGCTCAGAAAGGTCTCTAAGATCCAAGAAAGTTAGCAGCTGAAACAGATGGCAAAATGGGATTTATGACCTCTAACATCGCTGGCAGCCAGTGGGGCCTTGCTATATTGCTCACTGCTAGGAGAATGGCGTTCACATAAACATTTACTTATAAACTGTTCAGTGTGAAAGCCTGAAGTGCAGCACTTGGGACACAGGCTGCCGTGGTGTTTTTGAAAGAGAGAATCTGCCAAGTGCTGAGATCTTACTGCAGTGCACTTACCTCAAAGGTGAATTCCCGCTGAGCAGCAAGATCTATCTTATTGCCGACTAAAACAATCACGAGCTCATCGGGAAGAAATTCCTTCTCTAATTCCCTCAACCATAGCTTTGCTCTCGCAAAAGTTGCCTGGAAAGGTGAGAGAGAGAGACACACACACACCGACGTTAAACCAACAGATACTCAGCAGCTGTCACATGGCCCAAAGGAGATTGGCAGGTGAGGGGTAAAAATGGTAGAAACAAATGGGTAATGCACTTGACAGATAGTGATGCTAGGAGCACTACTCAGCATGGAACCAGCTCTAAATATACTTGCTTCCCCAAAGCCAAGGATGACTTCTCCTCCATCAGACATGACCCAACCACCATGGATCCCCAGTGGGTCGTAGACCCAGCCTACAGGTGATGGGCTGAGGTGATTGGGCTCTCTTGTGATGGGGCAAGGATTCTTAGTAGCTTGGTCTACCTCTTCCATAAAGCTCTGTTACTGTGAGATGTTACTCGTCAGCAGCCTATGGTCTCCTCCTTCTGTAACTACCATGGCAGTAATACAGACATATGGCCCTCGGTGTTGCGGTTCCTGTGGGTTGCATATTACTAGTAAAAGGGAAAAAACCTTCATAACGTAGTGGGAGATCATGCGACATGTCCCCCTGGAACAGTCCATCAGAAACAGACATTAGTGTAACTCATTTTATCTCTCTCTAAGTCAGGGCTTGGCAACCTTTCAGAAGTGCTGTGCCGAGTCTTCATTTATTCACTCTAAGTTAAGGTTTCGCGTGCCAGTCATACCTTTTAATGTTTTTAGAATGTCTCTTTCTATAAGTCTATAATATGTCAACTAAACTATTGTTGTCTGTAAAGTAAATAAGGTTTTTAAAATGTTTAAGAAGCTTCATTTAAAATTAAATTAAAATGCAGGGCCCCCGGACCGGTGGCCAGGACCCAGGCAGTGTGAGTGCCACTGAAAATGAGCTTGCGTGCCACCTTCGGCACCCTTGCCATAGGTTGCCTACCTCTGCTCTAAGTGGTGTCGGTGCCACTAGATGGGACAGGACGCCACACCCAGGTGTGGGGTTACATGAGGGTAGGGGAACAAAGAGCACTTAGTGATGCTCCCTCATTACCTACTTGGCTGGTGAGCTGGACTGGGCTGGGAGGCAGGGGTAGACAGAGAAATCTTGGCTTTGAGGGGGAAAGCGTGAGCATTTATTGTCCACTGTCAGTGAAATGTCTGTACCAGTTCCTTGCATGTCTTCACCCACCTTTACCAGAAGAGAAGGATAAACCTGCCCATGATGTGTAGCCCTTACGTGATGTGTGCAGGAAAAAGCAGTCTTGGTTGAAATGTCTGGAGACGTATTGGGAAGCGACCCTACACTAGAACTATTGCAGCCTACCAGCGGCGTGGCTGCATAATCAAGATTCAGTTGGGATATTTTAGAAAGATAAAGACAAACCCTTCTGGAGGAGAGAGGCAGGAGAACAAGCCATTGCTGCTCTTACCTTTCTGGCTATGTCAAATACAAGAAGGGCAGCACTCGCCCCCCTGTAATAAAGATGGCAAACCCCTCATGGTACTTCTCCTGTCCTGCAGTGTCCCAGATCACAAGCTTGATCGTGGCAGTCTCTAAACATACCAGCTGGGTGAAGAAAGAACCTGGAAGTGACAGAGATGGGACAGCTCCTTGAGAAAGCCATAGCATGCACCTTAATTAATGTTAACCTTCATCTCGGTGATCTGTGTGAAAGATGGGTGTCGAGATTCGGTTGGAAAGGGCTGCAGGGGGAGGGAGGATGAGAGAGAGAGAATTAAAACACCCCCTCCCCCACCAAAAGCAATGTAACAAACAGGCTGGTGACCTGGTCTTACCCAATCACAACCCGGTAGTACACCAATGCACATCAGCAGGGTGTAGCTGGGAGATGGGGAGGGGAAGAGGAATGAGAACAATGGTTCTTGCTCAGTCCATCAATATTAGTGGCATTAGCAAGCTTTGGTTTTGCAGCTGTCTAGCTGGAGGAAATGTGATGGCAGGGTGGGAATTAGGAGTCTTGAGTTCTAATCCAGCTGTACAGTGCCTGGCCCCTGTTGGGTGCTGCTGTAACAGAAATACTGCAATCTCCCCGACACTGATTTGCATGACCTTGGGCAAGTCACTTAAGGCTCGCGTGGGCCCCTAAGCACAGCCCTGATTATACAGAAGCAGCGCTGTCCCAGGAGTAGCCCCGGGGAGGTGCTCAGATGCTTCTGAGCTACAACTGCTTGTTCTTGCTCTTAGCCCATGCCAGCAAACCTGCCCCACCCCCAAACTGGCAGGGCTCTGCTGGCCAGTGGGCGGGGGTGACACCAAGGCCATGCCTGCTCCCCTCTCTCCCTGCTCTAGGGAAGTGAGAGGGGCACGTTTGCTCCTGCACACCTGGCCCAGAGGCGTAAAGGGGGGCAGAGGCCTTTGCTCTCCCATACTCCCCCAGGCAAATGTGTGGGCCAAGTCCCAGCCTAGCCCCTAACCTTCCTGTCTCAGCTTGCCCAGATGGATAATGGGTCTAATTAAAATCCACCTCCCTGGAGTGCTGCGAAAGCCAGCAAATGTCTGCAAAATGTTTGAAGATCCTTGGTCTGAAAGTGCTATAGCAGCTCAAATGTGCGGCTGTGCACAGTAGATAGGCAGAAGCCATCGGTTAAGGGCCAGATTGTCTGACAAATACACGGGCTTGAGGTAAAGCGGGCAGTACAGAGCCAAAGCTCTCCAGAGAGCCTGGGAGGGACAGAAGCTTTCTCTGAGTGCCAAGTAACGTAGGCGAATGACACCGCACTCCTTGGTGTAGGCACTGTGACTGCCTGGTGTGTGTGGCAGCAGGGAGACCCCTTGGGCCCTCCATCCCCACTCTCCTGGCAAAGGTCGGGGCCCTTCTTTAAAACAGGAAGAAACGGGTCTGTCTGCCTATTTCTGACGTAAAGACACCGAGCCAGATCCTTGCTTATGTAAATTGGCCTTGCCTCCATTGAAGTCAACATCTAACAGGTGGGGATCAGTCCCATGAACATCAATGGCCTCCCTAGCTCATACCAGGGTCTGTAAGCTTGCAAAACTTCCTAAAGAGACTTAACCGACCTTGGGTTGACATCTCCACTAAAAACTAAAGCCATGTTTTCCACCAATGTTGCCTACTGAGATGAATGTTTTTGCTTCTGATGATGGGAGCGCGTAGCAGAACTGGGTGAATAATGGTGGTTTGGTTTTGTTGTTGGCAATTTGAAAAGTCAAAACAAAATTGATTGCAAGTCCAACACCACATGAAATGTTTCAAAGATTTTGACTCTACGTCGAGAGAAATTTTATTCTGGGTCAAATGAAACATTTATTTTAACTTGGACCATTCTAAATAATTTTTTTTAAAATAAGACTAAAGGAATTTTTGAAAGTCATTTCAAACCAAAAAAATGAAACATTGTGATTTTTTTAAAAAACAATTCAGTGAAAATACCATGAACTCACAAGGTGGGTGAGATAAGATCTTATCTCGGACCAACCTCTGTTGGGGGAAGGGACACACTTTCATGCTACACAGAGCTCTTCTTCAGGTCTGAGGAAGGAACCGGAGTATTACAGCTAAATCCTCCGCTTCCTACCCAGAGCCGAAGAGCTCTGTAAAGCTCAAAGCTTGTCCCCTCTAGGGTGACCAGACAGCAAGTGTGAAAAATCGGAATGGGGTGGAGGGTAACAGGCACCTAGATAAGATAAAGCCCCAAATATTGGGACTGTCCCTGTAAAATTGAGACATCTGGTCACCCTAGTCCTCTCGACCAACAGAAATTGGTCCAATAAAACACCTACCTTGTCTCTTCAATATTCTGGGACCAACCTGGCTACATGAACACTGTTACCATGAACTCCTAAAATGTGGTCGTGTCCCTGGATCTGCAGCTTTTTCAGAAAAAATGTTCTGCTGAAATTTCACCTAGTTCTAGTGTGAGTGGGTGTCTGTTGAAACACAAGGAAAATGTCAAAGGCAGGTTTGCTGATCACATTGGAGAGGCTAGATGGGCTGCTTTGACTAGAGTGACTGGAGCGATATCATGGGCAGAGCTGCTGGGAGTCTGGGAAGATAGCCTTTTAAATGTCATCCGTTGGAGGCTCCGTTGTCATACGTCCTCTGTCACAAACAGGGCAGAACAGAGTGTTACGTCTGTTTTTCTGACACCCAGGAATTCTACAAGGGGTGGTTCCAACCAAACCCACTAGATCGGACTCTGAAGCGCAGTTCCTGGGATTCCAGGATGCGCCTTGTCAGTTTGTGCAGCGAGAGTAAGAACGTGGTGCAATGTCGCAGTGAGCGCTGGGACTGGGACTGGCACCCATCCAGAGATAATGCAGTGTGATTGGTAGTATTTCTGTGGGGGCAGCTGGGAGAGCCAGGACTGAAAATCTAGAACATTTAATAGTAAATGGTGAACACTCTCTTGGGTTACTCAGAACTGCAGGTGTAGACCAAAACTCTCCGCTGAGGTGACCTATTTAAATGCTGCACTACCTGCAATGAACCGCTAGCTGTCACTCTGACTCCACAATGAACACAGCTGTGTTGCTGGTCCCCTGTTCATGATTTCCTGTCTCCAATCTACCCCAGCAGAGAAATGTGTCCTGCCTGTGGCCTGAGCCTCCCTGCCAGTGAACTCCAAAGGCCCTTTGCCACTGGTGTCAGTGGAGCAGGAGATGCTGAGGCCTGACTTTTTTCAGACGTGCTTCTTAGGTTGGTGCCTAAAGATCCAGCTCTGAAGAGCAGCATCAGACAAGGCCCAGCTTTTAAAATGGGCACATCAGCCTGCACAGCTTGCGCCGCCTTAACCAGACTTTTCTGGATCTCGCCGTTGTCAGTCCTGTGCCTGAGCTGAGAAACCAAACTAACCCCGTGCTCACGGGCTGTACCGTTGGGGGTCTGTTGGGTCACGTTCCGTTAGCCGCCAGAGCTGCCAGCTGGAGCCCCTAACCCTGCCTGCTGAGTGACGTCCTGCTGCTTCTCTGCTGGGCCTGAGAGCTTAAGCAAAACCAGACTTCACGCTAGCGTCGCTCCGCTGACTTCAGCAGAGACACTCCTGCTACAAGGGAGACGCAGATCAGGCCCTTTGTGTTGCACCAAAGGATTGGTTCATTGCTGCCACTCACTCACATCCCACAGTGGGCACGGATTCCCTGACGTCATTTTCACACGCGGCGGAAGGCTGTGCTTGACTTTCCCACAGCCGCGCTCCCCAGCAGAACCACCTTGGAGATGTAGGCTTGCTCCGTGGACGGCCCCGCCCCCACCTGCTGCGTTCTTCTCGGGGCCATATTCTGCAAAGAAGGGAGAACTCTGTTCAAAAGGCATTGACAGTGCGCTCCAGGGCCCTCGGATGATTAGCTGTGTACACTCTAAAGAGTTAGGCCCCAGGCCTCGATTTCCCACTCAGCGTAGCAGGAGACGTGGCTCCAGTTTAACCCTGATACTCTATGATTCTATCTGCTATTCTATGATGCTGTATGATTTAGTTGGGAATTGGCCCTGCTTTGAGCAGGGGGTTGGACTAGCTGAGCTCCTGAGATCCCTGCCAACCCTGATATTCTATGATCCTCCCTGCACCCCCGTTCCAATCATTCAAGCTCAACATGCTTAAAAGAATCCTAATGGGAGTCTAACCCTACGGGTACATGTACAGTACAGGGGGCTGTACCGACATAGCTCTGTCACTGTATTGGCCAGTATGACGCCGTGGTATAGACACAGCCCACACCAACAGAAATGGGGTTTCCTTTAGTGTAGGCCACCACTTCCCCGACAGACAGGCGCTTCAGCGATGGAAGCCTTCTTCTGTCAACACAGCTGCAGCCACCGTGCGGGTTAGGTTGCCATGGCAATGTCACGCAGGAGTGTGGCCAACCACAGGGCAACGTGCTGACCTAACTTTGGTGTAGACCAAGTCTAATCCATAGACTCATCAACAGCCTGAGCTGCTGTGGCCACAGTCACAATGTCAGGTGGCCTCTCGTAGCAGCACTGTGAACTCCAGACTCCCTGTCCTAAATACTGGTCATAGCACACCAACCTGTTTCCCCCCCAATACCTGACCTCCTGAGAGAGCTCTTCCGTCAATACACTGGCTTGGGCTCTTGGAACCAACTTGATACAGGTGGTCCCAAAGCTTCCAGCGCTAGGCTCACAAGGGGCAGTCCGGATGCACAGCCATGAATCAGTCGGACTTTTTCCTTACCAAGAAACCTCACTGGCCCTATCCCTGTGGTTCTCAGGAGTCTCAAAGGCCAGGGGAGGCTGGCTATGGTGGGAGGCCTGGGGGAGGGGGGTGGAACCATCAGTGGCTGAACTTTCAACCCTAGCAAATAGCTTCTCTTGAAGTCAGTTTCTAGTGCTTGGTGTTATGAAGATGGGCCACATTTTCAAGGCTATATTCAGTCTCTGGTCTGGCTCAGCTCAGTGCACCAACTGAGTGTGGGGGGGAGGGGTGTGCAAAGAGGTCATTCCTGCAGCTGGGGGTCCTGTCCTGCACTTTAGGAGCGGAGGGTTGCTCAGAGTTCTTGCTGATTGGCCATATAGGGTCTGGGCATTTCGCTACATCACTAAATTAGCACAGAAGTCTTAGCAAACTGTATTTCACCCCTCTAATGTTGGTCAAGATACACATGGTGCCAGTGATGACCTGCCAAAATCTTAACAACCGGTTCCCTATAAAAAGTTCTGATTTAAGAGGGGGGAACGGGGGAGGGGCCAGGGCAGGGGGAGACATACCCGTGGGGCCAGGAGCCCCTGCAGGGCCTGGGGCAAATTGCCCCACTCGTCCCCCCGGCAACCCTAGAGCTTGCAGCCCCTTCCCCCCTTACCTTGCTGGCAGCTCAAAGCAGCAGGACGACTCAGGATCTCAGCTGAGCTGCCCAGCTGCTGGCCATGCTGCAGCTCTGCGGGGTGGGGGGGCCTGGGGGTCTGGGAGGAGACATCCTCATGGGGCCAGAGGCCTGGGGCATATTGTCCACTTACCCGCCCCACCACACAGGCCTGGAGCTTGCAGCCCCCTTACCTTGCCGGCAGCCCAGAGCTCAGCTGAGCTGCCCAGCTACTGGCCGTGCTGCAGCTCTGCAGGGGGGTGGGGACTCGGGGGGCTGGGAGGAGACATCCTCATGGGGCCAGGGGCCTGGGGCAAATTGTCCACTTACCCCCCCCCCACAGGCCTGGAGCTTGCAGCCCCCTTACCTTGCCGGCAGCCCAGAGCTCAGCTGAGCTGCCCAGCTACTGGCCGTGATGCAGCTCTGTGGGGTGGGGGAAGCAGGGGAGGCCCAGGGGAGACATCCTCGTGGGGCCAGGGGCCTTGCAGGGCCTGGGCCAATGGTCCCACTTGCCCCCTCCCCCCCGGCCAGCCCTGGAGCTTGCAGCACGACCCCCCACACACACCTGCTGCCTCAAAAAGCGGCAGCAGGACGACTCCCGAGCTCAGCTGCCCAGCTGGTGCCGGCGGCTGGCCATGCTGCAGCTGGGGGGAAGCGGGGGAAGGGCCGGGGGAGCCTCAGCCTCCCCAGCTGGGACTCCTGGGAGCAACAGATCTTTGCCCACCCCTGGCCCTTTAACAACCGGCTCTCCACGGAGGTCTAATTTTAGCAACCGGTTCTTGGGAACCTGTGGGAACCGGCTCCAGCTCCCCCCTGCATGGTGCCTCCATGGGGCTCCACTGCTGAAACCTATGAGACACCAATGGTGCCCAGAGAGCAGCAACCACTCCTCTGTGGTGTGGTTCAGCCTGCCCGCCCTTGGCCAGTGTGCAGTCACTGGAGCCTGCTAGGCAAGAAATGGAGCTGTTGAGTGCAGAGCCGATCTCAAGGCATGTGCCTAGGACAGCAGCACGCACGAGACCATGACATGGGCATGATGAAAGGAGGCAGTTGGATCTTCCAGAGTCGTCTCCCGGGAGCCATGCTGGTGGCTTCATCTCCTGCTCTGGAAGGGGCAGCGAGGGCAGCCCACGGCGAGTGGAGATGGCAGGAGGAGAGGCACGCAGCTTGGGAGAAGGGAAATGGAAAGCAAACAGTGCGAGTCCCGGGGCGAATGAGATTCATGTCTTCGATCCTGTAGCCCTGAGGTTTTCAATTCAGTGTCTTGGTGCCTTGCAGAAGCCTGTGATGACCCATCGACCCTGAAGAAGATGGAGCCTCAAGACACTGCAATTTTACTAACAATGCCTGGCCTCAGCTCAGAGCTTCACCTTTATTTCCCTCAACACATTCTCCGAAGGGCTGGACAGAGAGGAGGAGGCAGTCCCGTGGGACAGGGAAATCCTGCCGAGTTGTGCTTACAGAGCTCTGGCTCCACCTCGCTACCCAAGCAATCAAGTCCCGAAAAGAAACTTGCTGCCTGTTCCTGACAGGATTTCCAGCCCACAGTGTCTGGCAAAGCAGCCCCAGCTCTTTGTTACAGCACACACCCACTCTGTCTCGTCCGCAAGTCTCCATTGTTGTGAAACCAGCGCGTCTGTCTGCATTTGAAAGCAGCGTTGTCAAGGCTGGGAGCTGGGAGGGTTAACTCAGTGGGCCAGATACATGCTGGGTGTAATTCTGGTGGCTTCAGTGGAGTGAGTTGCTTTCCTCTTGGGTTGGTGCAGAGAAGTCAGTGATTGGACCCAGCAGTGTTCAAGAGTTTGCAGTGGATTTAAAGTGCCCACTCCCCACTGCCTCGAATGGGCGTCACGTGGCTAAAACCCAGCCCAACACTCTGAAACTGTGCGGCTAGATGTTTGCAAAGGTCACTCTGCAGTTCTCCAAGTTCTTTCCATTCGCCCCTCTCGCCCCCATGGGCAGGAGCGACAGAAGCTTCCTAAAAGAGGGCTGGAGGCCACCTCAGTATTTTAAAATGGAAACATCTAGTTTAAGAATGATCCATGTGAATCCTCGTGTGAGTAACATGTCATTGCATTAGGCTTTGGTCACGGCGGAAGCACGACCTCTGCAGATCCGTCCTGCAGTCACTTCATTGCAATAGCAGTGAGCTGGACCCAGAGTTACCACGTCACAGGAAATTCTGTGCTTTGGGGCATTTTTACCGTTCTGAAATGGAACAAAAACAAAATATTTTATCTCCAGCGGAATCAAATTCCAAAAAAAGGTTGGGGGTCAATCAAAACGTTTCATTTCTATAAAACTGAAACCTTTAATTCCCATTTCGATCTCAAACCTTTCAAATGTTTTTAGATAAAAAAGTTTGGTTTTTTTTGAAAAAGTCATCTTCAACTGAAAAATGAAAATGTTCTAGTCCCAATATGTCAAAATTGGATGTTTCAACGTTATTAAAATGCTTCTTGGGATGTGGAGAAAATTCATCAAAATCAACATGTTTTTCAAAACATTCTGATTTGACACAATTTGCAGTTTGGGGGTTAAAAAAGCAAATGTTGATGAAAATTTTCCAACTAGCTGTAGTTGTGACCAACTAATGGTATTTGTATCGTCAGCCTACTGTTCTTATTCTCTCGGACACGATAGCTGAAATGAACAATGCGACTTCTCCGCAGCTGCTGCCTCATTTTTAGTATAATTCATGGAGAAGCTACTTAAATGCTCAGATTCCCTTCATGACCCTTTAGAAGTCACTTCCATTCTCACTAGTATAGTCCAAGCTGAGATCCTGAGTTCTCTTTAAGTTGGCATATGGCTAGGCTGTTCCAAGAAACCAGTATAATTATCTCTCTGTTAGAAACCAACTTCTAGCCACAACCATGTCATCACAGCCCCCTGCAAGTCAATTAAATGACCAGTTGTGTATATATCTCACCACTGAGCTGACATCAAGCATAACCCAGTGACCCAGATCCTCAGCTGGTGTAAGGCAACTCAGTTGAAGTCAATACAATGATGCAGATTTATACCAGCTGAGGACCTGGCCTGGTGTTTTTTTAAAGCCACAGTACAGTCTCACCTTGACTATAAACACATCCTCTGCTATGTGCAGTGTGATGGGTTGGATCACAGAAACCCCCTTGGGAGCTGCCACCTGATGTGCCAAGACTACTTCTGCCCCTGCTTTCCCTGCCAGCCTGGGACTCCAGCACCTTGTCTTGCTAGGCCAGACACGCCCGTGTGCTCCAACACAGACCCAGGGTCTGAATTACTTGCCCCAAAGCTGCAGACTTAACTGAAAGCAGCTCACAGAAGTGTTCCTGCCTTTAACACACAGATGCCCAACTCCCAGTGGGGTCTAAAAGCAAATAAATCCATTTTACCCTGGATAAAGCTTATACAAGGTAAACTCATCAATTGTTTGCCCTCTATAACACTGATAGAGAAATATGCACAGCTGTTTGCCCCTCCCCCTGGTATTAATACATACTCTGGGTTAATTAATAAGTAAAAAGTGATTTTATTAAATACAGAAAGTAGGATTTAAGTGGTTCCAAGTAGTAACAGACAGAACAAAGTGAATTACCAAGGAAAATAAAATAGAACACGCAAGTCTATGTCTAAGTAACTGAATACAGCTATAACCTCACCAGTTCCAGTAAGCTTCCTTTTACAGACTAGTCTCCTTCTGGTTTGGGTCCAGCAATCACTCACCCCCACCCCCCTGTAGTTACTGTCCTTTGTTCCAGTTTCTTTCGGGTATCCTTGGGTTTGGAGAGGCTCTCTTTAGCCAGCTGAAGACAAAGCGGAGGGTCTCCCAGGGGTTTAAGTAGACTGTCTCTTGTGGGTGGAGGCCTCCTCCTCTCTCCTATACAAAGTCCAGCTCCAAGATGGAGCTTTGGAGTCACATGGGCAAGTCACATGTCCCTGCATGACTCAAGTTTTACAGGCAGCAGCCATGGCTTACCTGCTACCTTGAACATCCTCGTGTAGACTTCTTATGTGGATTGGAGCCTCCCAAGATCCATTGTCTCTTAAGTGCTTCTTGATTGGGCACTTAACTTGCACATTCCTTTCTCAAGAAGCTGCTCAAATGCTTTACAGAGGCTACTTAGAAATCAAGCAAGTATACAGCCAATATTGCTAACTTCAAGTACAAAAATGCTACATGCATACAAATAGGAGGAGTGTATTGAGTAGATCATAACCTTTACGTAGATATATTACATGGCATGTGTAGCATAAAACATATTCCAGTTATATCATGTATACATTCATAAGCATATTCCCATGAAGCCTTATGGGGTTCACCGTCACCCGCAGTTCCCCCTTTAGTTCAGTACCAGTCTATCAGAATCTCATGACAAACCTCGGCAATGTAAAATAAGACTCTAGCTTTCAGGCCATTTTGATTTATCTGCTTTCATCTGCCTCTGTCCCTATATATCTGTACATATGTTAAGTCTTACAATAAAGCCGATTTTGTGTTAGGAGATCCTAGCACCCCATTTTGCGTCTGCGTTCCTCCCTCTTGATCTCGGCAGAATTGTTTGCCTCTCCGCTGACTTTCCTCACTTAACCAGGCAGTGCAACTGCATCATATTTGCAAAATACAATTGTTAAAGTACAGGAAATGAAGCTGTGGCGTTGAAACAGAGGATTGGGGGGCGGGGGGGAGAGAAATACATTCATTAACTTGGCATGGATCACAGGCCTGTGTTTTCACACTCATTCAGGAGCTACAGAGGAGACTTATTAAACAGTGCCCCATAGCATACATGCCCTATTGGCTGCATTTTGTTATCTGGAGCCTGTTAAGCACAGGAGCTACCAGAACATCCGCGGATTAACAAATGGGATTGATGCATAAAAGGAAGTAGGAACAGGAGAAATTCTTTAGAACAACCCTGCCCCCACCCCAACAAAAAAGGTTTGATTTATTGGTGCATTAAGTTCTTTGCTTATTTGAATGGCCACACCTCTGCAAAGACCAAACAAATCACATTCCGATGCTGTGATCTAATTCGGGCTCATGCAGTTTGCAAGCAGGCAGGTTTCATGGTGAATCCCATCAGCTGAGCTGGTGAGCTGTTCAAAATGGCAAGCTGTAAAGTTGAAAACCATGAAAGGATTCCTGGATGCACAAACCAGAAGGGCTGTGGTCATTTTTTCTTTAACGACTGGCTTACAAATTGCGGGACACAACGGCTGATTTATGCAGCTTAACTACAGTTACACAGTAATTTCCATGAGAAACATCCTCGCCTCTCAACGCTGCAGTGCGCTTTCAATTCTGGAACAGGACAAGCGCTTCCATAAAGTAACATTTCCTCGTCAAGGCTCCGTTGGCGGGAATATCCCACCCGCTATGACTAGTTTAGCAGTATCTGTGTCTATTGCCACTGTAGCCAAGACCTTTAGAATCCAGCTTTTCCAGCTGAGCAAAGCATATCCTGAGGTTTTGCCCTGATTCCGGTCTTCAGTGTAGCTGGTCTAATACAGTCCCGTTGTAGACAAGGTAAATGGTGTGTTGAACTGGTGTAGCTTATCTCTGCATGAAACCAGGCTAAGCTACACTGGTGACAAATAGCAGCATTACCTTGTTTACACTGGGGTTTTGCAATGGGGCCTGGAAACAAGCCAGATCTCTCAGTGTAGAGCAGTAGTTCTTAACCCAGGGCCCAATCAGCACACAGCTGCAGCCCATGTGACATCCTCAGAGCCATTCAGGTAGTATATATGTTGTGTGGATGCGGCCCACATAACACAGAGAGCTGCATGTGCAGCTCACAATGGTAAATACGTTGAAAACCACTGGTGTAGAGGGAGCCATAGAGAGGCTGGTGGGATATAATTGGTTAAATAACCATGTTACAGTATGTTAGGATTGGTTAGTTAAATGTCAGTACAATGACTGGTTAAGGTCTAGCTAAGCAGAACTCAAGTTTTCTATGTAGTCTGCAGTCAGTCAGGAAGTAAGGGGATGGGAACAGGGGCTGGGGTGGGGGGTGGGATCATGTTTTGCTAAGGGAATGAGAACAGGGAATAGGAACAGGGACACAGGCAAGGCTCTGTGGTGTCAGAGCTGGGAAGGAGACACTAAGGAAGGAAACTGGAATCATGCTTGCTGGAAGTTGACCCCAATAAACATCAAATTGTTTGCACCTTCAGACTTGGGTATTGTTGCTCTCTGTTCATGCGAGAAGGACCAGGGAAGTGAGAGGGTGAAGGAATAAGCCCCCTAACATCTCTCAAGGATTAATTCTTGAAAATAAATATCAGTGAACTGCAACGCAATATAAAATCACTGCCACTAACGTGGGTGGGTGATCAAATACTAGCAGAGCGGTAATTAATGCTGAGGACAGGGCAGTGACGCAGAGCAATCGGATCCGTGATAAGCTGGACCCATTCAAAGAAAACAAGTTTGAAAGAACCAAAGGAAAGGTCCTACACCTAGCAGCAAAGCATGCAGGCCACACCTGCAGAATGGGGAAGTGTATCCAGGAAAGCACTAACTGTGAAGAGGATTGAGAGGCCATGCTGGGCAAGCCATTCAACATGAGCAGCCAGTGTGATGCTGTGGTGCCCAGGGCTAACGCCATCATTGGCTGGATGAAAAGAGCAGTGAGGAGCACAGGGAGGTGACGCACCATCGGTAAGACTGACCCTGGAATACTGCATCCAGTTTTGGCGTCCGCCTTTGAAAAAGATTTTGAAATATTGGAGATGGGGCAGCAAAAAGCAATGAAACGTTTTGAGGGCTGGAGAAAAATGCCTGCTAGTGAACTAGTGAAAGAGCTCAGCATGTTTAGATTATCAAAAAGATCAGGAGGTGATGTCATTGAAGTGTTGAAGTGACTTCATGGAGAGAAAATAGCTGATATTAAAGGGCTCATTAATCTAGCAGAGAAAAGCATAACAAGTCCCAGTGGCTGGAAACTCAAAAGAGACCAATTCCTATTAGAAATAGGGCACAAATAGTCAACAGTGAGGATGAATCACCAAAGGAATAAACTAGAAAGGGAAGTGGTGGGAATTCCCCATTTCTTGAGGTCTTCTAATGAAGACTAGATGCCTTTCTGGAACGTGTTTAGTCAAAAACTAGCTACTATGCTATACAGAAAGCAAGTGATATGCAGGGTGTCAGATTCCATGGTCTAATTGTCTCTTCTGTCCATAAAGTCTACTAATTTATGAACAACTGAGCGTAGCATGGGGAAGAGCGTCTCGTGTTCTACTGTATAGTCGGTGTCATCCCCACAATGAAGAGTCATTGAGTGGGGTGATCCAGGGGAAGCAGCACAAACATCCAATGTGGCTGGACAGGGGCAGGACATCAGCACTGCAGGGGAGGGGTGGGTGTGGCAGTGACATCACAAGGGCCTTTGGCAGGACCTCAGCCTATTGGACAAAGGTGGTGGGAGGCGATGATCTCACAGAGAGCTCTTGACATCATCCAGGCAGGACAGGGGTGCACGACAGGGGCAACCTTGGAGATCCCTGTGGCTTTGCTTCAGCGCGTCTCCATCTCGAGGTCTCTCCTTGAGTACCGAGATAATTCACTTTTACCTACGTGAGCGTAACGAGGACCCTCTTCAGAGTTTTCTCTACTTCAATTATTGATTTTGCCAGAAAACAGACGTCCCTATATAGAAGGTAAGAGCCTCTGAAAGATTTGGAACCTGTTCAGTCTGATCCATCAGGTGCCGGCTGATTTTTAGGAAAGGAAAACACTAGATTGTGGGGGCAGCATTTTATTTCTGACCTAGGACTTTGTCCCTTAGAATCACTGGGGACATTGGGGTTTCTCCTTTTTGTTTTCCCTTTTCCTGTCTCTCCCTCCTTTCTCTTCTTCTCTTGCATCTTTGTCCTTTCCCCCTGCTCTCCTTTCACCACCAGGACCTGTGTGCGCATGTGGAGTGGGGGGCAGGGGTGGGGGGTTGCGCTCCAACTCTCCTTGCGGGAGGCCCTCCCAAAGATGTGGCTGGAATAGTGCTCTAAGCGTGACTCCCTCCGGTGGTGACCTGCGACAGCTGGTGAGACCTCTCCGCTTTCTGAGTCTCAGAGTCTCAATGCTGATTGGGCCGAGCATGGGGCTATTGTGAGGGAGGAGACTCAGGTCCTTGTTACTCTCTTTTAAGACCAAGGAAATAAGCCAGAACCAAACGTGTTTGTTTGCTCTTGCTGCTTTTCTCCATTCGTTGTCTTTGAGCAATTCATGAGTCTCTCTCTAATGGGCTAGTTCTTCTAAACTACTTACTGAATCATTAGCTTTTAATAAAGCCACATGCAAACCCAGCCTGCCAGTAACAGAGGAGTCAGGCAGCACCCTACAGAATGGGGGACAGTCCGCTGGAAAGCTGTGACTCTGAAAAGGATTTGGGGGCCATAGTGGATGAGCTGCTCACCATAATCTGTCAATGTGAAACTGTGGTAAAAAAGGTTAAAGCCATTCTTGGCTGGATAGAGTAGTGAGTATGGAAAGGTCAGTGATTTCCCTACACCCCCCCTGAATTTTCCCAACACCTCCCCCCCGCCCCCAGTTTTGTGAGCTAGTTACATACCAATTTAGTGACTGTTTGGAAATCTGAATTTAAACTGAAACATTAATACACACTTTAAAAGCTTATACAGTGTATGATAAAATATGTGTATCTGAAAAAGTATAATAGATTTGAAAAGTATGAACATAGACTAGCTTCCTTGCTTCCTTATACAGCTGTTTTTTATGACAGTGTCAGTGCATTCATTTCGGTGATGTTGGCCAACCTAATAATTTCAAATGATGATTTGTAAGCAAAGTCTAAATGAGTTCTCCCTGACAGCTAGTGATGAGCTGGGGGCTAAGGCTTCAGGGACAGATTATATTTACATTTACACCTAATCTACCTAGGTATCCAGCAAACAGAGCTGTGTTGTCCAAGTGATAGATTTTGGCTGGGGTTGGGTTACAAACCACTTGAATGTGGGGGAAAGGGGGGATGAAATGTTGTTCTTATTGATGAATAAAGGGCAGTAGAACTGTACTTAGTCTGTGATGTGGAACTTAGTCAACTTGTGGAACTCCTTACCTGAGGAGGTTGTGAAGGCTAGGACTATAACACTGTTTAAAAGGGGACTGGATAAATTCATGGTGGCTAAGTCCATAAATGGCTATTAGCCAGGATGGGTAAGAATGGTGTCCCTAGCCTCTGTTTGTCAAAGGATGGAGATGGATGGCAGGAGAGAGATCACTTGATCATTGCCTGTTAGGTTCACTCCCTCTGGGGCACCTGGCATTGGCCACTGTCGGTAGACAGATACTGAGCTAGATGGAACTTTGGTCTGACCCGGTACGGCCATTCTTATGTTCTTATGATTTGAAGGCATCTAGAGAGAGGGTGGGGAACCTGTCCCTCTCCACTGTTTAAAGACAGAGCTGATTAGGCTCCATAGATAGTCTTTTGTTTTGTTAAGTGACCACTGCAGCTGAAATCACTGACAATCAGGTCTAAGTGCTTAGTCCTGTTGTGGGGACAGTGTTCCTGTGGGGACAGTGTTTTTGTGTAAGAGACAGCCCAGACTGCACTAGCAGCGAGGTTCCCGCACTGAGGGCTCAGCTGAAATCACTGAGAGCTGGTGGAACCTCAAGAGACCAACTCGCAGAGGTCACTGTGGTAGGTGACAGCAGAAGGTGACTGTGCAGGGCCATTGGCAACAGAGTGGTGGAGTGAACGGTGGCACAACGAACAGCCATGGCCAGAGCGAACTGTGCCTTTTTGTCCCCCACCTGGAAGGTGTACTCACGTGAAAGCACCTCTGAACTCTGAGTCTCCACTGACCAAGGACCACACCGGTGAGTGGAGTGCGGTGGAGGGAAAAGTGAGGGGCATGTTAAATAAACATTTGATGGTTGGACTATATTTTAGTCACTTTGCTCCAGAATGCTAGATTTGTGACTGGGAATGGAAACTTATATAAATATGTTTCCCAGTAGGCCAAGATTTTTAAAATGCAGTATTTGCCAAGGTTGTTATCTCACATTGTTGCTATCTTGGGAGGTCATTATGCTGGGGAGTTTCTGTACTAAACATTTTTATTATAATTAATTTTTACATAAGAATGGTCATACTGGGTCAGACCCGTGGTCCAGATAGCCCAGTACCCTGTCTTACAACAGTGGTCAAGGCCAGGTGCTTCAGAGGGAATGAATAGAACAGGGAATCATCAAGTGACCATCCCCTGTCGCCCATTCCCAGCTTCTGGCAAACAGGCTAGGGACACTCAGAGCATGGCGTTGCATCCCTCTCATCCTGGCTAATAGCCACAGATGGACCTGTTCTCCAGGAATTTATCTAGTTCTTTTTAAAATCCTGTTATAGTTTTGGTCTTCACAGCATCCCCTGGCAAAGAGTTCCCTGGGTTGACTTTATATTGTGTGAAGAAATACTTCCTTTTGTTTTTTTTTAAATCTGCTGCCTATTAATTTCATTGGGTGACTGCTAGTTCTTCTGTTATGTGAAGGATTAAATAAAATTTCCTTATTCACTTTCTTCGCACCAGTCAAGATTTTGTAGACCTCTGTCATATCCCCATTAGTCATCTCTTTTCTAAGCTGAAAATTCCCAGTCACTTTAATCTCTCCTCCTGTTTCATACCCCTCATCATTTTAGTTGCCCATCTCTGTACCTTTTCCAATTCCAATATATATATTTTTAGGATGGGTGACCAGATCTACACACACTGTTCAAGGTGTGCATGTACCATGGATTTATATAGAGGCAATATGATATTTTCTGTCTTATTATCTATCCCTTTCATAATGATTCCCAACATTGTTTGCATTTGTGACTGTTGCTGCACATGGAGTGGATGTTTTCAGAGATCTACAGTGCTCCTGTTCTTTTAAAAAAAGCAAACAGAATCACTGAGTGGATGTTTTCAGAGAAATATCCACAATGATTCCAAGATCTCTCTCTTGAGTGTTAACAGCTAATTCAGACTCCTTCATTTTGTATATATAGTTGAGATTGTTTTCCAATGTGCATTACTTTGCATTTATCAACATTGAATTTAATTTGCCATTTTGTTGCCCAGTCACCCAGTTTTGTGAGATCCCTTTGTAGCTCTTCGCAGTCTGCCTGGGACTTAACTATCTTGAATAGTTTTGTATCATCTGCAAATTTTGCCACCTCACTGTTTACCCATTTTTCCAGATGAATATGTTGAATAGGACTGGTCCCAGTACTGACCCCTCAAGGATACCACTATTTATCTCTCTCCATTCTGAAAACTGATAATTTATTCCTACTCTTTGTTTCCCATCTTTTAACCAGTTACTGATCCATGAGAGGATCTTCCCTCTTACCCCATGATGGCTTACTTTTCAAAAGTCAATTTAAATTAAATACATTTTTTTAAATTATATATTTTTTTTAGAAATCTAGATCTGTTATGTGTTTTGGTGTAACTTGTATTTTCCTTATGTTAAATTTGGATTATCCTAACAAAACATTTACTTTATTCACTTTCTTCACATCAGTCAAGATCTTATAGACCTTTAGCATATCCCCCCTTAGTCGTCTCTTTTCTAAGCTGAAAATTCCCAGTCATTTTAATTTCTTCTCCTGTTTTATACCCCTAAT
Organism: Mauremys reevesii; assembly: GCF_016161935.1. Lineage (NCBI taxonomy): Eukaryota > Metazoa > Chordata > Testudines > Geoemydidae > Mauremys > Mauremys reevesii. The sequence goes on from NC_052633.1 coordinate 925,607, forward strand.
CATTTTAGTTGCCCATCTCTGTACTTTTTGCATTTCCAGTATGTCTTTTTTGGGATGGGGTAACCAGAGCTGCACACAGTATTCAAGGTGTACATGTGCCATGGATTTATATAGAGGCAATATGATATTTTCTGTCTTATTATCTATCCCTTTCTTAAAAAAGCAAAGGTTTCAGAGTAGCAGCCGTGTTAGTCTGTATTGCAAAAAGAACATAAGCTTTCGTGGGCTACATCCGATGAAGTGGACTGTAGCCCACGAAAATTTATGCTCAAATAATTTTGTTAGTCTCTAAGGTGCCACAAGTGCTCCTGTTCTTTTTAAAAAAGCAAACAGAATGTTGGGAATCACTGACTGCCGCTGCACACTGAGTGGATGTTTTCAGAGAAATATCCACAATGATTCCAAGATCTCTTTCTTGTGAGTGTTAACAGCTAATTCAGACTCCTTCATTTTGTAAGCATAGTTGAGATTGTTTTCCAATGTGCATTACTTTGCATTTATCAACACTGAATTTCATCTGCCATTTTTGTTGCCCAGTCACCCAGTTTTATGAGATCCCTTTGTAATTCTTCGCAGTCTGCCTGGGACTTAACTATCTTGAATAGTTTTGTATCATCTGCAAATTTTGCCACCTCACTGTTTACCCATTTTTCCAGATCATTTATGAATATGTTGAACAGCACTGGTCCCAGTACCGACCCCTCAGGGATACCATTATTTATCTCTCTCCATTCTGAAAACTGTTAATTTATTCCTACCCATTGTTTCCCATCTTTTAACCAGTTACTGATCCATGAGAGGACTTTCCTCTTACCCCATGATGGCTTACTTTTCAAAAGTCAATTTAAATTAAATACTTTTTTTTAAAATGTATATTTTTTTAGAAATCTAGACCTGTTATGTATTTTGGTGTAACTTGCATAATTCTTATGTTAAATTTGCATAATCCTAACAAAACATTTACTTTATTCATATCTCTTTTATATATCTCATTGGTCCTGACACCCCCCCTGTAAATTCGAACACCCCCCCTAATTTCAATTCCTTGGGAAACCACTTCAAGTGATCCAGCATTGGTGAGCCTGAAACTGGAATGTTGAATCCAGTTCTTGTGTCCTCATTTTGAATAGTATGTTAAACAATTGAGAGAGGGTGCAGAAAAGATTCCGACTTGAGTGAGCATGTCCTGGGCTCTCTCCCTGCCTCTGTGGGGGTTGTTGTCTGTTAGTTAGACCAGGAGTCAGGACTGTTGGCTTCTCTTTCTGGCTCTGTCCCGCTTTGCTGTGGGACTCCTTGGAGTAGGTCCAAGGGAATAGGGTGGATTCTCTAACTCCTGGCAGCAGTGAGCCTGGGTGAGGAGGGATGCTCAAGCTGTCTGCGAAGGAGAAAGGGATGTTTCCAGGTGTTGAACGTCAAGAATTCTAAACTTTGCTAAAATGGCAAGTGTAGAGAAACAAGAAAGAGTTGGGGCCAAACTTTAACCATTGTCTTCTTTAAAGCCCATTCGGGATGTGAGGCCCAGAGAGCCCAGTCCCACAGATCAATAGGCAGCAATGGAGCCAGGAGTGACACTCCTCTCAAAGGCAGGGGAGGCGGACACTGGGGCCTGGTTGCGATTGCCAGCTGTGGGAGGAGTGTGCAGCAGTGGTTAGGAAGGGTCCATCCATGGCTCTGACACTCGGTGTGACCCTGAGCCAGTAGCTGAGGCCTGTTTGCCATCAGTAGGGTCGGGGTCCCATGGCTACAGGCCAGGGGGGTTGGGAGGCTGCAGGAAGGTGTGTAAAGTGCTGGCATGTCAGGATCCTGGAGGGAGCTGCTTGTCCAGAGTAACCGATGGTCTTTGGGACTGACCCCATTGCTCTAAAAGGATGAGACTTCCTGGATCTGGCAGCAGCAGCAGGGATGACGAGGGGGAACGTTGAGGGGGAGCAGATCATGCAATGAACTCCTGCCAGTGTGTGTAGCTTGCACTCCCTGCACTCCTATGGGGGGTGAAGGGGCTGCTGTGGTTGGAGCAGGGCTGAGGAGGGACCGAAAAGGCCCAGGAGTGACCCCAGACTCACACCTGCTCCCCGCTCGATTCCAGGATGGCCAAGCTCCTGCGGAGGTTCAGGAGGAAGGCTCTGCAGGTGCCCCCAGAGCCTTCGGGAAGGAGCGGCCATCTTCCCAAGGGGCAGAGCCACCTCTCCGTCCCCGCTGGAGGGGAAGCAGCTCCCATCCAGCCCAGAAGGCGGAAGTTCCCAGCCTTCTGGAGAACAAAGCCAGCTCCCGGCGCAGGCGCCGACCTGGGAGAGACCCCGACCAAGCCCAGGTGGAGCTGGTTCAGGATCAGGATTTGCAGACAGGACCCAGCCCAGGAGGGGCACCGGGCAGGGAGGCTCTGGGGCCTGTTATGTGGGCAGCAGCGGCCCCAGGAGCCCAGCCCTCATTCCCAGCAGGGGGCATCGCCCTGCCCGGGCTCTGAGGATCTTTCAGCCCCCTCAGACCAGGAGGTGGAAGATCCCAGCACCAGCACCATCAGATCAGCACGGGACAGCAGCAGTGCCTGGGGCTCCAGCAGCAGCGAGGCCTCTGGACGCTGCTGCTTTGTTCCAGGTGAGGAGCCAGGCTGGGCTCAGGGAGGGGTGAGGACGGGGATGTGAACACCCTGGGCCCAGACACTCTCCCAGGGATATGGCGGGGGGGGTCCCCAGCCCAGGTGTCTGGCCTGAGCCACGTGAACCCCACTGACACCAGCAGCAGTCACACAGCTGCCCCTGCAGCACGGGGAGCTGGGGGTGGGGGCATCACGCGCTGCTGCCACTTTGTCCCTTGCGGCTCCGGGGCTGGGGGAGTCGGCACCTCCGGTGGAGTCCTGGACAGTGGCGGGGGGGGGCTCTGCTATGGGCTTCTGAAGCTGTTGGGGGCTGAAGGCAGCCCTGAGAGGGAGGTGTGGGGCCCGATCTGCCCTGGGTGCCTGAGGTGGGAAGGGGGGTCCTTAACCCTGCGCTCCCCACCACACCCCTGTCCTTCCCCCAAGGGGCAGCAGACATCCCCCTGTTCCCTTCTCTCCCGGGTGCAGGGACCCCCACGGAGTCAGCGGCGGAGGAATGGCTGGAGATGACCACCGAGGAAGCTGCTCTCAAGGTCATCGGAGAGCAGCTCCAGGGCAGAGACAAGGTACAAATGTTCCCCACCTGGGCTGGAACCAAGATTGTCCTGTCCCTTCCCAGCATCCCCACCCCCTGCCGAGGGTCTTGTCCCTGATGATCCACCACCCCTAATGGGGCCCTTGTACATCCTTGATGTGGGACCCCCAAGATGGGGGTGTTTGTCCCACAACAGCCGAGGTCTCCTCCCCCCACAGGCACTGTCCCAGTTCCCAGTCCTGCTTGTGTAGGAGTCGTGGGGGATTTGGACACTAGGCGGCTCCCCACAATCCCCCACTGAGGCCTGAGCCCTGGAGCTGGTGTGGGTGGGGAGGAAGGTCCCTAGCTAACAGGTTCTCTCTCGCTATCCCCCACTCCCGGTGGGTACAGGATGAGGGGCAGCAGCTCAGGTTCCTGCGGGCCATCTACCCCGCGTGTCTTGCTGCACAGGACAGAGGGCAGGACACGCTGGAGCCGCGCTGCTGCAAGGCGGCTGTGGTGGAGAGGATTGTGGTGAGTGAGACCCGTCATCCGGCAGCTGGAGGGGGGAGAGAGACGTGGGATTGGCCGGGGTATGGCCGGGCTAATGGGTGGGGGCTGGGGTGTGTGGGTGGGGGCAGCAGAGGGCAGGGATTGCTGGGGCTGAAGGCAGGGAGAAGAGAAGGGAGAATTGTGAGATTGGGCAGTGGGGGAATTGTGGGGCTGGAGGGCAGCTGTGACTGGGGGACAAGGAATCACATGGTCCCAGCTCGGTTGTGGGGATGGTGCTGAATGGGGGCAGGTTTGACAGGGAGGAGGGAAGAAGGGGATTGGGACTGAGCTGGGCAGGAATCCTGGAAGGGGCCCAGTTTGCTGGGCAGGAAGAAATGGGAGGAGCGGGAGGTAGTGGGGGATCCTGCTGGCCATGTGGGGCACTGGCTGTGTCTCCTCACGGGGAGGTGTCAGCAGGGCCCGAATCCCTCATGCTCCTTTGTCTCCTTCGCGTCTCACAGGAGCTCATTGAGGAGCTTCCTAAAGACTCTCCACCCAGCGAGATCCTCGCCAGCTGCCTGGCTGCTGTGGGCAACCTCAGGTACCGAGACAGCCCCCTCTTCCCCCCCCACCTGCCCCCCGCTGGCTCCCCTACCCCCAGTGCTGCTCAGGCCCCAGGCTGGGAGACTGTCCCTCCCACTCCCAGGTCGCTCACCTCCCAGGAGTGGCTCCTCTGGCAGAGCTGGTGGGGCGGGAAGGGTCACTCTCTCCTGGCTGGGCTCTTCTTTTCACCCCACTAACATTGCAGGGGCCTTGGGGAGGGGCTCACTCCCGGGCTCAGATACAGGAGGGGCAGCAGGCTCCAGGGACCAGGCGCTATTCCTGCCCTGCCACTGTCTGTCTGTGACGCCTCGGCCTTGTCATTCCCTAGCTCAGTGCCTCAGTTTCCATTCTCGCCAGCCTGTGCCTGTAGCCCTGTGGTTTCGTGTCCGTGTTGGCGACAGTCCCACCCCCGCACTGCGCAGTCTAATACCAGCTCCTCTCTCTTGCCAGCACCATGAAACCAGCCCTTGAGCCTGAGCTAGAGTCCCGCCTCTTGCAAGCTGCCCTTGGCTCGGTCTTCACCCTGGGCACGGAGACGGACGCCACCGACATCCAGGTACATCCTCCGCCTCTTCCAGAGTGGTCCTTGTCCGGGCTCCCTTGATTCGCTGGAGCTCCAGATTTAGGGGTGGGGTAGGCAGAGATGGAACAAGCTGTAGGGTTGGATCCTTCCCTCCAGAGGATTACCCCTTTCTTTCTTTCTTTCTTTCTTTCTTTCTTTCTTTCTTTCTTTCTCTTCCATATGCCGTGTTTTGCCCAGCAGCCCAGCTTCCATCCATAGCAACTTGGCTGTATCCTACTCTTCCGCCTACAAGGCCATCTGCAGAGACCTGCTAAGCTCATGGATCAAAGATCCAGGTGTCATCAATCCTTGCTAATTGCCTGCAGTGGGACATGAATGAGCGAGGCCAGGAGATGTGTTTGGGAGTCTCACCAGTGCTTCCCAGAGACCCCTCTTCCCATCCTGTGGCAGGGGTCGGCCCAGTTTCCTAACTCTGACCCATGCTTTGCAGGCTCTACACAAAGTCATGCCAGAGCTCCTGGATGCTGTGCTGGGAACCTGCTGGCAGAGTCCCCAGACGCAGGCAGGCTCCACGTCATCTTGGAGGTGAGTCCCATAAGGAGGGGTGGGAACCAATTTTACCTTAACTCTTTGGGGGCTGGTAAGGAGAGACTGGCTGATCCAGTTTCTATTCTGTCCTCCTAGCTGGGTCCCCATTGGGGCGTCCTTGGCTGGGGAGGTCAGTGCAATGCAGTGTCAGGTCCTGCTTTCTTGAGGGACAGAGGAAGGAGCTGGGACATCAAGCCAGAGCTCTGCCTGCTTCTGTTGAACACTAATCACAGGGCCCCTGGTTGTCTTGGGAGTGAGAGTCTGAAACCCCCTTCCCCGCCCCCAACACACACCCCACGAGTTTCCAGAGATGGTTCTCAGAGAAGAGGCACACGCTCCTTCCTAGAGAAACAGGAGGACCCCAGGGAATCAGCCCTTCTCTCTGATATGCTCTGAAATTCCTGGGGGGATTGTGCTCTCAGTGACTCCTTACATCCCACCAAGGATTTTAGTGGCAGGGAAGGGCGAGGATTCAGTCTCCTTTCTGGTGAACTCTTCAGGAATCAGGAGCTCTGGGAGGATGGGACCAATCTAGAGAGACCCTGACAAGTTGTGACCTGCAGGATACAAGCTGCGTCCTGGGGGAAAGAATCCCCTTCTAAAGCTCTGCGATCAATGACTCAGCTATTCTCTCTGTGCATAATGTCTCGGGCCCCTGGGGCTGGGGCGGGGGGTGGGGCTCATTTGCAAAGCACCACCTGCCCATTCATCCTGACCTGCCTCCTTTCCCCACAGCATGTCAACCGCTGGATCGTGTCCAGGGTGCCCCAGGAGAGAGCCAGGGCCATTAAGAGCAGCACAGCCCTGCTGAGATTTGCAGTCACCCTCCCCGAGTTTGACGTAAGTGACCTCTGACCCCAGCTTCCTGACTCCAGGCGCAGGCGGGCTGGCTCCACCGGGCTGTAGGATCTGCTGCTGCAGGGGCTGTGGGTTCGCAGGGTTCCTCTTGGGGAGGCAGAGTCAGAGCAGGGAAGGAGATAGGCTTGAGTCAAGTTCTTCTTGTCCTGGTCAAGTGTCGTCCCTGGGCCTTGAAGGGGATTGTCATAACTATAAAGGGAAGGGAACAGCCCTCCTGTGTACAATACTATCCAATCCCTCCTGGCCAGAGACACCAAAATCCTTTTCCCTGTAAAGGGTGAAGAAGCTCAGGTAACCTGGCTGACACCTGACCCAAAGGACCAATAAGGGGACAGGATACTTTCAAATCTTGGTGGGAGGGGGAGGCTTTTGTTTGTGCGCTCTTTGTGTTGGGGGTTGTTCGCTCTTGGGACTAAGAGGGACCAGCCATCAATCCAGGCTCTCCAAATCTTTCTGAACCAGTCTCTCATATTTCAAACTTGTAAGTACCAGCCAGGCAAGGCGTGTTAGGTTTCTCTTTGTTTTCTCAACTTGTAAATGTTCCTTTTTGCTAAGAGGATTTACCTCTGTTTGCTGCAACTTTGAACCTAAGGCTAGAGGGGGTTCCTCTGGGCTCCTTGAATCTGATGACCCTGTAAAGTTATTTTCCATCCTGATTTTACAGAGATGATTTTTACCTTTCTTTCTTTAATGAAAAGCCTTCTTTTTAAGAACCTGATTGATTTTTCCTTGTTTTAAGATCCAAGGGTTTGGATCAGTGTTCACCAGGAAATTGGTGGAGGAGTCTCTCAAGGCTACCCAGGGAAGGGTTCTAGTATTTGGGAGGGAGATATTCTAGGGGGGAGGTCGACAGAGTTTCCCAAATAACTCTTAAATGCTTTGGGTGGTGGCAGAAAAACCAGATCTAAGCTGGTAATTAAGCTTAGAGGTTCTCATGCAGGTCCCCACATCTGTACCCTAGAGTTCGGAGTGGGAAGGAACCTTGACAGGGACCATGTTCCAGCCCCTGCTTGGCATCCCAAAGCAGCTCCTGGCTCCCTTGGCAGCAGAGCAAATGAAGGGTCTGTCTCAGGCTCCTCTCCCCCAGCATCTCCTGCAGAAGGAGCCTTCTGGCCCAGGGGGGACAGGGAGCTGACAGGAAAATGCTGATGGAGTCTCCTCTCCTCTCCCTTCCATTAGATCTCAGCAGAGTTCCCTAGGCTGGGTCAGCACGTGGCCCAGCTGGCTCTCTTTGTGAGTTACCCAGACCAGGACATCAGCCGGCAGGCCAGGGAGGGGACTTACCGGCTGTACCAGCTGCTGCTCGAACAGAGGGGTAAGGAACCCACTGGGACACGGAACCCATCAGGGGACTGAAAGGGACCACAGGTGGATAATGGGACCCCAGACAATTTCCCTCAGCCTGACCCCAGCTGGAGAACAAGTCTCTCTCCACCTCTGTTCTTCTCCACTCCACTGGGCAGCCACCAATGGGATTGGAAGGACACAGAAACTGCAACCAGAATGATCAAAGTGTCTCTCTCTCTCTCTCTCTTCCAGGGCTGAGCATACACGAGGTGGAGGATCTGTGGTGCCACAACTGGTACCAGGACAGCAGGCTCCTGGGCTATAAAAACACAGCCAGGGTGGGGGAGGTAAGGACACTGTGGCAGGGTAGGACACAGCTCAGGGAGTGGGGCTGGCTGGGGTCCCTGCAGTGGATGCCTCCTGGAGACAGGACAAGAGCCCACTCCTTATTTCCAGCTCAGAGTTCCTCACCCAGCACCCAGTGGGACAGGCTGGTGCTAAAGGTCCCACATTGGAACCTCGCTAGTTGCTGTGATTTGAGTGTCTTCCATGGAGCCGTTGCTACGTGGCATAAGGCGAATCCCCGGGTGGGTGAGTTAATAGAGGATTATGGCTCTGGGTGTCTCTCTGCTCCTTGTCCCCTGGCTGATCCCCAAGTGTCTGAGAGAAGAGCACTGGGTCCGTCAGTCACTAGTGCTTGAGCAGACCCTTGTTTACTTCCCTGCACCCTGTAGAAGCAGAGAAAGGAGGTGGGGTTTGCCCAAGTCCATTGCCAGTCAGGAAGCAGAATGCCCCAAGCCGAGAACTGGGGAGGGAACACAGTGAGCTCCAGAGCCAATAGGCACCACATGCGCCTCCTCATGTCTCCAGTCCCGGCCAGGGAATGGCAGAGTATCTGGACCTCAGCCACTGTGCCAAAGAAGCACATTGTCACTGACCCAAGTTGTGACTACTTGCTGCACAAGTAGAAAATCAAAGACCTCCCGGCCCCCTGTCTCACACCTGTGCTGAGAACATCCCAACCTTGGAACACACCATAACCCAGTGCCCCCAGATTGGAGTCAAAGGTGAAATGGGTGATTTCCACAACATCACAGAGGAGGCCTTGGAATGGCTCCTGGATCTCCAAGTGCATCTACAGAATGCTGCCCTATAGACGCCACGTGAGAGAGACTCTGTGAGCTTGTCCTGCCTCCCACAAGCTGAATTGCTGCAGCAGAAGAAAAGTTTCCTAGGAGTGTCTGTGATGGGGACTGGGACATGAGTCTCCTTATCCTGGTCAGGTTGCAGATGGGATTCCCTTTGGCAGAAACCAAGGAGCTGCCGAGGCCATAGCCAGCTACTAGAGAAATCACTAATTTGGGGGCAATAGACCTTTGGTCTGTCAGCTCCAACCCCTTCCCTCCCCCCCACGCACACTCCTCTAGCCACTGAGGTGCAGGAGATCTCTCTGCTGGAAGCAATACAGGGTCCCCTATCATCTCGGTGCGCTGCACAGCAGAGTGGGCCCTGCTCACCCACATTAGAGATCTATTTCCAGCCCATCATGGCCCCTGCGATCAATTGCCCTCCAGAAAGAGCCACTGGAGGCTTTGGTCCCTAAGCATCTGCCACCTTTTCATAAAGGGGCTTCCTGAGCCATCGGGACCCTGAAAGCCTCCTGGGGAATGAACGGCCTTGGCTACAGCAGCTCTCTTACCCTTCCTTTGGGGCACCGGACACTGAGGCCATTCTATCTCCAGGGCTTGGAGGCTGGCTCTGGGCAATCTGCTACAGCCTCCTGTCCTGTTGGTTTTAGGTCTTTGGAAAATTCTTCTCTGCGGGGCAGAGGAAATGCTTCCTCAAGACAGCCGTGCCAGCGATCTACAACCCCCTGCTGTGCATTAGCCAGGCTGGGCTTCTCCTCACGTACGCCATCCTGGGGGAAGCCGAGCAACTGCTGGGGTACACGGTAAGCAGCTGCATTCGACTCAGGAGATTGGAGGCGGGGCCCAGGCCTCATTCCCATCCTATCACCATTTGCTGGCCTGGGAGCAAGGAGCCTAGTGGGGACTTGTGGACTTCATGGACTTGTGTTCTTAGGATGTGATGCTCTGCTCTCACTCCTGGGAAGGGCAGGAGAGTCCCTAAGTGCCCTGTGTGAACCTTTCCTGCCCCACAGAGCTGCACCCATTTCCCCATGGCCTAGTGTCCATGTCACCCCAGCCACCACCCAGAGTTGCTCCCATCACTGGCAGCCTGGGAGGCCAAGGACTGATGGGTGATGGCGACCGGCCAGGCAGTTCTGAGGCACATGGGTGGGGGAAGCTTGTCCTGCTGCTGGCAGGGCTGGACCCGCTCTAGAGAGAATGGGAGGATTCAGCCAGCAGGGGCTGCTGACCTGCCCCGTTCACCAGGGCTGCCATCCTCTGGCTTCAGCATTTGTCACTGGGGTGACTTGGGAAAGGTCTCAACCTCCCGCAGGCCACTTCACTGCTGTCAGAATCCCTCCTGCCCTACCTGGGTGGGGATGGAGGCAGGGGTGGAGGAGAGGGTTCTACCAACAGGCGGTGTCCCCAGGTGGGTTGGAGGTGGAACAGCTCTCAGGGGCACTGAGGGGGAGGCGGCAGGAGCTAACCCTACAAGGAGGGGGGCTGGCACTGGAGGTCACTAGAGAGGACAAGAAGCCTCCATCCTGAGGATCAGGAGGGTGAATCCACCACTCAGACATGAGCAGCTGCTGGGTGGAAATGGTGCTGGTTCCAGGTGCCCTTAATCCTCCCTGATTCCTGGGCAGTGTCTCAGTCTCTGACATGTTCTCCTTCCCCTGCAGCTGGAGGACACCACCGCCAAGGTGATGGGTCAGCTCCGCAGCATCCGGCAGCTGCACCAGGTGCCTGAGGTGCTGCAAGGGCTGAGCCTCACCTGATGCCCTTAAAGGCCCCCCTCAGCAACTCCTGCTCCCTGCTGCAGGTACTGCTCTGTCTCCTGGAAATGGGGGCTAGTGGAAGGGAAATGGAGGCCCCTGTCACTGACAGAAACTCTCTCCCCTCTCTGTGGAGCAGGGTCCTTCCCTCTGACCCCAAACGTCCTTCATCTGGGGCATGAGCTCTTCCCCTCACTCCCATACCCCTCCCCTCTTTCCTTGCTCTCACCCCCTCCCATTCCCCGGGCTCCCAGGCAGAGCTCTCCCTGCCCCAGATGGCGCAGAAGCACCTTTGTGCCAGAGCTACATTTTCCGTCTGCCCAACTGAAGCTCAGGAAGCTCCACATTTGAGGAGGTGAGGATGGGACAGAGGCTCAGGGCCGGCTTCACCTCTTGCCCTTAATTCTTCCTTTAGCCCTTCTGTGGGCTCTCAGAGGGTGACATGAACGGGAACCTCCTCCCCACCTGTCTGCTAGGCCCTGGGGTGTGTGACAGCCTCTCAGATGGGCCACCTCAGGGAGCAGTGGGGACAGGTCCCCTTGTCCTAGGAAACCAAGCAGTGCTAGTTCTCAGAGAGGCTGAGAGGGAAGAGCCATTGACTGCTTTGGGCAGATGGCAGTGGAGAGCTGGAGCCGGTTCGCAGGAACCGGTTGTTAAATTTAGAAACCCTTTTAGAACCAGCTGTTCCAGGACAACCGGTTCTGAAAAAGCTTTTCCATTTAACAAAATCTCAGGCAAGTGCCCCCCCCGCACCCGCCCCAGCTCACCTCCCCCTCCTCCCTGAACGCTCCGCCCTCCTTCTCCTCCCCCACCCCTGCTTCCCACGAATCAGATGTTCGCTGGGAGCCTGAAACAAGCAGCAGGCAGGTAGGCTGGGGCTGGGGGGTGCGAGTACAGCTCCAGGGAGGCACAGCGCGGCCCTGTCTGGCTCCAGCAGAGCGGCTTCCCCTGGCCCTGGCCTGGCGCCCGAGCGGCCCAGCCCAGTCCCGGCCAAGCACCCCCGGCTCTGGCCCCAGTGGCTCCTGCCCGGCTCGGCCCCGTGGCGCCAGTGCTGGTCCCGGATGAACGGCTCCTGCCCGGCCCAGCCCAGGGAGTCGGGCCCCGCGGTGCCGGTCCTGGTTCTGACTGACCAGCTCTGGCCTGGCTCGGCCCAGCCTGTGGAGTCGGGCCCCACTGCATCAGTCCCGCTCCTGGCCAATGGGATGGGTGGTTGGATGGGGCAGGGGTCCTGGGGGGCCATCAGGAATGAGAGGAGGGGTTGGATGGGATGGCAAGGGGGCAGTCAGGGGACAGGGAAGGGGGGTGGATGGGTCAGGGGTCCTGGGGGAGGGCGTCAAGGAACATGGGGGGCTAGATGGGGCATGACCCCTGGAGGGGGCACGGCCCCCTTGTGGGTGAGCAGGAGGGACACCCTTTGAACGGATGGGCTTGGACTTAGTGGGGCCTTTGGAGAAGAGTAGCTCCGGCCATAAGTATATCAGGTTGTGGTTGACTATGCCACACGGTATCCAGAGGTGGTACCACTATGGTCTGCCACGGCTCCAGTTATCGCCAATGAACTCTTGCAGATCTTCGCACGGGTCGGCTTGCTGCAGGAGACACTGGCGGACATCATCATCTACAGTGCCAACTGGAAGGAACAGCTCCAGCTGCGGGCGCTGGGCAGAGCAGGACTCACCGCAAACCGAACCAAATGTCACCTGGGCCAGAAAGAACTGATCTACCCGGGCTATACGGTGGGCCGAGGGAAAATACGGTCTTTGGTATCTGAGCCACAAGCTGTTCTATCTAATAGGGAACCCCTTCTCCTTGGTAACAGACCACGCACCCCTCAGGTGGATTAACAGCATGAAGGACTCACACACACGGATCATGTGGTGGTACATGTCCCTCCAACCCTATTCCTTTCGAGTGTTACACCGGCCGGGAAAGGCTCATGTGGATGCAGATTTCTTTTCCCGAGATGGGGAGTCGGAGGGTAGGGGAAGGGAGGAGACGACCAAGGGTCAGGCTGCCCAGGGGACTGTCTTAAGGGGGAGAGTGTGTGATGGGGCAGAGCGGCCCCGCACTGGCATAGCAGGGGTTAACCCTTCCTCCCTGGCAGAGGAAGCCCCGCCCCAGAAGTTCTGCTGGGCATGCTCCAACTGGAGCTCAGATATAAAAGCCTGCACATCAGCTCAGTCTGGGCTGACCGCCAGAGGGGAAGGACACACGCTGTTAGCTCCTGCAGAGAGAGGGGCTGTGAGCCAGGATCCAGGCGTCAGCCCTGTCGAGGCTCCACCGGAGACTCTGACGGAGGACGACCCAGGGGAGGAACAGACCGGAGGACCCCTCGTGGCAGAAGCACTGCCATTCCCAGGGGAAAGTAGAGATAAATGGTGTTAATGCTGTATTACCACTCGGCGTGTTGCAGGCGGATCCCCGCTGAGCAAGCGGCAAGTAGAGCTTGCTGCTACCAGGGCCCTGGCTTAGGGCTCGGTGGAGAGGGTGGGCCCGAGTGCCCCTACCCCCACCCTGAACCGTGAAGGATTATATGGACTCTGGCTGTTAGGCGTGCTACCCCATGTGTACAGGGGATTATATGGACTCTGGCCACTAGGCCATGCTCCCCGCCTGCAAGGGGGATTTTATACACTCTTCTCTCTAGGCCGCGCGACCCCACCTGCAATGGAGGTTTATATGGACATTGGATGAATGGGTGTGAGGGATGCCAGGGGAGGGGGAGACGAGGGGAGGGGCTCTGACTACTGGAGGCCCGGATGTGAGTGGCTCAATTGGGCCTGGCTGCCGTTTCAGTTGAGTCACACTCTGCATTGGGTGGGGCCGCCCAGAGGATTCAGGGGTCCTGGGGTCTTTGGCGGCGGGACCCGGAGCGGAAGGACCCCCCCCACCGCTGAATTGCCACTGAAGAGCCAGAGCAGAAGAAGCTCCGGGGGCCTGGGCCCCACGAGAGTTTTCTGGGGCCCCCGGCGTGAGTGACAGACCCTTCTCCAGAGGCCCCCAAAAACAAAAGGGAGGGCCCCTGCAGGGCCCAGGGCCTGGGGCAAATTGCCCCACTGGCTCCCCCTCTGGGTGGCCTGGGCATTGGGAGGGAAATCACGGACCTTTAGATTTTTACAAATTCCTCCCCGACGGCTATTTAAAAACCAAAAAGCTGGACATGTCTTGGAAAATCCGGATGCATGGTAACCATATCATAGGGACTCCAGGATCTGAAGCTGCTGCCAGCTATATGGTGAATCCTCCAACAAGGCACCAAACAGCTCTTCCACATGCTGCAAACTGGCCTCACTGGCTGACTATGTAGGAGAACAGAAACCCTTTGTTACCGCAGGAGAGTCTCTTCAATGCTGCACTCTTTGCATGGCTTTCAGAGGTCACCGTGAAACACGACTACCCTGCCCCTAGGAGTCTCTCAAGGAGCTGCCTGCGCACTCACTTGGCACCCACCAGTAATGGTCTCTGACAGTGGCATTGCAGAGGGAGCTTAGCAGACCGTCCCTTCTATGACTTCCTGAATTGCTGCCAGGACTGATTCTAAGAGAAGAGCGGATTTCTCCTCTGCGCTAGGGAGATTCTCATAGGAAAAGCAGCTGTGGTGCGGGAGGGGGCAATACAAGCACTACCCCTGAGCCCTTGAATAGCAGCAACTAGGACTTTGGGAGCCAGGGGATTGGTGTGTCTTGCTGGGAGAGCAGAGCTGGAGAGCAGAAAAGGGCATTGGATGAATTGTAGAAAAGTCAGTGTCATGGCCGGGTCATGAGCAGCCAGACCTAGTGCTCAGAGGCAGAGTCTACACTCAGAAGACAGGAGTCGAGAGTCAGCTGGGTCAGGATACTGGAAGAGCAGAAGCAAAAGACCAAATTGTGTTCAGACCCTCAAATCCGATGAGCCACAGCGAGTCACATGGTCCAGAAGACAGGGAGCCCCGGTGAGCAGACAGCTTCTTGTTCCTGCTGTTGGTTTAAGGAGGTCCCGGGGGCCGATTAGCTGCTCTGGGACTCTGCCAATAGGCCTCAGGGATGGAGCCTCAAACTGGGTCTGGACTTTGTAAGTCGTAGGTAAGCAGTTTTTAGTAGGCTTCCAGATGGCCTGCTGGAGTGTGGCTGCTCCCATGAACCCTGCAGACCCGAGTGATCTTCTGAGTGATCTCTCCCCGCTCAAACCTCCAGCAGGAAACAGTCTCCAGGATCCCAGACACGTCCTCTGAGAATAATAAAACAAAGTCATGATGACAACTAGGCTATGGAACAGGAAGCCCAAAGTGCCCAGAAGAGTGAATGGTTTTTACCTCCACGAGATACCTGGGATCTTCCATCTAAGCCTCAATGGGACCCATGTTGCTTGGTTTGACAGGATGAGATCATGTGTCCCCACTGCTCTCTGAGCTGGGCTGGCTGCAGCATACGTCTGTGGAAGAGGCTGGGCCAGAGACTGGAAGAGAAGGGTCCAGGCACCCCAGAAAGAGAACAGAGGGTCTGAAACCGAAAGGCTAAGCAATCAAATCAGCAGATTCGACAGAGAATTTTTGTACTGTACAGGGACATCAAATAAGGTCTGTTAGGAAAGCGGAGATGTTAGTCTGGAAACTGCTAAGGCCACAATTGTGACTCTTATGATTCAGTTTGAGTCACTACAAAGTGTGTTTTGTTTTGTTTGTCTGTTTGAAATTTGTCTCTTTCTCTTGCTTAGTATCACTTAAATCTCTTCTTTGTTACTGTGCTTCCCAAAGCCCCTCAGTGTTGTGTGTGTGAGTGAAGTGTGAGTCTCCAGCCTACCTACCAGGCTGAGCTGTGCCCTGTTTCTTTCAAGGTAGCGAATAATTTCGGAGCGGTGCGGGGCACAGAGTCCACAGGCCGTTCACCAGACATCTCCTGTGAAGCCCAAAGAGAACAAAGGAGCAGGAGAGATTCAGGCCACACTGACCCATGGTATCTTCCCACAGAAGAGGCTGCACAGTGCTCCAGACACAGCCAGCAGGATCCTTCCCACAAGCTGGGCCATGTCCTTCCCCTCCCAGCCCCACAGCTTCTTCCCCACCCCAGCCTCAGTAACCCCTCCCATCTCCCTGGTCTCCCCACCCACTCGCCAGTACCAGGCTGTTTCCATAATGGAAGCAGCTTTGTACCAGAGTTCACTGGCCACTAGATCCGAGGCTGCTCTGTTTGTCCATGGGCGTAGCAGGTTCATTTCCCTTTGCAGGATCTCTGACAGGTCTTGCTGCTGCTCCCTCAAGATTACCAGCTGCATCTGCAGCTCTGCCTGCACTTCCTTCTGCTTCTGGGGAGTTTCTAGGAGCTGCTGGAGAAACCCCGAGCCCTGCTTTGCCTGCTTAACCAGTCCCTGGAACTCAAATGGGATTCCCACTTGTGGGGACGGACCTTCCTTCAGTATCCAAGACTTCCATGAGCCATCGCAGATGACTGGAGGAATTCATTTCTGCTGACGATGCCAATAATCGCTTCTGGGGCTCAGTTTGTCACACAGTAAAAGTCCAAAAAGGTCTTCCCAGAGAAAAAAGTTGTTCTCCTCTCACTGGCGCTCTGGCTCAGCCTGCAGCCCCCTTGCTGGGCTTGGTAACCTCTCTGGGGGCATTTATGCCCCCTTCTTTGGGGTCAGTAGAGGAACCCGGTCCCATCCTGAACCTGGTAGCAGCCCAGGGCTCTGTGCTCAACAGCTAGGTCTGCTCTTTTCTCTTTGCTGCAGGTTTCCCTTGGCAAATCCTACCTCTCTTCTCAAGTTCCCTTCTAGGCTTTCCTTACTGCTTTCAACTTCCTACCTAGTTCTCATTCCAGTGCATAGCCCAGCTAGGCTTTATCGCCGCTGCAGTCTGGTTCTTTCGGGGCCAATACATGGTCCCTCGGAGGTAGGACTCATTCTGTAATCAATTTGGCTAAGCCCCAGGCTGTGCCGCCCAGGGGAAAGCACTCTCCTTTCCCTGGTACAGACCTGCTCTGCCCAGGCCTGCTCTTCTTGGGTCGAGGTGAGTCTTGCCCACATGCTCAGGGTTTAGCTGATCGCCATAGCTGGGCTTTTCACCTTCCTCTGCAGTACAGGGCCTGGTTCACTTGCTGGAGGAGTCTCTGCACCTTAAAGTCTTGAAACCATTATTTGAGGACTTGAGTAGTTCAGACATAGGTCAGGGGTTTATTACAAGAGTGGGTGGGTGAGTTTCTGTGGCCTGTATTGTGCAGGAGGTCAGACTAGATGATCATAAATGGTCCCCTCTGACCTTAAAGTCTAGGAGTCTGTAGTGGACCTGGCACCGCAGCGCCCCTTTGTGGCAGGTGCCAGAACAGTGCTGGGGCCTCACGTCTCTCTAGTCTCGGTGTTTGCCTCTCTACGGGCCGTCTGTTACTGTCACTCGGTCTTACGCTCTTCCCTCCCCCAGTATTTGCAGTAGCGCGACCTCGTGGGCGGCATCTATATAACCCCTCTTAAGGGTGGGGTAGCACAGCCTAGCGGACAAAGTCCATATAATCCCTCTTTGCAGCAGGGTAGAACAGCCTAGCGGCCAACGTTCATATAATCCAGGCCTGCACAACATACGGCCCGCGGAGCCTCACTGTGCGGCCCACGAGGGGATTCTAAATCCCCCGCACACGGAGCTCTGCGGGCAGCCCAGAGCCCTTTGAATCCCGGCTGCGGCCAGGAAGCAGAGAGCTCTGGGCTGCCGGCAACCGCGGGGAGCCCTTTGAATCTCAGCCGCGGCTGGGAGTCAGAGGGCTCTGGGCTGCCCAGAGCCCTTTAAATCCCAGCCGTGGCCGTGAATCAAAAGACTCTAGGCTGCTGGCAGTGGCGGGGAGCCCAGAGACCTTTAAATCCCAGCCGCGGCCGGGAGTCAGAGGGCTCTGGGCTGCTGGCAGCCGCGGGGAGGCCAGAGCCCTTTAAATCCCAGCCACGGCCGGGAGTCAGAGGGCTCTGGTCTGCCCGCAGCGGCGGGGAGCCCAGAGCCCTTTAAATCCCAGCCGCGGACGGGAGTCAGGGGGCTCTGGGCTGCCCGCAGCCGCGGGGAGGCCAGAGCCCTTTAAATCCCAGCCGCGGCCGGGAGCCAGAGGGCTCTGGGCTGCCGGCAGTCGCGGGGAGCGCAGAGCCCTTTAAATCCCAGCCGCGGCTGGGAGTCAGAGGGCTCTGGGCTGCCGGCAGCCGCGGGGAGCGCAGAGCCCTTTAAATCTCAGCCAGAGTTGGGAGTCAGAGGGCTCTGGGCTGCCCACAGATTCCCGGCTGCGGCTGGGATTTAAAGGGCTCTGGGCTCCCCGCGGCTGCCAGCAGCCCAGAGCGGTTTGAATCCCGGCATGCGACCGCTGTTTGCACCCTCCCCAACTGCCCCCCAGAACCCCCACCCCCTATCTAACACCGCTGGTCCTTGTCCCCTGATACCCGTCTCCTGGGACTCCTGCCCCTAACTGCCCCCCCGGACCCCACCCCCTATCTAAATGCCGCTGATCCTTGTCCCCCGATTGCTCCCTCCCAAGACCCCTGCTCCAACTGCCCCTTGGGACCCCAGCCCCTATCTAAGCCTCCCTTCTCCTTGTCCCCAACTGCCCCCTCCTGAGACCCCGCCCAACTTTCCCCAGGACCCCACCCCTACCTATCCCTGATAAACCCCTGGGACTCCCATGCCTATCCTACTGCTGCCTGTCCCCTGACTGCCCCCCTGAACCTCTGCCCCATCCAGCCCCCACAGCTCCCTGTCCCTTGACTGCCCCCTGGAACTCCTTACCCCTTCTCCAACCTCCAGCCCACTTACTGTGCCACTCAGACCAGCGTGTCTGGCTCCGTGCAGCTCCAGACACATTGCTGCCATACTCCCCCGTGGAGCCCACAGCCCCGCCCCAGCACCTGCCTTCCAGATTTGAACACCTCAGGATTCAGGAGTGCTCAAGCTCAGTTTGGGCAGCTGTTACTTCATTTCTCCCAAATCAAATATACTGATCCACTGTCACTTGCTGTAGAAAAAGCAGGATAAAATTGAGCAAGAAATGCTTATTAGGACTGGAATTGCTATTTTCAGCAGCCATTGCCTTTTTGTTTGTTTAAGGAAGACAGTGATATTGCATAGGCAAATTCCCCATAGAAAGAAAGAGTGGAACAAAAGAATAATAAAGGCACCTCAACTTTTCCTCATTTATGGAGGACAGTCTTATAATATGCATCCAGATATCCTCCAATCACACAAGCTGAAAATTGTTCCACTTTACTGCAGCTCTGTAACCATATGGGAACCAATCCTGTCTGTGTTTTGTGCACATACAAAATTCCTGTTGAATGACCTGCCCTGGGAGCGTTACTAGTGACCCAGGGCTGGGGAGGCAGGAGGTGTGTGTGGGGCGGGGGGAGGCACTGGTGGGGGAAGCCCAGGGCTGGGGCAGCAGCAGGGTGGAGGGAGGGCACTGGTGGGGAGGAAAGGGGGAAGCCCAGCGCTGGGGCGGCAGGGGGTGTGGGTCAGTGGGGGGAGAGCCCAGGATTGGGGCAGCAGGAGGGTACAGGGGGGAGCCCAGGGCTGGGACGGGGGGCAGCCAAGTTTTTTTTTTTTTTTGCTTGGGGCAGCAAAACACCTAGAGCCGACCCTGCCGGGTTCCCCCAGCCGCCGGAGCCCTGGGCCCTTTAATTTGACCCTGAGGGCTCCCAGCCACCTCTTCAGTTGGGAGCCCCCGGTTGATTTAAAATAAAGTATCACCTCCCCACGCCCAACCTTCCTTTTTGGCCCACAGCAGTTTTGGTGGGGCGGCGCTGGGGAAGGAGGGTTTGTTTCCGCAGGGCTGGGCGGCCCTGGGGCAGGGTGTTTCTGCGGGGCCGGGAGGTTTCGGCCCTCGGCTGTTTTCTTTGGAGGAATGTGGCCCTCGCCGCTTTACAAGTTGTGCGGGCCTGATATAATCCCCCCTTTCAGGCGGGTAGCGCCAGAGTCCACATAACCCTCCACGGTTGGACTCGGGCCCACCCTCTCCTCTGAGCCCCAAGCCAGGGCCCTGATAGCTGCAAGCTCTACTTGCCGCTCGCTCGGCAGGGATCTGCCCGCAACACGCCGAGTGCTAATACAGCTTTAACACCGTTTATCTCTACTTTCCCCTGGGAATGGCAGTGCTTCTGCAGCGAGGGGTCCTCCGGTCTGTTCCGCCCCTGGGTCGTCCTCCGTCAGGGTCTCCGGTGGAGCCTCGACAGGGCTGACGCCTGGATCCTGGCTCGCAGGCCCTCTCTCTGCAGGAGCTAACAGCGTGTGTCCTTCCCCTCTGGCGGTCAGCCCAGACTGAGCTGATGTGCAGGCTTTTATATCTGAGCTCCAGTTGGAGCATGCCCAGCAGAGCTTCCGGGGCGGGGCTTCCTCTGCCAGGGAGGAAGGGTTAACCCCTGCTATGCCAGTGCGGGGCTGCTCTGCCCCATCACCCCCTCGCCCCCCTCAGCCCGGCCCCGGGGCAGCCTGACCCTTGGTCGTCTCCTCCCCTTCCCCCTACCCCTCCGACCCCCCCCCATCCGCATGAGCCTTTCCCGGCCGGTGTAACACTCGGAAGGAATAGGGTTGGAGGGACATGTACCACCACATGATCCATGTGTTTGAGTCCTTCATGCTGTTAATCCACCTGAGGGGTGCGTGTTCTATTACCAAGGAGAAGGTGGGCTTCGTAGAACTGCTTATAGTAATTCCTGTCCGCATATGCCTGTATTTCATCTGCTTTGGCGCTCAGCCACAAGTCCCGCATTTTGTGCAGTCGGTGCTGTACTGTTCTGCGAGCGTTGATAAAGGCTGTCTTCTTTGCCGCTGAGGATGGGTCGTTCTGATGTGCACGATGCAGGCGATGCTTCTCTGCAAGTAGGACCTGGATTTCTGCATCATTTTCACAAACCAGCCTTGCCGCCTGCGTGTGGAGGGACCCAATACCTTCGATGCAGCTGTATGGACAGTGTTGCGGAATGGCTCCCAGTCTTTCTCAGCGTCATCCTCAATACGAAGATCAGCAAGCTCATTCTCTAGGTCTTCTGCTAGATTTTCAGCCTTGCGGCTATTCTTCAGCTTCGACACGTTGATCCTTTTGAGAGCCTTACAGCCTTGTGGTCGTCTCTTCGGCATGATACGGAGCTTCATTTTGGATACTATGAGCCTGTGATCCGTCCAACAGTCACCGCCGCACATAGCTTTTGTAACCCTGACATCTTGTCTGTCCCTTCTCCTGATGACGACATAGTCGATCAGATGCCAGTGCTTGGAACGGGGATGCATCCACCATGTCCTGTTGAGGGTACGGAGGCGGAAGACCGTATCGGTGATCAGAAGGTCATGTGCTGCACAAGTTTTCAGCAGTAACAGGCCATTGCTGTTACACTTTCCCACTCCATGTTTCCCGATGACTCCTTCCCAGGCTGCGGCATCGCATCCGACTCTTGCGTTAAAATCGCCAAGCAGGATCAGCTTGTCTCTGCGGTGCACTGATGATAACAGAGCACCTAGTTCTTCGTAGAATTTATCCTTCACATTCTCTGGGTTGGTCATTGTGGGAGTGTATGTGCTGATCAAAGTAGCTTGTTTTCCTTTTTGAAGCGGAAGCTGCATTGTCATGAGTCGGTCATTCACAGCCTTGGGGGAACTGGCAAGTTTCCGAACAAGATGATTCTTGATGGCGAAGCCAACTCCAGATTCGCGACGCTCATCACTGCTGCGGCCACTCCAGAAGAATGTACAGCCTCCGCCTGACTCGGACAGCTGTCCTTCATTAGCAAGGCGAGTTTCGCTAAGGGCTGCAATGTCAATGTTGTAGCGTGCGAGCTCTCTGGCAACAAGTGCTGTTCTTCTCTCCGGTCTGTCTGCCGTGATGTTGTCCAGTAGCGTGCGCACATTCCATGTGCCAATGGGGATCGGTGTCACTCTAAGTTTTGTTTTTGTTCAACCGCTTTTATGGGATCCCCACCAGCCGCGGTATGCTGGCCAGGGTAAGGTGAAGCAGGCAATGTTTAGGGCACCTTTTCTAGCCAAGTGAGCAGTGCAGTCCTGAATAGGGCTGCTCAGTCGCTCAAGAAGATGCCGCACTCCACTGCTGCTTCGGTCAGTGAGGAACGACCATTATACCTGAGCCGCCTGTGTGCAGGTCCGCGGCAACAGCTCCCAGTGTATCCACACCTGCTGCTTCGTCGCTTGCCCATCACCACAGGACTTGATATGTTATGATGTCGAGACTTGCGCGTGAATTGGATTAAAGTGAGGGAGAGTCTATGGTCCACAGTCTTCTGGGAGCTTTCCCCTCCTGAGCTCTGATGGCACTGTGCTCCTTACAGAGAAGACACAGATTCTCCAGAGATGGGCTGAACATTTTGAAGCAGTTCTCAACTGCCCCTCAGTCATCAATGATGAGGCCATTGACAAGATGCCCCAGGTTGCAGTCCATGACTCCATGGATGCTTCACCAAAAGAGGATGAAGTGAAGGAAGCCATCAACCAGCTGTCAAGTGGCAAAGCCCCAGGGTCAGATGCCATACCAGCAGAGGTGTACAAAGTCAGTGGACCCGTGCTGCTACGGAAAGTCACTGAGCTGTTTCAGTCCTTCTGGAAGCAGGGATCCATTCCACAGGAATTTAGAGATGTGTCCATGGTGCACCTCTATAAGAGGAAGGGCAATCGCCAGGTATGCAACAATCACCATGGAATCTCGCTGCTCTCTACAGCGTGGAAAATTCTTGCACGGGTTCTGTTGAACCGATTGATCACTCACCTGGAGCAGGGCTTACTGCCAGAATCACAGTGCGGCTTCCGCAAGGGACGTGGGACTATTGACATGATCTTCGCTGCATGTCAGCTACAGGAGAAATGTCAAGAACAGAATTGTGAACTCTACACAACTTTTGTGGACCTCACGAAAGCGTTCGACTCTGTCAGTCGCCAGGGCCTGTGGAGGATCATGTCGAAATTCAGCTGTCCAGACAGATTCATACCAATGGTACGTCAATTTCATCACGGTATGATGGCTCGTGTCCTGGATGACAGTGAAACATCTGAGGCCTTCCCAGTCACCAACGGCATCAAGCAAGGGTGTGTTTTAGCACCCACTTTGTTCAGCATGATATTCTCTGCCACTCTGACTGATGCCTTTCAACACTGCACTGAAGGAGTAGGCCTGAAATACAGAACTGACAGGAAACTATTCAATCCGAGGCGACTGCGTGCCATTACCAAGGTGAAGGAAACTGTACTTCGAGACTTTGTCTTTGCCGATGATTGTGCTCTGAATGCTAGTACAGAGCCACAAATGAAAGGCAATATGGACAAGTTTTCATCTGCATGTAACAACTTCGGTCTCACCGTTAACATCAAGAAGACTGAGGTCATGCACCAGCCAGCTCCCCACGCTCCGTACTCAGAACCGTCCATCACTGTAAATGGACAGAGACTCCAGGCAGTGGAGCACTTCACATACCTGGGCAGTACCCTTTCCCAAGCAGTGTCAGTCGATGATGAAGTAAACGGCAGAATTGCTAAAGCCAGCTCTGCATTTGGCCGATTGCGCTCCAACGTCTGGGAACGTTGAGGGATCAGCCTACCAACGAAGCTGATGGTCTACCGAGCAGTGGTGCTTCCAACTCTGCTGTAGGCCTGCGAGCCGTGGACTGTCTATCAGAGTCATGCACGAAGGCTCAATCACTTCCACATTTCCTGTCTGCGAAAGCTTCTAAAAATCAGATGGCAGGACAAAGTGCCCGATACTGAAGTCCTTACCAGAGCCAGTCTGCCATCAGTTCACACACTGCTGATGAGAGCCCAGACCAGATGGGCTGGACATGTCATGAGAAAGTCAGAGGAGCGCATTTCTAAACAGCTCTTCTACGGAGAGCTCACCAGGGAAAGCGCCCCCATGGAGGACAAAAGAAGCGGTTCAAGGACACGCTGAAGACCTCTCTGAACTCCCTCGAGATCAACACCGCCACATGGGAAACCCTCGCACTGAACCGTCCAGCATGGCGCAGCCTCATTCACACAGGCAGTAATACCTCTGAGGCGAGGCGTACTGCTGAGGCTGAAAGAAAGCGTGAGCTGCGCGAGTCCAGAGCTGCCCGCACATCATCGACAGTGCCATCACATGTCTGTCCAAGGTGTGGCAGGACGTTCCACGCCCGAATCGGACTGATCAGTCATCTCCGGACTCACAGAGTCCGGTCATCGAACGAATGAGTTGTTGAGGTCTTCATCGACAACGATGGACGAACATCACAGTACCTCAGCGCCACGAATGCCCATTTCACTCCCAGGGCCTCCCGCTCTGTGGTGGAATACCGGGTCTCTCTGGGGAACAGCTTGTGGCTCAGGTCCAAAATGGGGTGGTGTTCTCCTCCCACCTCTTGCGACAGTACAGCCCTGTAGTGAGGCGGCCTGGCTCCCGGCCGCACCCGAGAGGGAGGAGCCAGAACAGCTGCCACAGTGGGCGGAGCCACTGCCACCTGTCCCCGCCCCCGGAAGTCAAGGGGCAGGACAAGAAGTATAAAAGCCCCGGCCCAGCGCTCAGTTGCAGCCCGGCGGCCGGAGACGACAGACGCTCCTGACCGAGCTCCTGCTGGACCGAGCCTGCCCCAAGCCCGGTACCCTGAAGAAGACTGGCCGAGCCTTCCCCGAGCCTGGTACCCTGAGGAGGACTGGCCGAGCCTGCCCCGAGCCCGATATCCAGAGGAGAACTGGCCGAGCCTGCCCCGAGCCCGTTACCCCGAGGAGCTGCCCGAGCTTCCCCCCGACCCGTGTCCTGAGGAGCAGCCCGACCTAGCCAGCCCTCAGCACGACGAGGAGCCCATGGTATGGGACCCCGCTGCGGACACCCGCGATGAGCAGGTACCCATGGAGGGGGAGATGGGAAGTAGCCCGGGGGTAGCTGACCCCAGTCTGGCTACTGCAGATTTCGAGCCGATGTCGGTGTGTTGCGGTCAGGACCCCACCGACACAGCAGCAGACTGACTGCTGCTGTTAGGGCCCCGGGCTGGGACACAGTGGAGTGGGTGGGCCTGTGTCCCCCCTGCCACCGCCTCACGGGTGGCAGTCTCCCCCTCACATCAGAGCTCTGACCCAGAAGTCTGGACTCACCTATTGTTGCTGCTCAGCTCCTGCTTTAAGGACCTGAGCCCTGAACTATTATTGCTGCTCAGCTCCTGCTTTAAGGACCTGAGCCCTGAACTATTATTGCTGCTCAGCTCCTGCTTAAGGACCTGAGCCCTGAACTATTGTTGTTGCTGCTCAGCTCCTGCTTTAAGGACCTGAGCCCTGAACTATTGTGGTTGCTGCTCAGCTCCTGCTTTAAGGACCTGAGCCCTGAACTATTATTGCTGCTCAGCTCCTGCTTAAGGACCTGAGCCCTGAACTATTGTGGTTGCTGCTCAGCTCCTGCTTTAAGGACCTGAGCCCTGAACTATTATTGCTGCTCAGCTCCTGCTTTAAGGACCTGAGCCCTGAACTATTGTTGTTTGCTCAGCTCCTGCTTAAGGACCTGAGCCCTGAACTATTATTGCTGCTCAGCTCCTGCTTTAAGGACCTGAGCCCTGAACTATTATTGCTGCTCAGCTCCTGCTTAAGGACCTGAGCCCTGAACTATTATTGCTGCTCAGCTCCTGCTTTAAGGACCTGAGCCCTGAACTATTATTGCTGCTCAGCTCCTGCTTTAAGGACCTGAGCCCTGAACTATTGTTGTTTGCTCAGCTCCTGCTTTAAGGACCTGAGCCCTGAACTATTGTTGTTTGCTCAGCTCCTGCTTTAAGGACCTGAGCCCTGAACTATTGTTGTTTGCTCAGCTCCTGCTTAAGGAGCTGAGCCCCTTGAACTACTGCTTATTGCCCCGCCCTGACTAGGGCTAGGGCTTTACTGACTCTGGGTGCTCAGCCCCTGCCTGAGGGTCTGAGCCTAGAACTGCTGTTTGCTGCCCCACCCTGACTGAGGGCTTGGGCTTCGTTGACTGTTTATTTCTGCTCAGCCCTGCCTGAGGGTCTGAGCCCTTGGACCTTCGGAGACTGAACTGCTGATTTAGGCCGTGTAGAGACGCAGCCTGGCTCCTGGCCACACCCGAGAGGGCCGAGCCCCCACACCGGACTCTTACACGTGGTGCCTTCTCTGAGGACCTCTCGCCCAGGATGTGGGCGCGAGCTCTTGACGCCGGTGAAAAGGGGGCCGCGGGAGAGAGGCCTCCCCCCAGAGAGATGGATCTGTCCCAGCTCCTGCCCTCATGACGGAGAGCCAGGAGCGACAACAGGCGGCCCAGTCGCAACAGCAGCAGCAGCTCGTCGAGCAGCTAGGTTCGCAACAACGGCAGCTCATTCAAGACCTGGTTACCCAGCACCAGGACTTCCAGCGGCAATGTGTCCAGCAGCTCGCAGCGGTGCTGACTCGACCGGGGGAACCCCAGCCAGGAGATGCTGCAGGGGCCCCGCGGCCCAGCCCCCCAATTCGGCTGACGAAGATGGGGCCCGGCGACGACCCCGAAGCCTTTCTCGTCACATTCGAGCGGGTGGCCATCGTCGCGGGCTGGGCCCAGGACCAATGGGCCACCATCCTGGCCCCATACTTAACGGGGACTGCTCAGACGGTCTATCGAGGCTTGTCTGTGGAGGCAGCCCAGGACTACAGCCAGGTGAAAGCCGCTATCCTAGACGCCCTGGATGTGAGTCCAGAGACCTACCGACAGCGGTTTAGAAGCCTGGCGTATCCTCCAGGGGCCCGACCTCGGATAGTGGCCCAGGAGCTTCGAGTGGTAGTATTGGAGCAGTTCGCCCATGTACTCCCGCCGCGAGGAAGAGCCTGGGTCCTCCGCCATAGGCCGGCGACAGTGGCCGCGGCCGTTACGTTAATGGAGGACTTCCTCGCGGGTGAAACCCCGCTGGGCTCGGCTGGCCGGACAGCCCCGCCCCGGACGGAGCGCCCCAACCCAGAAAAGAAGGGGGCGCCCACCCTCACAGACGTACAAGTTTCCTCCCATGGAGCGGAGGCCCGGACCCGTACCGCCACGTCCTCTGGGAGACCCGCTCGGACCCCGGTTCCTGTGGCGAGAGGGGACTACCGGAACCTGCCTGGAGGTAACCCCGGGACCCGGTCACGGACGGGACGAGCAGACCTGGGGCCCTGTTTCTCCTGTGGAGAGTATGGCCATTTACAGCGGGACTGCCCAGGACTGGAGTGTACCTTTGGCCAGGTTTACTCAGGGGAAGGCCGTGCCCGGCGTTGGCAAGCGGCCAAGATCACCGTGCCCGTGGTCGTTGAGGGGCGCCCGACGGTGGCCCTCCTCGATTCAGGCTGCAGCCAGACACTGGTCTGCCAAACCATGGGCCCGCAGGCTAACAACCACCTGGGGAAGATTCAGCTGCAGTGTATCCACGGGGATATACGGCCCTACCCAAGTACCAGGGCCCAACTGACTATTGATGGGGTCACCCAGCTGATGACAGTGGGACTTGCTCCACGGCTGGCGTACCCGGTGATCCTGGGTCGGGACTGGCCCGAGTTCCCCGCCGTACTACGCCGCCACGCCGAGGGCAGCCCGCAGGTCACGCCAGCCTTGGAAGGGGAGACCCCAGAGACTGAGAAAGACGAGGTGGAAGCCCCCGACCACACCAACCCGACGGAAGGACGTGAAGATCCTCCCCCCGGAGTGGGGGAGGATCCCTCGGCGCCCACGGACTTTTGCCGGGATCAACGGGCCGACCGTACACTCACACGGACATACGACCAGCTGGCCTCCGTGGATGGGACGGTCCTCGAACCCCATCGAGCGGCGCAGTGGCCGCACTTTGAGTTGCGGCAGGAGCGCCTGTATCGCGTCGAGAGGGACCCCCGCACGTGGGATACCCGGACACAACTCCTCGTGCCTCGGTGTCACCGCTGGGCGGTCATGAAACTGGCCCACGACATCCCTGCGGCCGGGCACCTCGGTCACGAGAAGACCCTGGCTCGGATCCTGGGGCGCTTCTTCTGGCCAGGGGTACACCAGGAGGTAAAGAATTATTGCAACTCTTGCCCGGAATGCCAACTTGGCTGCCCCAGCACGAACTCCCAAGGCACCGCTGGTCCCGATGCCTCTGATTGAGACCCCCTTTGAACGTGTGGCCATGGACCTGGTGGGGCCTCTCCCTAAGAGCAGCGCAGGGTTCCAATACATTTTGGTGATAATGGACTATGCTACCAGGTTCCCCGAAGCAATCCCTCTCCGGACCATCACAGCCCGCACCGTCGCAGCTGAGCTGGTGAAGGTCTTCGCCCGTGTCGGCCTGCCCCGGGAGATCCTCACGGATCAGGGGACCAACTTTACGTCACGGCTGCTCCAGCAGGTGTGCGAACTCTTGGGGATAAAGCAACTCCGGACGTCCGTTTACCACCCCCAGACAGATGGGCTGGTTGAAAGATTCAATCGGACGCTGAAAGAGATGTTGTGTAGGTTCCCCCAGGAGGACCTTCGCCGATGGGACCAGCTCCTTCCACCCCTGCTCCTGGCGGTGCGGGAAGTCCCCCAGTCTTCAACCAAGTTCTCACCCTTTGAGTTGCTGTACGGTCGGCGACCTTGGGGCCTGCTGGATCTCATGAGGGAAACCTGGGAGCAAGCCCCATCGCCAGCCCAGGGCCTCTTAAAGTACGTACTCCAGCTTCAGGAGCGCCTTAAGCAGGCGGGGGCCCTGGCGCAGGAGAACTTGAAAGTCACCCAGGACACGCAGGCCCAGACTTATAACCGGGACGCCCAGACTTGGGACTTTCATCCCGGAGACCGGGTATTACTCCTTCTTCCCTCCAGTGAATCGAAGATCCTGGCCTGGTGGCAAGGGCCATATGAGGTGGTTCGGAAGGTGGGCCCGGTTAATTATGAAATCAATCAGCCGGACCGGAAAAAGAAGACCCAACGGTACCATGTCAACCTCCTCAAGCCCTGGCGGGAACGTGAAGGTCTCCTGATCAACCCCTACCCGCGAGAACCTGAGCTAGGACCCCAGGTAGCCCATACCGAGGACCCCGGGGAACCCCAGCTCGGGGAGACCCTAACAGACAACCAACTCAAGCAGACCCGGTGCCTCTTGCAAGCCTTTTCCCGCACCTTTACGGGCCAACCGGGATACACCACCCTGGTATACCATAGGATCCAGACGGAGCCTGGGGTGGTGATCCGGGGCGCGACCAGGCCCTTGCCATATCACAGGAGGCAGGTCGTTGAGGAGGTGGTACGAGCTATGCTGGATCTAGTGGTGATTGAACCATCGCAAAGTGAGTGGCGCAGCCCTGTAGTGCTGGTACCGAAGCCCGACGGCTCACAGAGATTCTGTATCGACTTTAGGCGCGTTAATGCTATCTCCAAGTTCGATGCCTATCCCATGCCTCGGATAGATGAGCTGTTGGCCCGCTTAGGGGAGGCCCGATATATCACCACCCTTGATCTAAGCAAAGGGTACTGGCAGATCCCCCTGGAACCAGCCTCCAGGGAGAAGACTGCGTTCGCCACACCCACGGGCCTATACCAGTTTACCCGGATGCCCTTCGGCCTCCATGGGGCTCCGGCCACCTCTCAATGCCTAATGGACCGCCTCCTCCAGCCACATCAGGACTACGCGGCCGCCTATCTAGATGACGTGGTCATTTACAGTCCTCGGTGGGAGAACCACCTAGAAAGGGTCGCAGCGGTCCTGAGGTCCCTGCGGAAGGCCGGGTTAACAGCCAACCCTAAGAAATGTCGCATCGGCTGACAAGAGACCACGTACCTGGGGTATACTATCGGGCATGGAAGGTAAAACCTCTTGTCGGCAAGGTCCAGGCCATCGCAACCTGCCCCCCACCAGCCACGAAGCGCCAGGTGTGCCAGTTTCTGGGGCTGGCAGGGTATTACAGACGATTTATTCCTCAATTCACGGCAATTGCCGCCCCCTTACCGGGGCTCTTGACAAAGGATAGCCCGCGGCAGGTGAAATGGACCCGCGAGTGCGACAAGGCCTTTCAGACACTCAAGACGAGCCTCTGCAGCAAGCCGGTCTTGTATAGTCCTGATTTCCACCAGACATTTGTTTTACAGACAGACGCCTCGGAAGTGGGACTCGGGGCCGTCCTTTCCCAAGAAGTAGAGGGGGAAGAGCATCCGGTTCTTTACATCAGCCGGAAGCTGTTCCCCCGAGAGAAAAACTACGCGGTGGTCGAAAAGGAAGCCCTCGCTGTGAAGTGGGCCTGTGAAGCCCTGAGGTATTACATCCTGGGAGCCCCCTTCACCTTGGTCACCGACCATTCCGCCCTCCAATGGTTGGCTCGCATGAAGGACCATAATATGCGGCTGCAGCGGTGGTACTTGGCCCTGCAGCCCTATGCCTTCACTGTGCGTCATCGGGCTGGGAAGGACCATGCTAACGCGGACTTCCTCTCCCGGCTGGGGGGTATGGAAGGGGCTGGCCCCGCTGCACGGGAGCCAGCCTTGAGTGGGGGGCCGTGTAGTGAGGCGGCCTGGCTCCCGGCCGCACCCGAGAGGGAGGAGCCAGAACAGCTGCCACAGTGGGCAGAGCCACTGCCACCTGTCCCCGCCCCCCCGGAAGTCAAGGGGCGGGACAGGAAGTATAAAAGCCCCGGCCCAGCGCTCAGTTGCAGCCCGGCGGCTGGAGAGGACAGACGCTCCTGACCGAGCTCCTGCTGGACCGAGCCTGCCCCAAGCCCGGTACCCTGAAGAAGACTGGCCGAGCCTGCCCTGAGCCCGGTACCCTGAGGAGAACTGGCCGAGCCTGCCCCGAGCCCGATACCCTGAGAAGAACTGGCCGAGCCTGCCCCGAGCCCGTTACCCCGAGGAGCTGCCCGAGCGTCCCCCCGAACCGTGTCCTGAGGAGCAGCCCGACCTAGCCAGCCCTCAGCACGACGAGGAGCCCATGGTATGGGACCCCGCTGCGGACACCCGCGATGAGCAGGTACCCATGGAGGGGGAGATGGGAAGTAGCCCGGGGGTAGCTGACCCCAGTCTGGCTACTTCAGATTTCGAGCCGATGTCGGTGTGTTGCGGTCAGGACCCCACCGACACAGCAGCAGACTAACTGGCTCTGGGACACAGTGGAGTGGGTGGGCCTGTGTCCCCCCCTGCCACCGCCTCACGGGTGGCAGTCTCCCCCTCACATCAGAGCTCTGACCCAGAAGTCTGGGCTCACCTATTGTTGCTGCTCAGCTCCTGCTTCGAGGACCTGAGCCCTGAACTATTATTGCTGCTCAGCTCCTGCTTAAGGACCTGAGCCCCTTGAACTACTGCTTATTGCCCCGCCCTGACTAGGGCTAGGGCTTTACTGACTCTGGGTGCTCAGCCCCTGCCTGAGGGTCTGAGCCTAGAACTGCTGTTTGCTGCCCCACCCTGACTGAGGGCTTGGGCTTCGTTGACTGTTTATTTCTGCTCAGCCCTGCCTGAGGGTCTGAGCCCTTGGACCTTCGGAGACTGAACTGCTGATTTAGGCCGTGTAGTGACGCGGCCTGGCTCCCGGCCACACCCGAGAGGGCCGAGCCCCCACACCAGACCCTTACAAGCCCCCAACCCTACCTGCGAGGCATCTGTCTGGAGCATTTAAACCCTTCCCCCGCCCATGGAGTCTCCTCTTTTTTGACAATTCCAATATGGTAACCCTACCCTATGGGCCAAGCGCCCACTCCTGACAGTTCAGGCTAACCTCCCTTGGCTGCTTGGCCTGCCTGCCGAGACAGAGGACTCAGGGATTTCCATCAGGCTGCTCCGTTGCAAATGCAGCCACCCAAAGAAGTGAAGAATGGAAGTGAAAGAGCAAAGCTGGACCATCCGCTGAGCTGCTGCAATCAAGTGAGCAGAGCCTGGGAGAGAAGAGGCAAAGCTCGAAGGTGGCTAGTGGCTGTAGGGAGCCAGGGGAGGAGAAATAAATAGTTAATGAGGAATCCTACGGGCTTTGTCTTGTGTGGTGAAGGGTTTCAAATGGGTCTTGTTACGATCACGTTACACTTGAAAATAGCTGGGGATGGCTGAAGGGCAGGTCTATAAAGGTAAGAGGTCACTCTAGGAGCTTCAAGTCTCAGATTCTGTCCCTACTGCCTGCTTGGATCAGCTGATCTCAACCCAACACGTCCCTCAGGTGGGAGCAGGGGCGAGCTCTTTTTCCGGATTAGCCGCCAGAATAGGGACAGGATACATGTGGCCAAGGAACTAGAGAGGCCTGGGGGTCATTGCAGAGTTGCCTGTTAATGCAGCTCTTCTGGGGGAGCACGGTAGGGGACTGTGCACACAGGAGCCCCATTTCAAATGGTGGGGCGGGGGGGAGGGTAATTTAACCATGATTCCAGGGACTACTTGCGCACCTGAAAACTCCAGTGTTTTGGCAGGGAAGTTAGCAATGAGCTGGCAGGAGCCCTGTATCTAATTTCTTTATAAAAGAAAGAAAATTAAATCGATATTAGACCCACTGAGCTCTAATACTAATGTGGTCTGAAAATCACTGTAGGGACACTGGTTAAAATGTGACTGTATATCCCTACTTTGTTACTAACTCTGTCGGGAGAGACCCTGCCAGGAGTCCTGGGTTCGATCCCAGCTCTAGGAGGGGACTGGGGTCTAGTGGGTTACAGTGGGGGGCAGATACAGCTCGGTTAGTTATAAGAACATCAGAATGGCCCGAGTGGTCAGATCAAAGGTCCACATAGTCCAGTATCCTGTCTTCAAACAGTACCAATAAGTCTCTGTTTCCTGGCCTGGGCGTTGAGGCTGCATTAGGGGAGGGAGCTTCCCTCTGGGGTTTAAAGCTGGTACCTGCCTCTTCTGATCCCTCCTCACCAAAAGCTTCTGGCCCCTTCATTGCTGTGTCTCTGCCGCTGGGGATGGAGCAGCCCAAGCAGCAGGGCCGGTGCAAGGAGATTTTGCGCCCTAGGCAAAACTTCCACCTTGCAGCCCCCTCCCCCCCCAACAGGAGCAGAGGGGCCCTGAGGGCAGACGTGGGGCTGCAGGGGCAGAACTGAGGGAGGGGCTGGGGCAGAAGTGATGGGAGGGTTGAGGAGGAGAATTGACAGCCGGGCTGGGGACAGGCAGATGTGGGGGTGGCAGGGACACAGAATGAATTAGGAGTTGGGGTTTGGGGGAGAAGCTGGAGGCTCCCCAGGAGCAGGGAGCCTGGGAGAGGGAGACCCAGAAACTGCAGAGTGTGACCTACAAGTCATGAGAGAAGGGAGGCTCTAGTGGGAAGCGGTTAGAGGGTGTGGAGGGTCAAGTACAGGGTAGGTTTACCCAAACCGGGGGAAAGAAATGAAAGAATAAAAGAGAAAAAATAAAGTAAAACCAGTGTAAGGGCAGAAGCCTGGAGAAAGTGGCGGGAAACTCAACTGAAGAGTGAAAGCCAAATGGTGCTGTGAGGGGAAATGCTCTGGGGCAGGCGGCAAGAGCGGAAGGGATCTCAAGCTGCAGTGGGGATTCGGGATCCAGATGCCCAGCGACTTTAATAGCTCTTAGGCATGGATGTCAGTCACGTCCATACTGACTGTTACCGGACCAGAATAGCCATGGTTGTTATGAAAGGAAAGGAATTGCTCCTTGGAAATTGATACTCTCACCACTGGAGCCTATTTAGTTGCACTTAGTATTGGGCAAATAACTGACTTTTTGCTTCACTGGCAGTTTTGCACACACACAAAAAAATCAGCAAACCAAACAGAAAAATCATTATTGCAGACGACAGGACTGGCCTCGCTGGCAGGAGCAATTTTAACTATTTGGACCCACTTTGATGCTAAGTAGGACCTGCTGTTTAGGTTTCTAACATGTCGCCATTTCTTATTAATTGCCCAAACATCTTCTCATTGTCTCTCTTGCTGAAGACAGATTTCCAAAGGCGGGCAATATCCCAGCCATGTCATTTTGTCCTGCCGCTACATACACGAACAGGCCTCCTTCTCCAGCATGTTTTCCGCTTGTTGGATAGAGACATTCACTTACTCAGCCAGTAGGTCTAACAGATTCTGATAACGGCAAAACACGCAGTGATTTCGTCACACTTGCCTCCAGTGCCGGACAATGCAGCTTCAGCTTCCGTTGGTTTCGCAAATGTATTGATCCCTTTTTGTTAAGCTTTTCTTAGACATTTCTCATTACCAGGTAGGGTGACCTGACAGCAAGTGTGAAAAATTGGGACGGGGGTAAGGGGTAATAGGTGCCTATATAAGACAAAGCCCGAAATATCGGGACTGTCCCTATAATATCAGGACATCTGGTCACCCTATTTCCATGTTAACTCCCCTCCCAGGTTTGGGGTTAGTTCAAATCAGTTGCTTCTAGCTTTGTAGCTACTTTATCTTTTATTGGCCTCACAAAGGTGGTTACTCTGTAGCACTAAGCATCACTACTCTGCCATTCCTTAGACACGCAGCATTCTGCTAAAGATTAAGCTGTTCAGTGCTATCAGAACAGTTTCTTAAAAGTCCCAGCAGGCTCTGTCTCAAGGCTGAATGAGCTTCCTCCCCTGGACCAGCTGTTCTTACGGCATGTTACTCTCTTGGCTTTTGTCAGCCCAGGCTGATTTGTGGAGGAGGAAGGGGGGATACGCTGTTCACGGTGATGGGGTGTGTGGGCCCCTCACTGATCCAGTATTGGACTAGGGGTGCCCTGCCCCTCAACAGGCGCAGGGCCTGCTCCCAGCGGAGGAAGAATTTAAAAGGACACCGGTAGCCGAGGGGAAGGGGGAATGAGCTGCATGTGGCACCAGGCTACAAGGCTGGTGCTGAGAGCAGGGACGTGGATTCCTCCCCACCCCCACCCCTTTGGGAGATGAAAGCCTGAGAGAGATGGACTGACTGAACTGGACACAGAGACAGAGGGAAATCTGCTAAGCCAGCGACCGTGCCCCAGACTGAGGAGCTCCAGATGGGTAGGAGGTGACAAATTTTGGGGCTGGTCAGTACCTGAACTGGACACTTTGAGAGCCCCTCAGGGAGCTGAGCTGACCCCCAATGGAGTGGACGGGCCTGGGCCTAGGTTTGGGATGGAGGAACTGTACAGGCTTGTCGGCAGTAAAGAAATTGACACTGATACAAACTCCTAACATAGAAGCACCAAGTGGGATTTACACCACCTTAGCTTAATTCAGCAACCACATGCAGATACGTACCAGTGTGCACCTTCTGGAATGCGTCTGCACAACATACATTCCCTGATGAGGTCCAGCTCCTTACGTGGGAAATAATGGCCCACGTGGGGGAAAGATTAGTGTATTTCCAAGCTATCTGATTTGTCCAAATGAAGAAAATATTAGAATCCCAAGATAAAATAGGCGCCCTCATGAGTCATGAAAATCCCTTTCTTGATTTGATACAAATTAACATAATGGGTTATGGGGAGGGGAGCTGATGTGAAAATGCCCTGGCTTTGTCCAGGGCTGGCTTTGTCTGTGACATCAGCACTAAGGCAAGGCATAAAACAGGCAAACAGGGGCTCTTTGGCTCACAGAGTCCAATCATCGGAGGAAGGAAGCAGCATCGCACTCCAGAACTCCTGCTTGACACACAGTAAGTACTTTAGCATGTCTGTGTGCCAGCCACACACTCGCAGCCAGAGGTAAACTGGAAGGGGTTGGAACTGCACCTTATTTGAATCCACTGGTTTTTCCCTCCACTCTTTGTTTGCTTGTGTGATGCGTTATCTTGGGGACGCAGCCAGGTGTTTTCATGCAGTGACCCTTGTGTGCTGTGGCAATGTGCTTGTTCGCATGTTTGAAGTTTTTGGTGTGAGTTTTTCTGCACATGAATGTCTGTGTCCTATCCATCCATGTGAGCAGTGTTACACGTTCAGCAAACAGTATTTCCCATAATGTGTTCTTTGCTGAAAGTACATGAAGCCTGCAACGAAAGGCAAGTGTCCATACACAGTGCGAGCCTTTGAGCTTATATCCAAATGGCTTCTAATTCTGTTTTCCCATGACTGAACTATAACCACTACTACAATGTTGTTTGCATGGCAAAACAGGTATTTTCTGTCGATTGAGTTCAGAGCCTTAGAATTTTCAAAAGGCCTGCAAAGGAAAACTGACTTTGAGTCTGCTGCCGATGCTAAGAACGTCTGAAACAATACCTCTCATCCCTTGTAGGTTGTACATGCTCGGTTAGCTCCTGAATTCCAGGCGGTTGAAGAAAACAACACTGGACATGTTAGGCATCTAGCCTGTGCATTTATACTCAGATATTAACCTCATTGTTTAAGACCCATGAAACCTCTAGTAAAACCCAATTGGAATAAAAAGTGGGGAAGCCAGAAAAGAGTAAAATTATGTGTTCAGTTTCTGATCGTATTATCACCCGCAAGGATGGTGATTGTGCATGAAGTTAGGCACCCGCAGCTGGGTGCGCTCGGTGTTAAAAACTGTGCCCTGTGTGTCTTAGGTCACACCTGCTTCCTTCGCTGACCCAGTTTTTGCATGAAGTTCCCACTGCAGATTGAGCCAGCTCTGGAAAAGCAAGGTGGAGTCTCTTCTGTCTGTTGTATCAGCAGCAGAATTGCCAAATTCTGGACGTCCTGATGGCAGAATCTTTATTGCTGATGTAAAAAGCCCTTTGATTTTCAGAGCCTGGCTTGGATGTTCAGGTCTCGCCCTTTTCAGGGGGAAATGGCCTTTTGATTGAACTGAGCACTCTGCTCAAGCTAGAACAGCCACAGGTGCCATCACTGTCATTGAGAGGTCAACTACATGACACTTGAGCCTCCCAGGAGCCGTAGGAACTAGAAATGGGCTGGGTGGGAATGCTGTTCTTCCACTGATACTCAGAGTTACCACCTAAACATCTGCACATTAACTGGTGTCCCCGGGCCATGTCCTGCAGCAGTGGGGTGTGGACTGCCCAAAAGTCTGTCTTTGTCCAAATGGGGCAATGGACAAATGCAGCAGAACCTGCAGCCAGATCCCACTCTCATTCCTAGTGCATCGGCTCCAGTGGCCGTCTTTTAAATGTCCACACTCCACTTGAATGGTGAGGGCGATGCATTGAGAGTGTGCCAGTTGCACGGGGAAGCACTGGTGAGGAGTTTTGACTCCCATGCCCGGTATGTTCGGCTGCATGGTTGCCATCAATTTAAATGAGAACATAAGAAGCACGGTGGAAATTGTGCCATAAGGGGTGTGAAGAAGCCTCAGTGCTCAGAGTCCGTCTCTCCCAAGGTTCCAGAATGCATCTGTTATCTGTAGCACAGAATTTCACATTTTAAAATGGAGTGCACCCAGCGGGTGCATAACTTCATGTACAATTATCGCCGCATGCAGGAGAGAAACCCTGAGTGCTAAAAAGGAGGCGATCAATGGTGATACAGCCCAGGGGAAAAGAACAGGTGTGGATGGACAGAAGGTTCTCTAACGATTAGCACATTTCCTTCCGTTGGATATTTGCTGCTATAAGGTTCAAACTCAGCAGCCTGCTGGCAGCGCTATAACTGCAATCAGCTGGCCTTTCTGGTAAGAGATTGCCAAACAGCGTCACTTCGTTTCTACCTGGAGTCCCAGGGTGATTCCCGGCAAGGGGAAAGGCTGTGTGACTTTGTCAGAGTAAATCACGCTGACAAATTGAAACCACACACCAGCTCGGTGGTGGGAGGCATCGGAGTAAATGCAAATCGAGCCTAGGACCGCCATCCACTGACGGCTCAGCCAGTTACAGGTGTGAGAGTCAGGGCTTGTGCGGCTCTGTCATGGGACTCCTCCTGCTCTCCCAAAGGGGTGCTCCTGCAGTTCATAGGAATTAATGGTTTGCGATTCAGAGAAATAAAGAGGTGGCAACTAAGGGCTAGTCTAAACTAGATAATTTACGTTGCTCAAGGGTATGAAAAATGCACACCCTTCCGCGGGTGGTTAAGCTGACCTAAGTTCCCGTGTAGCCAGTGTTAGGTTGCTGGAACCATCAACCTAGCTACCACCTCTCAGGGAGGTGGATTAACTACACCGATGGGAGAATCTCTCCTGTCAGCATCGGGAGCGTCTACACCAAAGCGCTACAGCGGTGCAACAACTGTGCTGCTGTAGCATTTCAAGTGCAGACAAGTCCTAAAGCACCTGACTTCCAGCCCTTCACTAAGGCACCTGAAACCCTTCTTAGGATGCCCGCTAAGGGCCTGCTGCCATCCATGGAAAGACTCCCAGTGGGCTTTGAGCTGGGCCCGAGAGCTCCAGTGTCTGCAGTGTCAGACGTAGGGGTGCAGGAGGAGTCAGTCTGACAGTTGCCTTCGGTGTCACTGGGAACTGCGTGGCTCCTTCCCCAGGCACAGCTTTCAGTAGGTAGCCGTCCCCACCGAACACCTTCATGGCATCATCCAATTACATGGATTTCCTAGCATGATTCAGACCAATAGTTTGCGGGTGTACAGCCCCGCCCACCCCCCAAGGATCTCAGCCTGCTTAACAAACGTTCATTAGGCCTCAGAACCTGCTGTCGGGAAGTATTGTGATGCCTGTTTGACAGACAGGAAAGTGAGGACTAAAGAGAGTAAGGGCCTGGCAAGGGTCAGCGATAGAACCAGAACCAGAAATCTACCAGTTCTGGGCCCCAGCCCAATGGTCTCACCACTAGCCCACCCAGCTTGAGGTTCTGCTGGCCTTAGTCATGCACGTGGGCTCATTGGGCCAGAGCTTGGATCCCCTACAGCTTCCCCTATATTTTTCTAACCATTGCTTCATTAAATGACAGCCGGCCTTCCCCCCGCACCCCTCAGCACGAGTTTCCTTTTTATTCACACCAATAAGAAATGGCTTCCAAAACGCCCTCTCTGATGTGCTAGGGAAAGAATTAACAAGGTAGTAGGACTTCGCACTGAGACTGGAGGTTACAATGAACACTTACACTTGTGTTGACTCCTCACGCAGCCAGATGACTTGGTCATTTATTTCCTAGGCTGAAGACCTCTGTCTATTTCTGAACCACTTCAGTGTTTTAAGCAGGTCAGGAACTTGGATAGAAAATAACAATGAACAGAAGTAATAGACCAAGAAGCTTTTCAAAGCAATTCTTTTCTTACAATGTCTTATGGTCATTCACCAAGGAGTATACAAAAAGGAAGAGCAATCAGAGCTAGTCGGGAATTTATTTTTACTCAGTGTTTCTCATCAGAACATGCTGATTTATCAAAAACCAAAATTTCTCATGCAAAAGGGTCAGTTTTGATTAATTTCTTGACTTGACTTTTTTTGAAAATGTTCAGAATGTTTCATTTTAGCATTTTTTGAAATGAAAAGTTCTGATTCCTAAACAACTTTTCATTTCAAAATTTCAGCTAGCGATAGTTAAAGAAATTAAGAGTCAAAACTGAAATAAAACACTTTGAAATGATCAAAATGAAACATTTTGATTGACCCAAACTGATTTTTTTTTTCAAATTTTCAGTTCAGGAAATTTTTGAGATTTTGACTTCTCATCCCGAGTCAGGATGGGGAAAAAATTTTAAATATTGAAATACTTTTATGGAATGAGGAAAACATTTTGTTCCCATTTCCAGTAACCATGGCCAGAGGGGCAGGAGTTCACCCCTTGCTCCTAGTCAAAAGCAATCGAGCAGGCGTAGCAAACAATGTGAGGGAATGAGGTGATGGAACAATAGATAAGGTGACCGAAGGGTGCACAGCTGATGAATGTGCACTGTAGATGGGTCTGAGTCTTCTTACAAGTCCAAATAAATTTTGAGATGCAAACAAATGCACAAAATACTCTGTCAAGTATCAGAGGGGTAGCCGTGTTAGTCTGGTTCTGTAAAAGCAGCAAAGAATCCTGTGGCACCTTATAGACTAATAGACGTTTTGCAGCATGAGCTTTTGTGGGTGAATACCCACTTCTACTCTGTGCGATCCCCACTGTCCATTAATGAGCCATTAGCAGTTGTCACCACCAGTGGCTTCGTGACACACAAGTAGGCCTTGAGGAGAAGGAGGCCTGGGGTGGCAGTTGTGAGGGCTAGTTGGGACAGGAACTCTCTGCACCGGGGAAGCATGGGAGAAGTGGACAGACAGGCCGACAAGGGCGGCATCGTCGGCAGAGTGGAGGCAGTAGGCCCAGACAAAAAGAAGCGCAGGTAAGGAGCCGAGCCATGAACGACATTAACAGTGAGAACAAGACGTTTGACCGACTGCAGGGAAGCAGGGTGACGTGGTCATAGCTAGAAGGTCAGAAGACAATCCCAGCCGTCAGACAGGAGGGAGGGGCTTGACCTGGCTGTCGGGGAGGCCTGGAAAGGAGGTTGCAGGATCGAGGCCAGAGATGACGAGGGCTCAGAGAGTTTTTATGGTCCTTGGTGCCTTCAAAATATGTAGCTTTTGGTGCAGGGCTCAATCATCTCCAGGGCAGAGTACTCTCAAAACTCTGGGCCCAGGGCATTCACTCGCACCAACACCCCTGATGGAGGGAGCAAAGGTCACGGATCTCCCCAGTGGCTGCACTGCCAGGACTTCCAAAGCCAGCAGCTACTCGGCGGCTTTACGGATGGATGGGCAGCAGAAACGTATTAGCCCTGGCTGTGTTACATCTCTGCCATGAGCAATGCAAATGGGTGGGACAATGCTGGCCTGCCCACTGCCCCCTTTGCCCCCCCCCCCACTGCCTGCCTCTACCCCAGCCAGCTCCTTGGACCCATGTCACAGATGCAGTTACCAGCTCAAGGCATCGGTGCCCGTGTCACTCTGGTGGTACGGCTTGCAGCCCTTTCACTGCCCTTTGCTGCCCTAGAGTGTTGCTGCCGAAGCCCCCTTGTGGCCAGGGATGCCTCTGCAGTGTCTTGCCTCTAGCAGCCCCTTATGGGCCCCTTAATCACCCCAGAGAGTCTTGTACCCAAAGCCACCGGGTCTCAGCCCTCTGGCTCCTTTGCTTGCCCTCCTGCTCCTTCCTCCCTCTCAGCCAGCCACACACCTGCCTCTTATGTTAAATCACCTGCATCCGCTCAGGTGAGGCTCCTCTTGTACTCCGGCCTGGCTTAGCCCAGACTCCAGAACCCAGGCAAGCCGCCCTGTTACATGCCCACAGAGGAGACGCTCAGGTGTGCACCTGTGTGTGGTTTCACAGGTAAGTTTAGGTCTCAGGTTTACTTGCAACTCCAAAAAGGCAGCTACTCACTCACTGCTGAGAGTGATGCCAACTCTCGAGATGTTTTATCCAGTTTTCGGAATCCAGAGATCGCACGAGAGTCTTGGCTTTCATCAAAAATGGTTTTTCGATCTACTGGCTGAGGAGAAAAGCTTGAAAATATAACCCAAGTGCACTGTAGCAGCTCAGAAACCTGACTCATGACTTTTGAATGACTAAGGTGTGGTTGACAATGCTGATCATGCATCCGTTCCCACTGGTGCTGGGCAAAACACTTTCAGGGGAACCTTTTTTCCATTGGAAAATGCAGTTTTGTCAAAGTCCAACTATTTTGCGGGAATGTGTCAATTCTGACAACATTTTGGATGCATAAAGAACCAAAATGAACCGTTTTGACTTTCTGGTTTTGTTTCGATAATGTTGAAGTGGTTCATATTGATAGTCAAAACACAGCATTTTGAATCTCCTCATTTTCATTTGTTTCGTTTTGACTTTTATATTAAACCATTAATTGTAATGTATTTAAGATTGATGGTTTAATAGTGTGTATTGCTTTGACATTAACTAAACAAAACATTTTAATGGTTCCAAATTTAAAAAAATCTTGGAATTTTTTATTTTGCGGGCAATTTCAGCTTTTCAGTCCAATTTGGAACAAAAACCCGTTTCAGAACGTTGGCACTTCCATGTTTCCTCCAGTTTCCTGGGAACAGCTGTAATTCCTGTTATTCAGTGAGTGTCTCTCCAGAGAGTGGATTGATTTGCTCACCCCACCCCCACCCAAGATGACGTCTCATTAACTCTCCTGGTCTCTGTTTCTGCAGGCTGGACTCACACCTTGCTAAATTCCGGCACCAGCCACAAGCCTTGGGGGAGCTGAAGGGAATGAAACTGCTGGCTGCCTGCTTCATGTACCTGCTGCTCACCTGTCTGGCCCTGCCCAAAGCCGAATGCCGACTCCACGAGCGATCCATGGAAATCAGGAGTAAGTCCCTGTAACTGCAGCAGCCAGGCCAGCTCCTCAGCTGGTGCAGACTGGCACAGAGCCACCCCAAATGGCTCTGCTGCCCCCCACCCCGTTATCTCTGCCCTCCCCCAGATAATTGGACCCAGCACAGAAGAGCCTAGGAGGTCGGTGACGGTATCAGTGGGTGGCATGGCAGGGTCAGTGTTTAATAGAGAGGCTTCTCCTGTCTCTCTCCCATGGTAGCCTATGTTCAGAGCCTGGTTTAGTCACAGGGTGGAGAGTCTCCAGAGCGCCCAGGCGTTGAACAGGGTGTAGTGCCGAGGTGCAGGAGCAGCGCTGTGTGTGTATGAAGCCTGCCCGCACTCAGAGCAGCTCAAGACGCTCTGCCTCCTCCCTGTACCTCCCCGTGCACACTGACCGCAGCCGGGCGTGGGCCTGGCATGGCAGGAGCAGGGTCTCCTTGCACACACGCACACACCTGTGTAAGGACTTGTCCCAACCTGACCCCAAACACGTGGGGTTGTTCAAATGCAGCAAAAGTTTTTGAAAAGGCCTCTGGGTTAAGGCTGTCATTGCTAGCCACAGTGTGCTCGGGCCTGTGTAGCAGCGCCCTCTGCCGGTGAACGTGCAACATTGCGGGTCACTGCCAGGCTAGAGGCTGCAGCGTGAGATGGCTGAGCTTTCTGTCCTTTCATTATCTAGGCTTTGTTCTTGTCCCTCCAGAATCCCCCTCTTGCTCCGCATAGCTTCCCCCTCCTGCCTCTGCATTTTCCCTCTCATCTTCTGCAACCCAATCCATCCTCCCCCTCACCCCTGGCAGTAACAGCCCTTCCTGAAGGAGTTTGCAATATAAACACACCAGACACAGGGGCGGTGACTTTCTCGAGGTCACAGGC
This sequence comes from Mauremys reevesii, assembly GCF_016161935.1. Classification (NCBI taxonomy): domain Eukaryota; kingdom Metazoa; phylum Chordata; order Testudines; family Geoemydidae; genus Mauremys; species Mauremys reevesii. The sequence continues at coordinate 967,822 of NC_052633.1, forward strand.
AGGGTTAGAACCCAGCTCTCCTGACTCCCCAGCCCACCTGAATTAGCTTGGGCAATGGAGTTGCCTGGTGCTCTGGTGGTGGGGCAGCCTATACACACACCGGGCTGTCGGCAGTCTCAGGATGACAGGGCCCCACGTGCTCATAGCACAAAGCCCATGTTCTAACTGCCGCGAGGATTCACAGGTCGCATGTCAGCAAGTGAGTCACTGCAGAGCCAGAGAACTAAGCACATGGGCCAGATCCTCAGCGGCTGTGAATCAGCGGAGCCCCACTGATTTCAAAGGATCTGCTCCAAGCCGAGAATGTGGCCCTTGGTTCCCGTCACCCCGGCAGGGCCCTGTTTGCGCTGCGTGGCTCAGGGTGCCTGCTGTTGGTTTTCAGCGGTGGTTGTGAAAGGGGCTGGACGGCAGTCCCTGGAGAATCGAGTCCTGTTCTTCGCCATAGGCCTGGCACAACGGGAACCAGTCAGGGGAAGAGGGTTGCACCCCATTCCCAGTGCCCTGAGTCACCCAGTCCCTCCTCTGTATGGCTACCCCCTTCCCTCCTTCATTACTGTGCAAAAGACATTGTCATTTTAAAATAAGCAAAGGCCACGCCACCTGCTCACCACCGGCAATGACAAGGCAGATGCAACCACTGGCAAGTGTATGTTACAGGTCGGGGCCTGAGCCACAGAGGATATGAGCGATCACAGCCTAGAGCTTGGGAGCTTTAACTCCAGCTGGACCAGTCCATGGTTTTAGCTCGGGAAGTCCCTCCTTCTCCATCCCAAGCAGGTGGCTGTGACACATGCTCAGGAGAATTAGTCCTCAGCCTCACGTTCTAAAGACTTCCTGGCCTTTGCCTTCTAGACCCTGATATCGACCCTTCCTGGTACACGGGGCGTGGGATCAGCCCCGTGGGACGGTTTGGCCGGAGGAGAGCTGTCGTGGAGAGCTCCCGGAAGTCGGGCTATGGACACAGGCAAGCTTGCTTCCCTCTAGAAGAAAGCAGTGAATCCCTTCAAGATGAATGAAATGGCCAAGACAAAGAATGAATTTGAATGATGATAAGAAAAGACCCTTCTCCTCTCTCCCTTCCACATCCCAGCCTCTCTTCTAGGCACATGAAAATGTTTGGTCTCATTTCAATGTACAGTATCTTTGTGGCTATAAATGATAGAAACCAAAGAGCAGTTGATAACTCCAGTATTTTTGCAGACAATTTCCCTCTTGTCTGTTTTTTCTTTTTCTCTCCCCTGTTCCCCATTTGTCCCCATCTCTGGCTTTTGCTCTTAAATCTAACATGATTTGTGCCAGAAAATTGCTGGGGGAAAGAAATACAAATTCCCATGTTAATTATCTTCCTAGAACATGGGCTCTTTTATACAAACCAAAAAAATAATTTAAAAAATTGAGAAACCGAGCCCGGCACGTGTCTGCTGTGACTTGAAACGTATCAGACTTGTCTCAACTCTCCTGGGCCGTAGGATCTTTAGAACCGAGTGGCGTCACTTTCCCCTGAGATTGAGTCTCTCTTCCTGAACAATTTCTCTTCCACACAATAAAGTCTTTTGACGTGATCACCGGGCAGAGGAGCCAGCGTTTTAGTCTGGATTCTGAATCCATCTGAAAGCAGGTGGAATATAACTGGCCCTACTCCCCTGACCAATGTGTCATGCCAGCAGGAGTAATACGCTGGCGAATCAAGATGACCATTTCAGCAGGCCCCACACAGCTGGCTCTGCACAGTCCAGATGGCAGCCATCTTGCCATTGCGCATCTGTGCAGTTCCACCCACCTCCTAGGACAACAAACACTTACTGCTCTGCTGAGGCCTGAGCTGGCGTCTCTAATTCCCAGCTCTGTTAGTCACTCACTGCGGGCCACCCCTGCCGCTCTGCATGAGATTTGCCTATTAGTCAGGTCAGACCAGATGATCTAATGGTCCCTTCTGGCTTAAAAGTCTAGAAGATGCTGACTTAGGGTGACCAGACAGCAAGTGTGAACAATCGGGATGGGGGTGGGGGGTAATAGGAGCCTATATAAGAAAAAGCCCCAAATATCGGGACTGTCCCTATCAAATCGGGACATTTGGTCACCTTACCTGAGTTTTAGACAGAGCTCAGCTTTTCTGAGATGTAAGAGAACCCACACAGGTGAGTAATGTCAGAAATGTTTTGACAAGGGCCTAAAGATTTTTGTAAAATACATTAGCGAATTCCCACACAGTTTGCACCATTTTCTTCAGTGTGGTCTCTCAGCTCCACGTGAGTTGCCTGCCTCTGTCTTTTTCCCCTCACCCTTTGGGGTGATTCCCATCCTTTATCAACTCCTTTAGACTGGAGACAGCAGGTATTTCTATACTTCAATGTAATCCCAGGCTTAGTGGGACTTGAGTCGGATGACCTGTGTGAAGAAATCCTGGGCTTGAGTGTCTGCACTGTATTTTAACCCTGTGTTAGACTTTTCTAACCTGTGCTGGCACCTAGGGCTCTGGCGTCCACACGGCAGTGCGCAGATCCGAGTCAAAGTAACATCTTAGACTCTCTTGTTCCCTTCCCCCCCCCCAAATTGGGGTCACTCTAGTTCCGGGACTATGATGCACTGTGGGAAAATTTACTGCTCACCCTGCTTGTTGTTGGGAAGCATCTTGCTTTGCAAAAGGCTTTATCGGTTCGCTCTCCTTTGCACAGCCAGGAGACTCTCTGATAGCGGGCTTACAGAGCCGTAGTCAGAAGAGAATGGGTTAATCCTGACCTGAGCTGCTGCCATTTGTAATGGGGGGTGGGGGGATGGCTTCCGTATTCAATAGCATGGATTGCAGATTGTTGGGGTAGAGAGCATAGGCGCCAACTTTTCCAGGCGCCAGTGGGTGCTCACCCCCGGCCCCGCCCCGCTTCTGCCCCACCCTGCACCCTCCTGCACCTGCCCTGTCTCCATCCCAACCCCTTTCCCGGAGTCCCTGCCCCAACACCACCCCCTCCCTGCCCCTATTGGACCCCTTTCCCAAATCCCTGCCCCAGCCCTGCCTCTTCCCCGAGTGCACCACGTTCCCCCTCTTCCCCCTCCCTCCCAGCGCTTGCCACCATGAAACAGCTGTTTTGTGGCGGGAGGCACTGGGCGGGAGGGGGGAGATGCGGAGCTGTGGTGCGCTCAGGGGAGGAGGTGGGGCGGAGCGGAGGTGAGCTGGGGCGGGGAGCTGCACACATCAATTTTTCCCCAGGGGTGCTCCAGCCCCGGAGCACCCCCAGAGTCGGTGCCTGTGGTAAAGAGGACTAAGGAATTTGTCCCATGGAATTGTGGGATACTTCCAGCTGACTCCCGGGACCCCAGTGAAGCCGGGCTGCATCTGCATTGCGAAGCAATGGGGCTCAGCTTAACTCGAGCATGGGCCCTCCAGCCCTGCAGGGTCCGGGGACCCTGGGTCCGAGCCCTGGGTTAGTGCAATTGCAGTGACGATGCAAAGGGGCTTAGGCTTGAGCCTGGGCTCAATCACGGTCCTATGCTTCAGCGTAGACACACCCCAGAGACAAATGAACTCTCGGAAATGGAGGCACCCGTGTGAGTGGGGAACAGAGCATTACACAGGGCTCATGGCAGAAATGAGGACTGAGAGGAAACTAACCAATCTGATAAGATTTTGTAATCTTTGAATATGTTGTTACCAGTGATAATGGAATAAAAAATTGAAGTTAATTATTACAGAATAAGAGGCTGATTATGTGATAACCAGAATTATAATACTACAAATTATTTTGTGGTTTGGGGCTGGGTTAATTTTGGTATTTTTTGCATCAGTATTATAGGAAATGGTGGCTAATTCTGAAAAGTTATTTAATGTAATTAAGCAGTGCTGAAATAAAACCTCACTCCAAAAGCATTGAGAAAAGTAGCATATAGGAGAATAGACTCCCAATATAGACTTTAATTATTTCTATTTCAAATGGAGTTTATGTTGATCAGCTTTAAAATAGGACTGTTAAACAATAACAGAATACCATTTATTTAAATATGTTTTGATGTTTTCAACATTTTCAGATTATAACACAGAATACGGTGTACAGTGCTCACTTTGTATTTATTTATATTACAAATATTTGCACTGTAAAAAACAAAAGAAATAGTATTTTTCAGTTCACCTAACACAAGTAGTGTAGTGCAACCTATTTATCATGAAAGTTGAACACACAAATGTAGAATTATGTACAAAAAATAACAGCATTCAAAAACAAAACAATATAAAACTTTAGAGCCTATAAGTCCACTCAGTCCTATTTCTTGTTCAGCCAATCGCTCAGACAAACAAGTTTGTTTACATTTGCAGGGGATAATGCTGCCTGCCTCTTGTTTACAGTGTCACCTGAAAGTGAGAACAGGTGTTTGCATGGCACTGTTATAGCTGGCATCACAAGACATTTACATGCCAGATGCACTAAATATTCATATGTCCCTTCATGCTTCAACCACCATTCCAGGGGACACATGTCCATGCTGATAACGGGCTCTGCTCGATAACAATCCAGAGCAGTGTGGACTGACGCATGTTCATTTTCATCATCGGAGTCAGATGCCACCAGCAGAAGGTTGATTTTCTTTTTTGGTGATTTGGGTTCTGTAGTTTCCGCATTGGAGTGTTGCTCTTTTAACACTTCTGAAAGCATGCGCCACACCTCGTCCCTCTCAGATTTTGGAAGGCACTTCAGATTCTTAAACCTTGGGTCAAGTGCTGTAGCTATCTTTAGAAATCTCACATTGGTACCTTCTTTGCGTTTTGTCAAATCTACCATGAAAGTGTTTTTAAATCAAACATCTGCTGGGTTGTCATCCGAGACTGCAATAACATGAAATATATGACAGAATGCGAGTAAAACAGAGCAGGAGACATACAATTCTCCTGCAAGGAGTTCAGTCACAATTTAATTAACGCATTTTTTTTTGACGAGCGTCATCAGCATGGAAGCATGTCTTCTGGAATGGAGGCTGAAGCATGAAGGGACATACGAATGTTTAGCATATCTGGCACATAAATACCTTGCAATGCAGATACAACAGTGCCATGTGAACACCTGTTCTCACTCACTTTCAAATGACATTGCAAATAAGAATCCGGCAGCATTATCTTCCATAAATGTAAATAACCCTGTTTGTCTTAGCGACTGGCTGAACAAGAAGTAGGACTGAGTGGACTTGTAGGCTCTAAAGTTTTGCATTGTTTTGGTTTTGAGTGCAGTTATGTAAAAAAACAAACCCACTGCATTTTTAAGTTGCACTTTCATGATAGAGATTGCATTACAGTACTTGTATGAGGTGAATTGAAAAATACTATTTCTTTTATCATTTTTACAGTGCAAATATTTGTAATAAAAAATAATATAAAATGAGCAGTGTGCACTTCGTATTCTGTGTTGTAATTGAAATCAATATATTTGAAAATGTAGGAAAATATCTAAAAATATTTAATACATTTCAATCGGTATTCTATTGTTTCACAGTGCGATTTAAACTGCTATTAATTGTGATTAATTTTTTTGATTTAATCACGTGAGTTACGTGTGATTAATCGACAACCCTACTTTAAAATAAACTTTCTGGGTTTGCTTCTGCTGGAAGGCCTGCCCTCAGCCCAGCTGCGTGGGCCAGCAGGAGGCATCCCCAGGGCAGGAGATGGGGGATCGCTGCCCCAGGAGCTCAACTGGTGCCAGAGGGGAGAGCGGCCATTCCCTGGAGGCTCCCTGCAACACGGAGGCTGAGTGCTCCTCCAGTGCAGGTGAGGAGACCCCCTGGGCATGGGGAGGAGCAAGGGGCCATTAACACCCAGTCACTCTGTCACAGTCATTGGGGGGATCCCAGCCCTGGGGTCTGGCCTGAGCCACGTGAGCTCAATGACCTCAGCGGGAGTCGCAAAGCCACCCCCTGCAGTGGGGCATGGGGGGAACTGCTGGGAAGTGGGTCCCTGATGCTTTGGAGCAACACCCAGGGAGGATGGGACAGTGAAGGGGCCCATCTGCCATGGGGCCATAAGGCTGAGGGGTCTGTGGGAGGGGCAGTGTGGGGATCTCTCTGCCATGGGGCCCTGGGGCTGAGGGGTCTGTGGGAGGGGCAGTGTGGGGATCTCTCTGCCATGGGGCCTGGGGCTGAGGGGTCTGTGGAAGGGTCAGTGTGGGGATCTCTCTGCCATGGGGCCCTGGGGCTGAGGGGTCTGTGGAAGGGTCAGTGTGGGGATCTCTCTGCCATGGGGCCTGGGGCTGAGGGGTCTGTGGGAGGGGCAGTGTGGGGATCTCTCTGCCATGGGGCCCTGGGGCTGAGGGGTCTGTGGGAGGGGCAGTGTGGGGATCTCTCTGCCATGGGGCCCTGGGGCTGAGGGGTTTCTGGGATGGGCAGTGTGGGGATCTCTCTGCCATGGGGCCCTGGGGCTCAGGGGTCTGTGGGAGGGGCAGTGTGGGGATCTCTCTGCCATGGGGCCCTGGGGCTCAGGGGTCTGTGGGAGGGGCAGTGTGGGGATCTCTCTGTCATTTTGATGGTGAACACAGACCCAATTTACCGATGGTGGTGATAGATTCTCCATCACTGACCATGTTTAAATCTAAAGTAGATGTTTTTCTAACAGCTCTGCTCTAGGGGTGATTCTGGAGACGTTCTCCAGCCTGTGCTGTACAGGAGGTCGGGCTGGATAATCGCTGTTTGCCCCTTCTCACCTTAGAATTTATGAATCTCTGTATCTAGCTAAGTATGGGCTGTAGAAGGTGTGTTATGAGGTTGTGTTACATGTAACCATTTGTTCCCATATCTCATACTGATTTCTCTTTGAATCTCTGTTCTTTCTTAAAGAAATGTCCATGTATTTTCTAATTTAACTCCAGCGCTCTGCATAACACAGGAGAGGTGGGCTGAAGTAAAACTGGGACCTCTGGGAACAGTTTCTGAGATTTCTATGCGTATCCAGTGATGTGGGGCAGGATACCACAGGGGGCACTATAAGGGACTTGGGTGCTGGGGTGCATTTGTTTTCAACCTGCAAGGAAAAGACAGGGTTTCCCCTGACAAATGATCAGATTGGCTTAGAAATCATGAGAGTTTTTTTCCAAAATAAACTTTTTTTTTTTTAAATTTGCTTTCTGGCTTTTGAGCCTGTAGGGTGTGTGACTGGCTCCCCTGGGTACCACCTGGAACTGGCATACCAGTGAGCCTCTCTAACCCACCCGCCCAGGCTCCCTTTACACTGTACTGCTGTGACAAGCTCCTAACCCCCTCCCGCACACAAAGGTAGAGACACACCCAGCCGCAACTACACACACATGCTGAAGACTCAGCTAAGAAGCTGCCCAGTTACTCAAGTGCAACTCCCCTGCCCCCCCCGGCTCTGAGGGTAAACCCCAAGTTACACCCTTGTGCACTGCACAGGGAACTGCACAGTGCAAGCTCATCACATTGGCCCCCTCCCTCAACATGGAGAGGAATATATACAGCTTTTTGCCCCCAGTAATGACGCCCACCCACACTGGTTTTAGACAAAACCAAAATGAGTTTATTAACCACAAAAGGTAGATTTTAAGTGATAATAAGGGATAGCCCTTCTCCCCTTGCTTCTCAGGTGTTTCCAGCAATCTGCTTCGGCAGGAAGTCACTGAAGATCCATGATGATGGTCACTCTCCTGCCTTAAATAGCTTTTGCATACGCGGGAACCCTTTGTCTCCAATTTTAGTTCCACCCCTTTCAGTGGAAAAACATTAGTATTCCAAGATGGAGTCCAGTACCAGGTGACTTGGTCACATGTTCCAATAGGCAGGGCCATCCGTAGTTATTCTGGGGCCCTATGCAGCCCCCCCCCCGCACGGGGGGTTGTGGGGCCCCAGGCCTCCGCATGTGGGGGCTCGGCTGGCTTGGGGAGCAGGCAAGAACCGCCCCCCAGCACTCCCCAGCGGCACGGCTGGGACCGGGTTGCTGCATTTCCAATGGGCGGGAAGAGGCAGGACAGGAACGGGGCAGGAGCCTTGGAGAAGGGGTGGAGTGGGGGCAGGAAGAGGCGGGACAGGGGCCCTGGGGAAGAGGCAGGGCAGGGGCTGGAGTAGCATGCAGCAGCACAGGGCAACAGGAAATTTGCTGGTACCCTACGCAGCTGCGTACTTTGCATACGGGTAAGGACGGCCCTGCCGGTAGGGCTGTAGCAGCCATGACGGAGAGGCTGCTTGTAGCGTCCTCAGGAAGGTTCCCTGTCGGGAGATTAGTATCTTCTAAGACCTATTGTTCTCCCTAATGGCCCTTCCCAGCCAGGCATCTGGACTGAGTGCATTCTACCTACTGGGCATTCCCCGTGTAAACACATTTGTAATCGACGTATAGATGATATGCCTAACTTCAGATACCAAAATGATACATGCATGAAATTGGATAATCATATTCAGTGAATCATAACCTTTTCAATGATATCTTACATGACCTATCTCGCGTAAAATACATCATATTTATGCCATAATCTTATCACGATAATATTACGATGATGAATACGGGGCATAATGCCACAGAATGTACTGGCTTCACACCCCCAAACTTTTCTCTATTGAATGAAATCTAAGAATCTCTTGTATTAGGATTCTAGCAGCCGGGGCTTTAACGAAAACACCACAAACCTGAAGCCATGCTATAAAATCATGAGAGTTGGTAACACTCGAGTATCAGAGACAGTCTGGTAACTGAGTACCTTAAATATATACTGGCAACGATCTCTTTTTGTATTAACCATAATGTAGCTCAATGAGAAATCCATTTCAGAGGCCACATGGTGAGGCTCTAGTTAAATAAGGATCCCTGCATGGCGATGACACAGCACCACCCCAGGGGAACAGCTACTCACACAACAAGCCGTGCCGGTGCCCTGGGGCAGCTGGGTCTAACAGGGAAAAAGCACCTCCACCAGCTAACTGCTTCAGCTGGGTTGGGCACTCCCAGCACAGCCACCTGCCCAGGACAAGAGTAAAGCTCCTCCGTAGATCACTATGGCTTTGTCTACACTGGAACTCTGTCGGAAAAAGCTTTTGTCGTTCAGAGGTGTTAAAAAAACCCACACACCTAAATGACAAAAGTTTTACTCTCCTGCTGACAACCCTAACGCCATTCGTTGGGGGTGGAAGTTTTCTGTTGACAGGAGCGCGCTCTCTTGCTGACGAACAGCAGCCCAGCTGTGTTGCTAAAAGGTGCATAGTGTAGACAAAGCCACATTCGGCAGATCAGAGAGACCCCAAGCTGGAGTCAACTGGAGATGGAAGCTGCTGCCCTCCTGGGAGTCACTGGCCAAGGGGGTTCAACAGTCCTGGGGAGACTACTGTAATCTGACCCTCCCCTGCAGCCTCCCCACCCCCTACAGCAACTCCAGGCCAGGCACAGGCAGCAGGTTTAATAGACCAAGGAAGGCTAAGCCTCCCGGGGCACAGCTGCCGCCGACCCGCCTCTGGACACCTGGCAGCCCCACCTGGGTTCCACCTCTCACCACCGCTACTCCGCCTCTTCCCCAAGGCCCCTGCTCCCCTGGCACAGCAGCCACCCCCCGCCCGCCCGCCGAGATCCCTGCTGCCCGCCAAGTCCCTCCTCGCCCCCCTTCCCCCACGAGACTCCCCCCCGCCATGTACCTCCTCCTCCCCCTTCCCCAGGGACTCCCCGCCATGTACCTCCTCCCCCTTCCCGAGACTCCCCCGCCATGTACCTCCTCCCCACTTCCCCACGAGACTCCCCACCATGTACCTCCTCGTCCCCCTTCCCCACGAGACTCCCCACCATGTACCTCCTCGTCCCCCTTCCCCACGAGACTCCCCGCCATGTACCTCCTCCTCCCCCTTCCCCACGAGACTCCCCGCCAAGTCCCGCCTCGTCCCCCTTCCCCACGAGACTCCCCCGCCAAGTCCCTCCTCGCCCCCTTCCCCCACGAGACCCCCGCCAAGTCCCTCCTCGCCCCCTTCCCCACGAGACTCCCCCGCCATGTACCTCCTCGCCCCCTTCCCCACGAGACTCCCCCGCCATGTACCTCCTCCTCCCCCTTCCCCAGGGACTCCCCGCCATGTACCTCCTCCCCCTTCCCGAGACTCCCCGCCATGTACCTCCTCCCCACTTCCCCACGAGACTCCCCCGCCATGTACCTCCTCGTCCCCCTTCCCCACGAGACTCCCCACCATGTACCTCCTCGTCCCCCTTCCCCACGAGACTCCCCACCATGTACCTCCTCCTCCCCCTTCCCCACGAGACTCCCCACCATGTACCTCCTCCTCCCCCTTCCCCACGAGACTCCCCGCCAAGTCCCGCCTCGCCCCCTTCCCCACGAGACTCCCCGCCAAGTCCCTCCTCGCCCCCTTCCCCATGAGACTCCCCGCCATGTACCTCCTCCTCCCCCTTCCCCACAAGACTCCCCACCATGTACCTCCTCCTCCCCCTTCCCCACGAGACTCCCCCGCCAAGTCCCGCCTCGCCCCTTCCCCCACGAGACTCCCCGCCAAGTCCCTCCTCGCCCCCTTCCCCCATGAGACTCCCCGCCATGTACCTCCTCCTCCCCCTTCCCCACGAGACTCCCCGCCAAGTCCCTCCTCGCCCCCTTCCCCACGAGACTCCCCGCCATGTACCTCCTCCTCCCCCTTCCCCAGGAGACTCCCCGCCATGTACCTCCTCCTCCCCCTTCCCCAGGACTCCCCCGCCATGTACCTCCTCCCCCTTCCCCGAGACTCCCCACGCCATGTACCTCCTCGTCCCCTTCCCCACGAGACTCCCCCACCATGTACCTCCTCGTCCCCCTTCCCCACGAGACTCCCCCGCCATGTACCTCCTCCTCCCCCCCCTGCCCCCGGAAGCTGGTGGGGTCTCAGCTCCGGCTAGCGGCCTGGGCCGGTGCTCGGGCCGGTCTGGGGCTCAGGTTGGGGCTCGGGCCGGGGCTCGCCCAGGGGTTGGGGCGGTCTAGCCCGGCTGCCCCGGCTCCGGCAGGCGAGGGGGGGGAGGGGTCAGCCCCGCCTTCAGCCCCTCTCCTGACGCTGCCTCCAGCTGCTCGAGCCCCGCCCGTCAATTCCCGCCCCTGCTCCCAAACAGCAGCCCGCAGGGTCACGTGGCTAGTCAGGGTCACCGTGTCCTGCAACCCCCGCCCCCGCCCCTCCCGGCCGGCGGGCTGCGGACAGCAACCGGAAGCTGAGTTGCCCAGTAAACGCGCTAATTGTCTTCGACTAAAGCCACTGACCGGAAGTTATTTGCCCCGGGGAGCCACTCTAGTGACCGGGTACAGCGTCAGTGCCCCGGTACGCTCGTGAACAGCGTTCCTCCGGGAACAGTGTCCGGAAATCATTTACCCTGGTGTGCTCTTTAATAGTGTCCCTCCGGGAACAGTGTCCGGAAATCATTTACCCTGGTGAGCTCTTTAATAGTGTCCCGCCGGGAACAGTGTCCGGAAATCATTTACCCTGGTGTGCTCTTTAATAGTGTCCCCCCGGGAACAGTGTCCGGAAATCATTTACCCTGGTGTGCTCTTTAATAGTGTCCCGCAGGGAACACAGCGGAAATAATTTAGCCTGGTGTGCTCGCTCTTTAATACGGTTCCTCCGGGAACAGTGACCGGAAATCATTTACTCTGGAGAACTTTAAAAGTGTCCCCCCTGAACAGTAACCGGAACTTATTTCCCCATAATACTCTCATTACGCAGGTGCCAGGAAGACCAGTACAGTCCGCGGACTGGCAGTTGTCCCGGTTTTACGGCCTGGGGCACCCGGTGCACCCAGTGGGGAGGGTCGCTGGGGGATGCGCTGAGGACTAGCGCAGGCGAACTACATCTCCCATGGAGCCCAGCCCCCGTGAGGTCACGTCTCCCCGCGGCGACAGCCTCGCTCTGAGAGCGGGACGTCCTGGTGGGGCCACACGCACAGCGTATGCACCGCAATGCCTGATGGGAAATGGCGGGTCATCCGCAATACCCGGCTCCCCTCCCCCCCTTCTTCTCGCTAGGGCGCCCGTGGCCCTTTCCGAAGTTGGGGGGGGGGGGTCGCCCGCTGTGACATCATCTCGGCGCGACAGAGACGGGGCGGAAACGGAGCCTGCGGGGCGCGCGCGTGTGCGCACTGCGTCTCCCAGCGTGCCTAGGGCCACGCAGTGGCTGATGGGAGTAGTCCCCAGACAGCCACCAGGCCTCGCAGGGGCCGATGGGAAATGCAGTCTCGAGACGCAGGCACGCGCGGCGCCGGCGCGCTGGGGCTCAGTTCCCACAATGCACCGTTGCGGCCTGACCCTGCCGCCGCGCTACGGCGGCCCGTGAGGTGCGGAGGGGGCGGGGCTCAGGCCGCCGAACTTCTGCCCTGCAGCCGCTGCCTCGGGCTGCGGCCTGTTCCCGCCCGGCGCGAGCGCGAGCCGGGCCCGGCCCGCGCAGGTACCGCGGGGGGCGGGGGCTGCGTCACCTCCGGGAGCGGCGCGAGCCGGAGCCACCGCCTCACCGGGGGGGGGGAGGGGTAACGTCCCCTCGGCCCCGCCAGCCGCGCGGGGCCAACGCGGGAGCGGGGAGCGCGGGGGAGAGTGAGCGGCCTTGGGCCGGCGGGACTGGTCCGCGGGCCGCGAGCGGGACCGGTGAATTACCGCCCCCCCACCCCCCGGGCAGCTGCGGGCGCGGCTGCTTCTTAAACCGTCTGCGCTCAGCAGCCGGGTGTGAGGGTTCCCTGGGCGAGTTAATACCCGGGAACAACAATTGCTGCAACCCTCAAGTCAGGGGGGGGGTGTGTGTCAGGGGGGGTGTGTCAGGGTGTGTCTGTGTCAGGGGGTGTGTGTATTGGGGGCTGTCAAGTGATTTAAAAAATAATCACAATTAATCACGCTGTTAAACAACAGCAGAACACCGTTTATTTAAAATAGTTTGGATGTTTACATTGCCCAGTATACTAATTTCAATTAGAACACAGTACAAAGTGCACAGCGCTCACTTTATGTTTATTTGTATTATATATATTTGCACTGTAAAAATATATTTTTCTGTTCACCTCATACAAGTACTGCAGTGCAAATGAAAATTGAACTTACAAATGTAGAATTATGTAAAAAAGCCCAACCCCACATTCAGAAATAAAACAATGTAAAACTTTAGAGCCTACAAGTCAACTCAGTCCTAGTTCTTGTTCAGCCAAGAGCAAAGACAAACAAGGTTGGTTACAATTTGCAGTAAATAATGCTGCTGCCGCCACCTTGTTTACAATGTCACCTGAAGGTGAGACCAGGCGTTCGCATGCACTCTGTTGTAGCCGGCATTGCAAGATATTTATATGCCAGATGCACTAAAGATTCATATGTCCCTTCATGCGTCAAGCACCATTCCAGAGGACATGCTTCCATGCTAATGATGGGTTCTGCTTGATAAGGATCCAATGACACGTTCATTTTCATCAGCTGAGTCAGAAGGTTCATCATCACCAGCAGGAGGTTGATTTTCTTTTTTGGTGGTTCAGGTTCTGTCGTTTCTACATCAGAGTGTTGCTCTTTTAAGACTTCTAAAAGCATGCTCCACACCTCATCCCTCTCAGATTTTGGACGGCACTTCAGATCCTTAAACCTTGGGTCGAGTGCTGTAGCTATTTTTTAGAAATCTCTCATTGGTCCTTCTTTGCATTTTGTCAAATCTGCTGTAAAAGTGTTCATAAAACGAGTATGTGCTGGGTCATCATCTGAGACTACTATAACGTGAAACATATGCAGAATTCAGGTAAAACAGAGTAGGAGACATACAGTTCTCCCTGCAAGGAGTACAGTCACAAATTTAACTGACGTATTATTTTTTTAACGAGCATCATCAGCACAGAAGCATGTCCTCTGGAATGGTGGCCAAAGCATGAAGGGGCGTACAAATGTTTAGCATATCTTGCAACGCCAGCTACAAAAGTGCCATGTGAACGCCTGTTCTCACTTTCAGGTGATATTGTAAATAAGAAGCAGGCAGAAGTATCTCCCGTCAATGTAAACAAAATTGTTTGTCTTAGCGATTGGCAGAATAAGTAGTAGGACTGAGTGGACTTGTAGGCTCTACAATTCTACACTGTTTTGTTTTTGAGTGCAGTTATGCAACCAAAGGAAAAACCCTGCATTTTTTATACTTTCACAATAAAGAGTTTGCACTTCAGTACTTGTGTGAGGTGAACTGAATTTGTTTATCATTTTTACTGTGCATATATTTGTAATCAAAAACAATAATATAAAGTGAGCACTGTGCACTTTGTATTCTGTGTTGTAATTGAAATCAGTATTGAAAATTTATCCAAAAATCTTTAAATTTCAATTGGTATTCTATTGTTATAAGTGCAATTAATCGCAATTGATTTGAGTTAATTGTGTGAATTAACTGCGATTGACAGCCCTAACATATATACGCCAAATCCTCAGAACACCAATATAATGTGGAAACAAACATTTTTACCTTAAAATGACAAGTTATTTTATGTACTCATGTGGCACTTGTTGGCATTGCCCTAGCAACAACGCTATTGAAACAGAAAAGCAGGCAGGGTGAGGCAGTGAGGCTGCTGCCTATCAGGGCTACCAGGAAAAAAAAAATGCATTTAATTTTGCTTGTGCTCCTAAGAGGTTGAAAGTTACCTAAACCCCAAACCACAAAAGTGGGAGTGGGGGCAGGTGCTTTGAAACTTCCATTCCCAGGATCGCCATGGCCAATGGGCCATGAGAGACAGAATCTACAGGGGTCAGGGTAGGGCTTGCAATTAAACACCCATGTTTCCATCAGGATTTTCAAACTATAACTTTCAGTTATACCTCATCTCTGTCAACTAAGGCTATGTCTACCCTATAGCATTTACAGCTTCAGTGGGCTGGCCCCTTGTTCTGTGTTTGGGAGTGGCAGGGGATTCATTCATGGTTTTTTTCCTCTTTCAGGTGCAGGCAAGGGTCATCATGGTGCACCTTGGTAAGTGCAGACAGGGTTTGTTAAGGGTTGCATGCACACCATGTTGTACTGACAGACCCCTAGTTTCTGCATCCCTCTAAATCAATTACAGTTAGGGTATGGCTACACTTACGGTTTGCAGCGCTGGTCATCCAGCTGTGTAGGAGCAGCGCTGGTGTGTGGCCACACTCACAGCTACCAGCGCTGGTGTGTGGCCACATTTGGAGCATTTGCAGCGCTGTTGGGAGTGCTGCATTATGGGCAGCTATCCCAGCATTCAAGTGCACCAAAGTGCTTTTCAAAAGAGGGGGGTGGAGGGTGGTGCACTGTGACAGGGAGCGGGGAAGATAGAGAGTGGATTTTTGGAGCCAACATTGTGTGTTAGCTTCCTGGATTGGAAAAATCACAAAATGTTCATGAGCCCTTAGTCTTAACTCTAATTGCAAACAGCCTGCCTCCAACACGGACTCCCCCGTGTTTCACTGTGACAGGGAGCGGGGAAGAGAGAGATTGGAAAAATCACAAAATGTTTGCGAACCCTAACAGCCTGCATCCAACACTGTTTCCCCTGCCTCTCATTTGATCGTTCACAGCCAGGTACAGATAGCTCCTGTTTGCTGTGATCAGTGTTTGTTTTTATAGATAAGCAGTTCAAACGGAGCTCTCCGATGGGCTCCGTTCTGTTTCATTCACTCTGCCTGCCTGCCTCTCATTTGATTGTTTACAGCCAGGTACAGAACGGAGCTCCGATCGGAGCTCGTTCACAACAAAACAAAGAGAGGCTGCATAACAAAACAAAAGAGAGTAATTTATAAAAGCATTCTGGGATACACCTTATTCCCTGGAGGCCAATCACAGCGCTGGTGTGTGGCCACACTTGATGACCAGCGCTGCAGCACCAGCGCTGGAATCCTTATTCCCCATGCTGAGTGAGGTGTACGGCCAGCGCTGCAGCCAGGGAGTTGCAGCGCTGGAAGTGCCCTGCAGGTGTGGCCACTTACTAATTGCAGCGCTGGTGGAGGCTTTCCAGCGCTGCAAATCGCCAGTGTAGCCATAGCCTTAGTGGAGAATGTGCAGCCTTCTCCGCTGAACTCTTAGGGGTTGGTAAAGCAAATCTGTCTTATTTATTGTCAATAAATTGAGGTCTTAAAGCAATCTCATGGCAGGGTACAGACTTCGATTCCATCATAAAAAATAATCTCTTGTTGGTGTGTAAGGAAAGGTTACAGCAGTTTTATTGATTTTAAGTGAAACCAAACTTTTTCTCTAAGGCCTTTTGGAATTTTTTGGCTAGACATCTGTACACATCTGTTATAATCAAATCTACTGTGATACCTGTTGATCTTTCCTTCAGCTCATCTCCTTATGAAAAATTATCATGGAGGACACGTCGCTATCCGATTGGCTCTTGGCGGCTGTGCCAACAGACCCTTCTTCCGTATAGTGGCCGCATATAACAAGCGAGCACGGGACAGCAAGTATTTGGAGCAAGTGGGCTGCTATGACCCACTCCCAAATAGCCATAATGAAAAGCTTGTTGGCTTGAACATCGAGAGGATCAAACACTGGATTGGTTGTGGAGCACATGTCACAAAACCAGTTGAAAAACTTCTAGGTAACTCAAGGTGTTTTTCAATCTGAACTATTTGCTTATTTCGCTTAAATGATAATAGATTTTCCTTGGTGATCCTCCGCATACTTGGAGTACCAAAGACCCTTTCTTCATTTCTTTGCATGAATTCTTGAAAATATCTATATATGCAGTCACCCTTCTTTTGGCCACAGGAAATGGGATGGGTCTCGTTTATGGAGACACTGAGCCGGCCGAGACAGCAGTAAAAGGCACTTCAAGACACTAGTGGGTTGGTGAGAGAGACAATTACTCTCATTTCTTAAAGTCTCATTAACTATTGGAATAGTTTACCCAGGGTTGTGGTGGATTCTCCATCACTGACAATTTAACTCAAGATTGGGTGTTTTTCCTCTGAGAATTATTTTGGGGTAGTTCTATATTATGTGTTATCTAGGAGGCCAGATGAGATAATCACAATGCTGCCTTTGAATCTGAGTCTAGTACAGTAATACTGCAACTCCTGTTATAAACATAAATACTCTTTCTTTCAGGTCTTTCTGGATTTTTCCCATTGCATCCTATGACGATCACAAATGCAGAAAGATTAAGGAAGAGAAGAGCCTTGAAGGCTGAAACAGCTTCTGAGGAAGAAACTCCAGGTGACCAATAACATCTATCTGAACTGAATTACTCAAAAGATTACTGTACAGACAACGATCAGAACAGGGTGCCAACTAAAAAAGATAATATACGTACCATAGGCAAAAACGATAGTGGATGTGAATTATTTCATAAGAACATTAAAATATTTTGAGGCTTTAGGAGGCCTCAGACAAGGATTCTGATTGTCCTCATTTGTTAATTAATAATTTGTGTCAAAATAAGAAGTAATCTTTCATGTTTATGTCAAACTGCACTTACTTAGGCCCAGATCCACAAAGGTAAAATTTAGGCTCCTAAATTGCACTGAGATCCAGTGGACGTCGAGAACCAAAATACCTTTGTGGATCTGGGCCTTCCAGATGACAGCATTTATACAAATGGAATACAAACTCCAGTGTTCTAAATGGCTCTAGTGCGGAGGTGGAGAGAGCGTGACTGACTGTCCTAAGAGCCTAATGTATAGGAAGTTGTGCTGGATGCCCCTGTCCTTCTAAAAGTCATCTTGCCATTACTTCAGCCATAGTTGGTTTTTAATTTTACAGTTAACTATTTCAAGATTTTTGGCAGAGGAGGGACACTCAGACGTGGCCACTGTTGTTTATCTTCATCTTCACCCAGTTAAGCTGCAAATAGCGTAAGCAGCAGAAAATCTTTTTTTTTTGGTGCGGGGTGCAGCACAGAATGTGACCAGAATTATTTACCCACAATACTGTTCTTCCAGAAGGTATCCCACAGAACATCACCACTCTAAGCACAGCACATACTTTGGTGTTTTTATACCTTTCTCCCTGAACAGTATTTGTTCAAACATTATACATGTGTCCAGCTAAAACAATAATTTAAAAATCCAGGAATTACTACATGATGTTCATAGTTATCAGCCACCCATATTCCAGTGTGATAAGCACAATAAGAATCGAGCTATGTTCAGAGGCAGACAGCTATCACTGTTACTTGGAAGAACTCGCACATCATTCATTCTAACTTGCTTAAATGTCTTAGGTAAGGTTTGTACCATCCCCGAAGATCACCAGCCTCAGACTTTGGTAGCAAAACAAAGCCACTGAGTTTGAGTCATGGAATCGTCACCCCAAAAGCCTTAACGCCAATCTCTCACAGTGCAAATCTCAGAATTGACTATGGGGAGCACATGAGATCTTTCTCAGCCCACACCGTGCAGCACATCACACCTTTTAAAGACTTGACGTAACAAAGCTGAGACACACTTGAAGATCACAGGTTTCAGAGTGGTAGCTGTGTTAGTCTGTATCAGCAAAAAGAACAAGGAGTATTTGTGGCACCTTAGAGACTAACAAATGTATTTGGTCATAAGCTTTTGTGGGCTAAAATCCACTTCATCGGATGCATGGAGTGGAAAATACAGTAGGAAGATACATATACACAGAGAACATGAAAAGATGGGGGTTGCCTTACCAACTCTAATGAGACAAATCAAACTGGGCTATTAGCAGCAGGAGGAAAAATCGATTTTGTAGTGATAATCAAGATGGCCCATTTCAAACAGTTGACAAGAAGGTGTGAGTAACAGGAGCGGGGGGGAATTAGCATGGGGAAATATTTTTTAGTTTGTGTAATGACCCAGTTTTATTCAGGCCTAAATTGATGGTGTCCAGTTTGCAAATTAATTCCAGTTCTGCAGTTTCTCATTGGAGTCTGTTTCTGAAGGTTTTTTGTTGAAGAATGGCCACTTTAGGGTGGGTTTTAGCCCACGAAAGCTTAAGCCCAAATAAATGTGTTAGTCTCTAAGGTACCACAAATACTCCTTGTTCTTTTTGAAGATCACAGTATCCTGCTTATTTAAGAAGAGCACAATCCAATAGTCCACTCTAGTGCTGACAGAAAAGCCGCCTTCCTCAGCTGTTGCTCCAAGATGGCAGTCTGCTGCTGTTCCTGCACGCGAGGAAGCTGGTGGGGGTTCAAAAGGGGGGCAGCTCATAGCAAGAGAAATGGCTGAGAAGATTCATTGTTCCCTTGGCACCACCCCTATAAGGAGACCCGTGGAAACGCAGCCAGCTCTCAGTTGACAGGCAGCTGGGAATTGGTTACTTTTTCAATGGAGAAGTAAAATTTGAGCAAATGTATACACAGAACCAAAGAAAAGTAAGATCTTTTGGGTGCTACCTGAAGTCCTGCCTGCAAAGGTTCAGGCAGACATGGCTGGCTTGGATTTTGCCTGGGAGTACACTTAAACCAGGGGTTCTCACAACAAATGCTTGTGTGGCCTCAGCATGTGACCACCAGTTCTTGCTGGTGGCTGCACTGACACTTCTTCCTAAAATACTTAAACATTAGGAAAAACAAATATGCACATACACGGGTCCAAATCATTGTCATTTATTTATGTCGGGTTTTTTCAGACAATAATAATGTTGTGAAAAGTGATATTTGTATGTTTAATAGTGCTCTTCCCAGCACACTTAGTAGCTAGCTGGGAGTCTGTGAAAAGTGACATTAACAAACATACAAGTATCACTTTTCACAGCCTCCCAGGTAGCCAGTAAGTGTGCTGGGAAAAGTGACACTTGCATGTTCATTTATATCGCTTTTCTCAGCAAGCCCCGGGACAAATAAAGCCCTAGATGCAGGGTTTGGCGAGGGTGGCAGCGGGGGGCTGGGGCAATGAGGGGGGGAATAGATGTGGAACCGGGAAGGCAGTAGGGGCTCAGGGTGATAAATGGGGGCTGGGGAGGCAGTGGGGTTGGGGCAATGGGGGAGGGTAAGATGTGGAACCAGGGAAGACAGTGGGGCTCGGGGTGATAAATGGGGGCTGGGGAGGCAGTGGGGTTGGGGCAATGGGGAGAGGTAAGATGTGGAACCAGGGAAGACAGTGGGGGCTCGGGGTGATAAATGGGGGCCGGGGGAGGCAGCGGGGGGTTGGGGCAATGGGGGGGAGGGGTAAGATGTGGAACCGGGGAAGGCAGTAGGGGCTCAGGGTGATAAATGGGGGCTGGGGGAGGCAGTGGGGGTTGGGGCAATGGGCGGGAGGGGTAAGATGTGGAACCAGGGAAGACAGTGGGGGCTCGGGGTGATAAATGGGGGCTGGGGAGGCAGTGGGGTTGGGGCAATGGGGGAGGGTAAGATGTGGAACCAGGGAAGACAGTGGGGCTCGGGGTGATAAATGGGGGCCGGGGAGGCAGCGGGGTTGGGGCAATGGGGAGGGTAAGATGTGGAACCGGGGAAGGCAGTAGGGGCTCAGGGTGATAAATGGGGGCTGGGGGAGGCAGTGGGGGTTGGGGCAATGGGCGGGAGGGGTAAGATGTGGAACCGGGGAAGGCAGTGGGGGCTTGGGATGATACATGGGGGCTGGGGGAGGCAGTGGGGGGTAAGATGTTGTTGCCGGCACAAGGCCTGAGGCTACAGCAAACAGTGATTTGTTGCCCGGAGTGCCTCGCTCCAATTAGACACACCAGGGTGGAGAAGCAAAAAAAAAGGTTTATTTGAGATTTTAAAGCGCAGGATGCTTGGAGGAACACACCTCAGATTAAGCACACCCCAGACAAGCAGCTCTTTGTCTTTATACATGATCTTAGCTAAGCATGTCTATTACCCCCAATGCCCAGCTCCCTCCTCCCCCCCCTCTTCTCCCTCCTTTTCAGTTCCCATACAGCAAATACATTATGAAGCAGCAATTACTCTAAACAGGTTAGATCATACTTGGCAAAAAACATATTATCTCGTTAGTAACTTTTCTTGACCGGTCATTCTGTTTCACTCCCTTTAGCCAGGTGCAAGCAGGCTGTATAATTGCCTCCTGGTACTGATAACTAGTTGCCACACATTCCATTCTTTCCATCTAGCCTGTGGAGTTAATTAAAGTCTAAACATGGACGCGGTTCGGACAAGCAGAGGCCTAATACAGGGAGCCTTTATTGGCACTGTCATTTTCCACCCCTCTGTCAACACTGGGTCATGCCTGGTGCCACCAACAATTCCCTCCTTTGAGAATACTCAACAAACCTTTGGCTGAGTGTTCTCATATACTGTGGACAAAACGTAATTGAGTTCTATGGAGCTGGGGCTGTCAATGAGAGGGTACATAGGGACCTTCGGGGCACGGGGGGTACAAAGTTTACGGAGGAGCAGTTAGAGAGATTAAACTTTTGGGCAAAGCAAATTTTTAGGTTTTTATACGTATTTGACTTTAATTTGTTAGGGACTCCCCTTTATTCCGCATGTGCCTGGGGAGAAACGGGAGTCAACGAGAGGAGTGTTCCCATAGCAAAGAGTAACATTGTGGCAAACCCTAGGCCTGGATCCATACTGGGCCAGTGATTCTAAGGCCTAACAATTACAATTCCCCAAATACCCACAAAATTACTACCACTAACAACAAGCAGATTAAAAACAAAAGGGACCAGGCCCACAGGTTAGGCTGGCCCTGTGAAAATAAACACAGCCAACGCTCAGAGTGTTCACGGGGAGTGCGCTGTAACTGTCCAAAGGGATCACAGGGCATTCCCAGCAGGCCTTACTGTCGCCTGAATAACAGCTTAAGTTCCAGATCGTCGTTGGCAGTCTTCTCCGTAGGCTGGACGGTCCACCGTTCAGGAGCTGGCACTGCTTTTAGACGGGAGTAGTGGATTCAGTTCTTGTATCCCTCGACCTTTGCTGCTGTGTGGGTGATCAGCAGGACGGTGTGAGGTCCCTTCCACTTCTCTTGGAGAGGCTCGTTCTTCCAGGTACGAACGAGAACGGAGTCACCAGGCTGCAGGGAGTGGACAGGGGCATCCAGCGGGAGAGGCTGCAAATCTTTGGTATACCTGTGGAGAGAACAGAGAACAGCAGACAGAGAGCACATGTACTGAGATAAGAAACCGCAGCCTACCTCCCACTCCCCTAACAGAACCGGTGTACCATTCATAGGCCATGCCCTCCCAAACATAATCTCGAAGGGACTAAGCCCTAACCTGCCCTTCGGGAGAGCGCGAACCCGGAGCAAAACAAGGGGTAAGGCATCAGGCCACCGAAGAGAAGCCTTTTGGCAGACCTTTGAGAGATGCCGCTTGAGTGTCTGATTAGTACGTTCCACTACTCCACTGGCCTGTGGTCGCCATGGAGTGTGGAGCTTCCAGGTGATCTGTAGAACATTCGAAATCCCCTGAATGACTTGCGATGTGAAGTGTGTTCCATTGTTAGATTTCATCCACTGGGGGAGTCCAAAGCGAGGAATGATCTCCTTGACAAACTTGAGAGCTACTGTTCTGGCAGTGTTGTTTTGGCATGGGAAGGCTTTAGGCCATTCGCTGAATTGATTCACCATGATGAGGAGGTACCTGAACCCTTGGGTCCGGGGGAACTCAGTGAAGTCTACTTGCCACACCAATCCTGGCCCTGGGGTAGGTTCCAGAGTGGCTGGTGGCACTGACACTCCTGGTCGAGGGTTGTTCTTTTGACAGACTAAAC
The DNA here is from genome assembly GCF_016161935.1 of Mauremys reevesii. Taxonomy (NCBI): domain Eukaryota; kingdom Metazoa; phylum Chordata; order Testudines; family Geoemydidae; genus Mauremys; species Mauremys reevesii. The sequence continues at coordinate 990,356 of NC_052633.1, forward strand.
ACTCAGCCTGTACCTGGGAAGCCAGGGGTCTTAATCCAGAGGTTAGAAAATACTTATTTATAAGCTGGGTGAGAGCCTCCCTTTCAGCGTGAGTGGTCTGATGTAGTTTTTGTAGTACTGGCCGTATTAGGCTTTTAGGAGGATTTTTTCTTTTGTGGAGTGGAGCCATTTCTCCTTTTTCTGGAGCCCAAGGGAGTCGGCCAGATTCCTTTTTTTACGAGAGTACTGAGGGGCTGGGAGCTCATCCACTGATGGGATGAGGGCATGCACATGGGCCTTTTTAGCTTTCAATGGTTCCAGGGTGGCAGCCCGCTTGGCTTCCCTGTCGGCCCTGGCGTTGCCCTTGGCTACGTCCTGGTCTTTTTTTTGATGAGCTTTGCAGTGCACCACTGCTACCTTTGAGGGGAGCTGCACCGCATCCAGAAGCCAGAGAATCTGTGTCCCATGCTTGACCGGGGACCCCTGAGCTGTAAGCATTCCCCTTTGTTTTCAGAGACCTGCATGAGCATGTAGCACTCCAAAGGCATATCTGAGTCTGGACGGCTGGAGTACTGGGCATCTATGATTTCTAAACAGTCATGTTCCTGCTCCTCTGTTTCTGGTAACATAGTGGCTGGGTTGAGGGAGGGGCAGGTTTGCAGGGTAACTTCAGGATTTTTTAGGAGTTTAGCCTGGTACCGAGCTACCCGAGCCTGCGTGAGCCAGAGACCACCCTTAGTGTCCAGCAGGGCTTGAACCATATGAGGGGTATACACCTGCACAGTCCCCCCCAAAGTTAGTTTCTCTGCTTCACCAAGCACTAGGGCAGTTGCCGCGACAGCTCGCAAGCAAGCTGGCCACCCCTTGGCAACTTGATCCAGTTGTTTAGAGAAATATGCCACAGGACGTTTCCAAGTGCCTAATAATTGAGTAAGCACTTCGAGGGCTACTTCTTTTTTTTCATGCACATACAGTTGAAACGGCTTAGAAAGGTCAGGCAGACCGAGTGCTGGAGCTTTCATTAGCTTTCTCTTTAATACTTTAAATGCCTTGTCAGCTTTTGAGGACCAGTGAAAGGGGTCGTGATCCATTTCCTTAACACATTCATACAAGGGCTTAGCCCACAGTCCGAACTCTGGGATTTATATTCTGCAAAAGCCTGCCATGCCCAGAAAAGCCCTGAGCTGTTTACGATTGCTTGGGACAGGAATCTGACAGATTGCTTTCTTTCTTTTATTTGAAAGCTGTCTCTCCCCCTGTCTTATGTGAAATCCTAAGTACTGTACTTCTGAGAGGGCAATTTGAGCCTTGCTCTGAGCTACCCGGTATCCTCTGAGTCCAACAAAGTTCAGGAGGCTCACAGTGGCGTGGAGGCAAGGGGTTAATTCCACAGCCCCTATTAACAGGTCATCAACATACTGCAGGAGGAGAATTCCATCGGGAGTATTTCACTTCTTCAGGTCTTTGGCCAGAGCCTGGCCGAACAGCGTAGGGGAGTTCTGCAAAGCTGCTTTTTAACCCTTCGGTCGTCTTTCCACTCGAAGGAGAAAATCTCCTGAGATTGTGTGTCGACCGGAATTGTGAAGAAAGCATCTTTCAGGTCTAGGACTGAAAAGTGGGTGTACTGCCCTTCTATAGATGCCAACAGTGTATATGGGTTTGGAACAAGGGGGTGCAGAGTCTTAACCCGTTCATTAACTGCCCTCAGGTCCTGGACCAGCCGATAGGTGCCATTGGGCTTTTGAACAGGCAGGATGGGGGTGTTCCAGGCTGACTGACATTTTTGCAGTACCCCGTACTTCAGAAACTGATTTATAGTTTCCTGCAGCCCTTCTCTGGCCTCCCTCTTGATCGGATACTGCTTGATCCGCACCGGACTTTTTTCTGGCAGGAGCTGAACTTTAATGGGGGTGTGATGTGCTGCCTTTTCTGGGACCCCCGATGCCCATACTAGAGGAAAAACCTGGTTCTTCCACTGGCTTCACTTTGGGGCTTGCATGGCTGAGGGCTCAACTGCAAGAGTCATTATCCAGGCATTTTCTGGGGGCAAGGTGAGGGTGATTTTATCTTGGGTGAAGTGCAGGGTGGCACCTAAGCGACAAAGCAGATCCCGTCCCAGTAGAGGCGTTGGGCAGTCGGGGAGGTAAACCAGCTTGTGGGAGACAGTTCTGTTTCCCAAAGCACATTCTGCTGGGGCATACACTGGACATTTGATTCCTTTTCCTGTAGCGCCGACCACAGTGAGGGAATCTGCCACGGGCAGCTGGAGGGGTTGATTTACAGCGGTTCGAGCTGCTCCAGAGTCTACTAAAAAGTTTATTTCAGAATTTTCCACCTGCATTTTTACTCAGGGTTTCGGGGGCAGGATAGTCCGTCTTCCCTGACACCCCTAGTCTTGATTTTCTGCTGCCATCATAGGGGTATTTTCCCTTTCGGGGCACTTATTTTTTTAGTGTCCCTCCTTTCGGCATATGGCACACTGATTGCGACCCAAACGCCTTTCCTGTGAGCCAGGGCGCCCACGTCCACGACCTCTTATTCCCCGGCCCCTTCCACCACCTTCCTGAAACTTTTTCTTGTCACTGGCCTGTACTGCTGCAACCATTATTTTCACTTGCCTTTTTTTCTTTTCTCCCTCTTTAAGGCTGTAAACCTTGTTTGCAGTTTTTAAAATCTGTGCCACAGACATGCCCATTAAATCCTCCTTTTTTCTACTTCAGACAACAGGGTCCTTATAAGGATATTACAGTCATCCCAGTCAGGCTTGTGACTGGCAAAACATCCCTCAAAAACCGAAATAAACTTGCTGGGATTCGTGGAGAATTCCCCTGCCTGTGCCTTAAAGGCTGCTAAGTCCACTGGGTTAAAAGGCACATGTGAGTAAACTAGCATAGTAGTGGCCCGGCGCCCCTCTGCTTCCGGGCGAGCCACCACAGTCTTAGTAATCAACGGATAAAATTCCACTGAAGGAGCAATCTCTGAAACCTGAGGCACCTGGTCTTTATACGGTGGGGGTGTAGGAGCCGAAGGGGACACCGACTCTGCCATTACAACCGGGGAGGGGTTCGGGGAACTAACAACAGTGACTGCCGAGCCTGTCGGAGTCAGATTACACTCTTGCAACAGATCTGACCTATCTCTCAACAACATAAACAACTGTGCATACATAAATTCATTCCACTTATTCATTCGCTGACAAAACAAAGCTAATTGAAGGATCGTGTTGTAATTAAGTGATCCCTCCGGTGGCCACCTTTCCTGGCCCTCTAGCTGATACTGAGGCCAGTTTACTGTACAGAATTTTTTCAGTTTACTTTTAGTTAATGGATCTTTTTCAAACACTTTTCAATTTATTAGAATGCATTCTAAGGGTGTACACCGTACCCTGCCTGTACTCTGTCCCTGCCCCATACCTATGGGAAGACACTGGGCATCCCCAGGTTTTAACAGGCAAACAAAAGGTTAACAGCACTGGACTGTTCCTACCTTATTCACAAGACCGGTTCCCCACCGTCGCCCGCAGCTGCTTCTCCACTATCTGAGCGCGTTGCACCGTAGTGCCCTCCGGGGTCGACCACACCGCGTCTCCGCCGAGGCCCCCGATGAAGTCACAGGTGCGCGCTGGGCATCGGTCGTCGCCGCAATCCGTCGACCTCCAGGAGGGGTCCGGGCAAGGCTAAATTTAGCCTCAAGCCCACCCAGGGACGCCAAAACTGTTGCCGGCACAAGGCCTGAGGCTACAGCAAACAGTGATTTGTTGCCCGGAGTGCCTCGCTCCAATTAGACACACCAGGGTGGAGAAGCAAAAAAAAAAAGGTTTATTTGAGATCTCAAAGCGCAGGATGCTTGGAGGAACACACCTCAGATCAAGCACACCCCAGACAAGCAGCTCTCTGTCTTTATACATGATCTTAGCTAAGCATGTCTATTACCCCCAATGCCCAGCTCCTCCCTCCCCCCCCCCCTCTTCTCCCTCCTTTTCAGTTCCCATACAGCAAATACATTATGAAGCAGCAATTACTCTAAACAGGTTAGATCATACTTGGCAAAAAACATATTATCTCGTTAGTAACTTTTCTTGACCGGTCATTCTGTTTCACTCCCTTTAGCCAGGTGCAAGCAGGCTGTATAATTGCCTCCTGGTACTGATAACTAGTTGCCACACATTCCATTCTTTCCATCTAGCCTGTGGAGTTAATTAAAGTCTAAACATGGACGCGGTTCGGACAAGCAGAGGCCTAATACAGGGAGCCTTTATTGGCACTGTCATTTTCCACCCCTCTGTCAACACTGGGTCATGCCTGGTGCCACCAACAATGTGGAACCGGGGAAGGCAGTGGGGGCTGGGGGTGATACATGGGGGCTGGGGAGGCAGTGGGGGGATAGATGTGGAATGGGGAAAGACAGTGGGGGCTGGGGGTGATACATGGGGGCTGGGGGAGGCAGTGGGGGGTATAGATGTGGAACCAGGGAAGGCAGTGGGGGCTGGGGGTGATACATGGGGGCCGGGGGAGGCAGTGGGGGTTGGGGGAGGCAGTGGGGGGTGGGGCAATGGGGGGGGTTGATGTGGAACCAAGGAAGGCAGTAGGGGCTGGGGGTGATACATGGGGGCCGGGGGAGGCAGTGAGTGATCCCTGCTGCCGTATGGCCGGAGCTGGGGGTTGGAGCTGTGCGGCCGGAGCTGTGGATCAACACCCACCACCATGGGGCTGGGGCTGGGGGTCGGTGCCCGAGGCCAGCAACTGCCACCGCACAGCCAGAGCCCGGAGCCAGCGCTTGTTGCTACACGGCCACGGGTTAGTGCCCAGGGCACATGGCCGGAGCCAGGGGTCAGCGCCCCCTGCTGTGTGGCCAGAGCCCGGGGCTCAAACCATGCAGCTGAAACCCTGTGGCCTGTTTTCACCCAGGGCTGAAGCCCAAGCCCCAGCGTGCCCTGCCCACCCCACAGGTGGCTCAGGACTCCCCTTGACCCTGCAGCATTGCGCCCCATCTGTCTCCAGAGGTGGTGCACGGCGGCTCATGCAGGAGCAACGGGGGAGGGGGGAGGCTGATGCTTTGGCTGCTCCATCACTGCCCAGGAGGCTGTTACAACTGCACGAAAAGCCCCTGGTGGCCGCATGTGAGAACTGCTGATTTAAACTCACTTCCATGCTGCCAAAACCTTCCCCACTGTACCTCCTAACTGCTGGTTTCTCAGGGAAGCGTGTACTTAAGGGTTAAGTGAAGTGCTGCTGTCAGAAGAAGCTTTGTGTCCTTTAAAGGAAACCAGGATAGAAAAAAATACTGAAGATGATTTTTAATATTTTCTTTATCCAACAAAATTAATGAAACAATATATAAAATTCTATAAACAAACCTTTTGCATTTTACAGATTTGTAGTATGCAAAATTTGATTTTATAAAGTGCCCATCCCCAGATATATTCCAGATTAGTATAAACAAGACATGATTTCCCTGGTAACTGGGACCAGTTTTTATTCCGTCTCTTCAAATATAAAAGGAGCAAATTTAAAAGTTCATTTGTATGTAGGCTTCGGGAAGAGTTCCTTTCTAGTTTCTAAAAACACAACACGGTTTTCTTTTCTGGATTTCTCGGCCTCAAATACAAGGAGGTGGGACTGCAGGGTTGCTTCTGGACCAGTCTGAATGAGGGATGGTTTACTCTCCTGTTTAAAAAACAAAATTGTTTCTAGTGATACAGGAATGAAAGACACAAGTCTGGTTTATAAAGCTGGATCCTTGCATCCCTCTCACAAGGGGACTAGCTGATCAGGCTCAAGGCAGTATTCAGAAATAAATTGTTTATCATCCCTTTACTATGCGAGTTGTACCAAAGCAAGAGTTAGACAAGGGTTGGGCAATCACCATACAGTTCAATGGAGTAGATATTCATTAGAATGTTACTGCCAATAACGACAGTCTGCTCAGTAATAAAGCTTTTGATAATTAGGGGAGGCAACGTTGTCTAGTAATAACTGGCTGAACGGAGAGAGGTCCTATACTCAGTCACTCCAATGCTGGGGGAATCTCAGCTTTGTTCATCTTCCCAAAAGAATTTTAAAATGGGGACACCTCAAATGACTTCTCTCTCGGACAGAAAGAAAAGAAATACTGGTGGGGAGAAGAGGGGACCCTGGTCTGGGGAGAGGAGGCGTACAGAACTTCTGTATGGTATGGGAGGGACAGAGGGCACACACAGCCCTGCCTGGGGGCGATGAAGAAACGTGTGACATGGAGGGGTGAGCAGATGCAGGGAATCTGTGAAATAGAGGGGGATGGGAGGGTGGCACATGGTTGAGGGGATGGAGGGAAGTCAGGAGCCCTCCGTGTGTGCAATGAGTACAACTAAGTGTGCGAGTGCCAAGTGAATACTACTCTGCACTTCAAAAATGACTTTTATCGTGGTCTCAAAGAACTTTAAAGATGCAGATTATTTCTTCCCATTTACAAATAAGCTCTCTGCCGTGGTTTTCTGAAGAGCGCAGCACAGAGTCAGAGGATTAGCTATGCTTCTGGCTCATGACCAAAACAGATCATCTGTCAACGTTTGCTTTACGTGCATGTAGCATTGAGGGGTGGGGTTCTGGGAAGGGAGCAGGAGTGATGCTTACCTGCCTAAACCATCCAGTAGAAGATCTGGAAGTAAAAGGCGACTGCCAGAGGCAGGTTTCAGTATGAACCCAGCGCTCAGGTAAAGCCTGGCCCCTTCTTGGTGGCTGAGGAGCATTCTCTCTCAGAAGACCTAGTCTTGGACTGCTAAGGTGTGAGGTGGCGTTTAAGGAGCACCGCCGGGGATGCATACGTCCTACTGCCAAGGAGCTCGGCTGCACACCACTATACAGCTGAGAGCTGGAACCTGATCAGTGGCTCCTTTGTGTTCTCTTAAATAGTAGGGATGAGTATTCCCTCCACTGTGGGAATTTCTGGGTAAAATCATGTTGGTGCAATGCAGGAGGTCAGGTTAGAAAAATCACATTAGTCCTTTCCACGGAATCATAGGACTGGAAGGGCCATCAAGATCTCATCTAGTCCAGTCCCCTGCACTCAAGGCAGGACTAAGTACAGGAGAACCTCAAAAATACGAACACCAGAGTTACGGACTGACCCGGCAAACAGACACCAGTTGGACCCAGAGGTATTCAATCAGGCAGTAGCGGAGACAAAAAAACAACCACCTCCCACAAATACTGTACTGTACTGTACTGTGCTGGTATTGCATCTTAAAGTTAGGCACATCTGGGCTGCCTGTCCCCACCCCTACCCCCTACTCACCACACAGGCCAGCCACTGACAGGTGAGGTTCAGAGGCGTAACTGTGAGCTCCCGAGCAGAAGTGCTGGGGTCTGCACTGGTCACGGGCTGTTTCCCCACTCTGGGCAGGAGCTGGACAAGCTTGCAACCTTAGTCTCAGTCCAGGAAAGAAACTTCCTGAGCTGCTGCTGGAACCTGGCCAAGAGTGTGAGCTGCTGGAGCCTGACCTGCTGCCTGCACGCTGCGCTCTGGAGGAGCAGCGCACTTCTAATGGGCCCCAGCCTGCCACAGTGCCCCAGGGGGCCTCACTCCTCACCCTTGCAGTTGGGCTAGAATCAGAAACTTGCCGGGCAGCAACTGCAGAGCTGTGAGCCCCCGTTCCGAGCCGTCCGCCCTGGGGAGCATCCCAGAACGGCTCGTTCAGAGTTACGAACATCTCGGAGTCACCAACAACCTCCATTCCCGAGCTGTACGTAACTCTGAGGTTCTACTGTATTACCTAGACCATGGTAGTCAATAGGCAGATCATGGGCCAAATCTGGATTGCCAGATGCTTTTGAATGGACCCCAAAATCTTTTTATTTACATATTATCGTTATTTTTTTAATGACTTTCTCTGCAGTCTGGCCCCTGACTATACATGGATGAAGAATTTGGACCTTGACAACAAGTAATTGACTCATCTACCCCATCCCCGAGAGGTGACTGTCTAGCCTGCTAAGAACCTACAATGACAGAGATTCCACAACCTCCCCAGGCAATTTGTTCCTGTGCTTAACTTTGCTGGCAGGAAGTTTTTCCTAATGTCCAACCTAAACCTCCCTTGCTGCAATTTAAGCCCATTGCTTCTTGTCCTGTCCTCAGAGGTTAAGAAGAACAATTTTTCTCCTCCTCCTTGTAACAACCTTTTAGATACTTGAAAACTGTTGTCCTGTCCCCTCTCAGTCTTCTCTTCTCCAGACTAAACGAACCCAATTCTTTCAGTCTTCCCTCATAGCTCATGTTTTCTAGACCAGCGGTTCTCAACAGGTGGTTCGTGGCCCACTGGGGGTCCATGAACCCTTTCAGGGGGGCCACAGGGCCCTGTGGCTAAAATCCAGAGCCTGAACCCCAGCACCTCCCGCAGGGCTGAACCCCCGATCCCTGGGGCCCCCGCAGGGCTGAAGCCGGGAGCAGCAGGGCTCAATTCTGGAGCCCCGAGCCCTGGTGCTCCCCACGGGGCAGAAGCCCTGAGCCCAGGGGGGTACCCAGGGGTGTTACACCTCCCCCAAACTACAGTGCAAGAGCAGGGCAGTCCTGGGGCAGTTCCAGACAATCCCCTCCACCTCCTCCTCTCCCCACCCCCTGTACCCTGAGCTGCCCCCTCCCTGCACACACAGCCCCTAGCGACCCCCTCCCTGCACCCTGAGCTGCCCCCTCCCTGCACACAGCCCCTAGCGACCCCCTCCCTGCACACACAGCCCCTAGCGACCCCCTCCCTGTACCCTGAGCCACCCCTCTCTGCACACAGCCCCTAGCGACCCCCGCACCCTGAGCTACCCCTGCCCCCACACAGCCCCTAGCGACCCCTCCTGCACCCTGAGCTACCCCCTGCCCCCACACCGCCCCTAGCGACCCCCTCCCTGCACCCTGAGCCACCCCCTGCCCCCACACAGCCCCTAGCAACCCCCTGCACCCTGAGCTACCCCCTGCCCCCACACAGCCCCTAGCGACCCCCTGCACCCTGAGCTACCCCTGCCCCACACAGCCCCTAGCGACCCCCTGCACCCTGAGCTACACCCTGCCCCCACACAGCCCCTAGCGACCCCCTGCACCCTGAGCTACCCCTGCCCCCACACAGCCCCTAGCGACCCCTGCCTGCACACAGCCCCAGCTACCCCCGCACCCTGAGCTACCCCTGCCCCCACACTGCCTCCAGCTACCCCCTCCCTGCACCCTGAGCTACCCCTCCCTGCACACAGCCCCTAGCTACCCCCCCCCCCCGCACCCTGAGCTGTTTTCAAACTTTTTGAACTGAGCCCCCTACCTTTGAGTTATAATTTTGGTTCACCCCCCCCCCCCGCCCCATCCAGACAGGCAGCTGGCCTGCTGAGGTGAGTCTGGAGGTGAGATTCCCTCCCCAGACCCCGACGTGCGGAGCTGGCGTGAGCCTCACTGGCCCCTGCCCACCCAAAATAGAAGTCAAACTATATCTATGCCCGCGTTTCCCCTCTCCCCTGGCCCAGAGCCTCCCCCTCCCACGCTGGGCCCTGGAGTTTTTATAGCATGTTGTGGGTGGCCTCCGAAAGAAAAAGCTTGAGAACCCCCCTTCTAGACCCTTAATCATTTTTGTTGCTCTCCTCTGGACCTTCTCCCATTTGTCCACATCCCTCCGGAAATGTGGCACCCAGACCAAGACACAACACTCTAGCTGAGGCCATATCAGCGTGGAGTAGAGCAGAAGGGTTACTTCTTGTGTCTTGCTTACAGCACTCCTGCTAATCCTGCCCAGAATGATGTTCGCTATTTTTTGCAAGTGTTATACTGTTAACTCATATTTAGCTTGTGGTTCATTATGACCCCCTGAGATCCCTTTCCGCAGGGCTCCTTTCTACACAGTCATTTCCCGTTTTGTATGCGTGCATCTGATTGTGCTGTCCTAAGGGGAGTACTTTGCATTTGTCTTTATTGAATTTCATCCTGTTTACTTCAGACCATTTCTCCAGTTTGTCCAGATCATTTTGAATTTTAATCCTGTCCTCCAAAGCACTTGCAACCCCTCCCAGCTTGGTATCGTCCGCAAACTTTGTAAGTGTTCTCGCTATGCCATTATCTAAATCATTGATGAAGATATTGAACAGAACCGATCCCTGCGGGACCCCACTCGTTATGCCTTCCAGCTTGACTGTGATACAAGAAAGTATCAAAAACCTTACTAAAGTAAAGCTATACCACACCTACCGCTTCCCCTCTGTCCACAAGGCTTGTTACCTTGTCAAAGAAAGATATTAGGTATTCATATCCGTATCTATCCAGTCTTAATAGCTATGAATCCAATGGCTTTCCCTCCCACATGATGTCAGCAAAAGTAGCAACGAGGCAGCTGGTAGTCAGGAGATCTGGGTTCTGGTTTTGGTTCTACCATTAACTTGCTGAGAAACCAGGAGAAACCACTGAGCCTCTCTTTGCTACAGTTTCTGTAAAACAAATGTAAGTTTTACGTACAACACAGGTGTGATGTGAGTTTTAACTACTTTTTGAAATTCACTTTTGTCCTTTTCACTTAAAAATCCCGAAGTATTAATGTAGGGTACAAATAAATGGGTGAATTCTTAAAACGTATAATTTTTTTAAATACTTGAATTGCTTTCAAAATTAACAATCCACACTCTGGGCAAATTACTGGCTCACAAACTAAATACAAATATTTAAGAGTTAGTTTCTCCAAAACATTTAATGAAACAATCCTCAAGCATTAAAAAGCAAGCAAGTTACAAATGAAGGCAACATACATAGCCAGTACACATCAGTTTCCAAGCACTGGCCTACTATCATGATATTTAATCTTGCCAAGATAATAATACTCTAACACACTCACCTTCGATTCAACTAGTGCTATCGCCTCATTCTCAAATGTACACATCAAATGACTGATCACTCTGCAATACACAATCTTAGCTCTGACTTTCCAATGCTACAGTTAATAGTTATAATCTTAAAATTGCAGTTTTTAGCATCTCCATATACCATGCCCTAGATAAAGAAAAACGTAACACTGGTCACACAAAGATATTTCTCAAAAACACACCTGAACTTCACAATGTTAACATTATGAGCCAGATCCTTGGTGCAAAAGGACCAGAAAAATGGCATTTCCAGAATTGGGATTCCCCCAGCATCAGTAGAGAATCCCTGGGTGGTGGTTCCAACACCTCACGACTTCTAGATCCCAGTGTGGGGCATTACAGGGGTAATTCAAATGGATCCTTTGCAGCTCCCTGGACTTCACTAGGTGTAGCTGTGTACAGAGGCAGATTATGATATACTGGGGCCCTGGGCACAAAGAATATTTGGGCCCCCCACAACCCTCCCCCACCATGGGGCCCCACCCTCTACTCCTTCCCTTCCCCCAAGGCTCCGCCCTCTGGTCTGGCCAGAAGCTGGGCCATGGTAAGAACTGCCCAGGGAGCCTGGGCCACCGTGGGGAGCCCTGGACCCTCCACCTGCCCTGGGCAGCATGCACTGGGGGGCAGGGACAAGGGCTGGGGGCTGCCCTCAGGTGCAGGGTCCAGGGCTCCCCACAGCTGCCTGGACTCCCTGGGTAGCTCTTACCACAGCCCAGGGCGGGGTTCCCAAACTGTGGGGCCGCCCCAGCAGGGAGGCATGGAGGAATGTTTAGGGGGGCCCGGCAGGGCCCAGCCCTACTCCTGGCACCCCAGCCCTGCCCCAGCTGTGACTCTGCTCCTAGCCGCATCCCCACTCACAGCCCCTGACTGTGGGCCCCGGCCCCACTCCTGCCCTGGCTCCGGGGTGTGTGTGTGTGTGAGTGCGACTGAAAAGGTTTGGGGACCCCGGCCTAGGATGACCAGACGTCCCATTTTGGGCCCAGACATCCCAACTTTTTTGGCAAAAGTGGGCATTTGTCCTATTTGCTCTTGCCAGCTGATCATCAGTTGGCAAGCGCCAACGGAACAAATGCCCAGTTTTGCCAAAAAGAAGCTTGGAGGGAGGGTGAGTGGCAGGGCTCGGGGCCAAGGCTGGAGCACCCACGAGGAAAAATTGGTGGGTGCTTAGCGCCCACCGGCAGCTCCCCGCACCAGCTCACCTCCTCCTCCTCCCGAGTGCACCGCGTACCCGCTTCCCCCTTAGCTCCCAGTGCCTGCGCCGCGAAACAGCTCTTCTGAGCGGCAAGCGCTGGGAGGGAGGGGGTGGAGGGGGAATGCGGCGCTCGGGGAGGAGGCTGGGCCCGGACGGGGATTTGGGGAAGGGGTCCAATAAGAGCAGCGAAGGGGCGGAGTTGGGGTGGGGACTTTGGGGAAGGGGTTGGAATGGGGGCGAGGCAGGGGCAGGGAAAGGGTGGAGTCGGGGCGGGGCCAAGGGCGGGGGGGGGGCATGAGCACCCACCGGCACTGGGGAAAGTTGGCATCTCTGGGCGGGGGGAATTGCTCACCAGTCCCACAGGCTTCTCTGGCTGGGCTGGGCTGGGGCCTCGGGGGGAAGAGGAGCGGGAGGGGGAGAGAGAAGGAGCAGGGGCTGTGCCCGTGGTTCCAGCTACTCCTGTGGGGCCCCCAATTGGTCGGGGCCTCTGGGCACGGCCCCGCTGGCCCATACGGTAATGCGCCACTGGCTGTGTATCGAGCCGTGTTACTTTAAAGAGATGGGATCAGCTACACCGCACACAACACCACACAACCCCGGATGGCAAAGCCTAGTTCTCTGTCCCCCCTCTATTGACTGGGCCACACAGATGTTTATTTGTCTGCTACAGCTACAGACTTTTAGCTCAGGCAATAAACAGACCCTTGTAGTTCCAAGTTCAATCCCTGCTGCAGACCCTCTTGTACTGGAATGTACAGTCCTACCACTGCATGTGTACGTTCATAACGTTACACAACACAGCCAATTAACAGTGATAATTAACACTGTGCATTGCTGTTTCAGTTAGCATGTTGGTGTGGCTAGAAGGGACAACTATGATAATTTAGTCTGACCTCCTGCATGACACAGGCCATGGAGTTTACCCAGAAATTCCTGCAGCCGGTCCAACAATTTGTGTTTGAACTAAATTATATATCTTAGAAAAGCATCAAAGCCTTGATTTAAAGACAAAGTGTGGTAATTTAACCACTGGAACAGATTACCAAGAACTGTGGTCATTACCCTCCTTCGTAGAACTGCTGGCATCTTACTGCAAGTTTCAACTTTGCTGACTTCAACTTCCAGCCAGTGGATCTCATAACACCTTTGTCTGCTAGATTAAAGAGTCCTCTAGTAGCAGATATCTGCTCCCTATGTAGATTACTATAGCACCATCATCAACTCACCTCTTAACCTTCTCTGAGGTGAACTAAATGGACTGACGCAAAGTTTCTCTTTGCGGAATATGCTGTCAGACCACACATCATTCTTGTAGCTTTAACTCACTCCAGTTATTCGGGATTCTTTTTGAAGTGGTTGAGTTGCATCATGGTAGTAACCTAACGCTTGGAGATCGGTATTGTGTTGAGAATGAATGTTCCTTTAACTTACGTGTTTTGTGCTTTTTGATGTTTGTGTTTTTGTGAAGACATGCACTTGCGCAACCCTAATTCACAAGGGGGTTTTACATAGGATTGTCATCGTTTTAAAAAATAAAAACAGAAGTAAATGTGAGCGCTGAGGTCCGAGGGCTGTGTGACATCTCCTTTACTTAAAACTTTGCATCCTCAGAAGACAAACTTTAGCTGATGTTCCAGCTTCCTCTGACACTCAAAGTTTTAACATTTGAAGGAAGAGCCATTTTATAAACCACATTTTATCTTGCAGTCTTTTTTCTGAATTAGGAGATAAGGGACAGCCAACATACAAAAATATTGTCATTTTAAGTTGTAAATGCATTCCAAATCCACACTTAAGATGTAATTATCCCCTCATCACCCAGAAATGTGACTATAGTCTAGAGAAGTTTCTCAGAAGGGGCTTGTAGAATGGTGGATGAGATGTCTAAATAACGGGACTTCTGCTACCATTGCTGCTTGTATTGAATGTCTGTTATTGTGGAAATCCCTACACTTGTGGCAGGGTTGACAAAGAGAACTTACAGTTAACGCTGAAATAAAGTTGTCCATCAGATAGTAGTCAGCTCCATCGTGCCCCATTAAATGGCTTGGAATGAATGCGGCTTTGTTTGTTGGATAAGCAGTTTTCTCTCTTGTGCAAAAGTCAAAAACTTGCACTGATCCCCCCTCATCACAGAATAGTTCTCCCTAGAAGTCCAGAGTAAAGCACAAAACACACCTCTCTAAACACATCACTCGGAATTTTTGACAGTAATAATTGGAGATATACCAATCTCCTAGAACTGGAAGGGACCTTGAAAGGTCATCTAGTCCAGCCCCTGCCTTCACTAGCAGGACCAATTTTTGCCCCAGATCCCTAAGTGGCCTCCTCAAGGATTGAACTCACAACCCTGGGTTTAGCAGGCCAATGCTCAAACCACTGAGCTATCCCTCCCTAATGTTTCTAGTGTGTCTAAAGCGTGTCCACATTGCTCACGGTGTGGCCACACTACAATATGGGCAGTGTAGACACACCTTACATGTAATGTCCACAATGAGTTTCTATCACAATTAAAATGTATTAAAATCTCTAAACAAGATATTAAGATCACTCCTAGAAAAGTTACACTGTATGTTTTTAATATCTTCACTATGGACAGCATCTACCTGGTATTAAAATAATGGCTAGCTTCATCAGCGGGAGGATCAAAAATGCATCACAGAGCTATTGCACTTGTTTATTTGCTGGCCACTGACCTCCAGTTTGACAACGGCCTCATATGGTCACAGGCCTTTAAAATGTGTCTCAAAAGTCAGCATAAAACAGCAGGAAATACTATATGGTAAAACAGTCTGTAAGGGACAGTTAGCAGGCATAGCACTGAATTACTAGACCATAGTTGTTTGCGTAACAGAGGTGTCCAGTAAACCAGTGCAGCAACACAGATGAAAAACTATTGCACTCAGCAAGACCCTTCCCCGTAACAACACTTTGTGAGCAGTTACACACACAATACGCTGAAGTGTTAGTGTTTATAGCAAGGTATTAATTCAAAAATCGCTAAGGCCCATAATCCAGGCATCATCTTTGATCTGGCCCCTCTTTTTTGAGTCACACATCCAAGCCATGTCCAAGACTTGCTGCTTCTACCTCCATAATGCCTACTGTTCCACATTCCTAGCTTCCCAAACTACCACAGCTGTTGTTCAGAATATCTCACACTCTGAATACAGGCCCTCAGTATCTCTGTCTCTCTGGCCTTTAATGGGAATGAGGTAGTGTCCCCATAACTAAGGCCCTAAGAAAAGAACAGACTTTTTCTTTTCTTTTTTGAATTCACGGTAGCATCCCAGGTAAATGTTTGCATTTCATGGGACACGCATGGCCGCGGATCACCCCTGAACTGCTGTGATTTTTCCAACAGTGGCAAGGCAGAAGCAAGGTTAGCGGGTCAGTCCCATCCCCGAGTGTGGTAGGAGGTGGAGGGCTGGTCCTAGCCCAGGGAGTGTTGGTGTTTTACCACATGGTACTGGCCAGCCCAACCCAGGTCAGGGACTGGGGTCCAGCTAGCTCCATGCTCAGCTCCAGCAACTGCTGCTGCTTCCTGTCTGTCCAGGCTGCAGCACTGACAACACCACGATTAAGCTCCCTGGCCTGGTCCGCCTCATTGCAACCTCCAGCAGCCTGAGGGGAGACAACGCAGCACCAGCTGGTGGGGAGCTGAGGCCGGGATCCCTCCCCCCAGCCTGATTCTCTTGCCAAGGCGTGGCCTTCCTCACACTTCGATCACCCTGCAGGGGAACAGGCTACCTCACACCCCGATCTCTCCATCAGGGTAGGGCCTCCTCTCACAGCTGCTCATATTCCAAGTGGCTGCAGTGCTAGACATTGTGCTGGCTACAGTGGGGGGATGGATCCTGGTCTCGGCTCCTGCGCTGTCTCCCCCAAGGCTGCCAGGGACCACTCCTAATCGCTGCATTGTCAGTACTGCCTCTCTCTGCCTGCTGGCCAGACAGGAAACTGCAGTGGCAGCCTGAGCCAGATCTCAGTGCGGCGTTAGCTAGGCCCTGATTCCATCTAGTGCCATGTGGTCAGACACTTCCCCTACTGCCCTTACCATCTTCCAGCCCCCCACCCCCCGAATGGGACCCGCCTGCTAATCCCCCCAATGAGCAACCTCAGCCGGGAGGTGGGAGCAGGGATGCCCACTTCCCACCCTGCTGTTGGAAAGGGCTAATTCCATGATTTCCATCGAGTCCATTAAATTGTGATTTACAAAGGGCCTTACCCATAATATCCGTGTAATAGGCCTTATCCACAACTCTCGTTGATTTCAGTGGGAACAAGATTGTGCCCAGTAACTAGTAATGGTGACGAGTGCAGCAATCACCCATTAATTTACCTTGGTCCCATAGATTGTGGTTTTCCTTGTACCCAGCTGCTCCGTGAAGGCCATCATAGTAAAAGCAGCTGTTGCTCCTCCTTCAAACTCCATATTAACAACCTGCAAAGAGTAAAGAAGTTAAGAAACCTACAGCTGCTCTAAAAGTGCTGAGAGGGCTCTGGCAGGAGTGGGTGAGGGTGTATTTCCTGCCGTCTCTCATATAACTAGGAGTTACACAGTAGACAGCACAAACATCTGAAAGATGAAATTAATGGAAGTTACAGATCTAGCACATGAGGCAAGCTGTAAAATCCATGCGTTGTGTGCTGTGAGCATTTCTAAAGAGCAGCACGGAAGTCATGTGTTGTATACGCTCTATTTGTCAAAGAGCTTTACTTTGTTTTATCTTGTGCTGCACACAAGATACTTTTCAATAGTTTACGTTTTCCAGCAGGACTCTTGGCAGATTCACACTGTCTCAGAGTGGTGTTATTAGAGCTATGCTTATGGAAGCACTTCCAAAAGACTAGAGCTTACACACAAACGTTTTCTCAAGGGCCAATCTTTCCTTACAAAATCTCAAACAGGGAAAACTTTAACCAAATAAAACAACTTAACCTGGTTTACTTTAAGATATACAAATTGAAGTGCACTGGTTTCATACTCAGAACTAACTTCTACAATTTTTAAAAATGTAAGTAAATAAATAATATTTTACATACACTGGCTAGATGAACAAAAATATCATACCTGGTTACTGACAACATCATTGTCACATTCATAAACACATCTTCCATATGGACCGCTGCGTAGGGCCTCTGTCACAGATTCTATGTCACAAACACCACTATTGCACACAACAGATACTGGCCAATTAAAATAACCCTACAAAAAATAACAACAATGTTACTTATGCAAGACATACCGTATTCTTATCTCTTCTAAAAAGGCAAGAAACTTGCCTCTTATCTTGGACCAAATTCTCATTTATATGTACAGAAATCAGAACCATTTGCTACAGCTGGGTCACAAAACTGTTCCTGTAGGTAAACAACACGAACTCTCAGCGTGATGCTGTGGCAAGAGAGTTAGCATGATCCACTGAGGTATAAACGGGAGTATCAAGTAGGAGTCCAGAGGTGGTGGTATCTCTGTGTACGTTGGGCCCACTTCTGGTGTCCACACTTTAAAAATGATGTTAACAAATTGGAAAGAGCTCAGAAGAGAGCTACAGGAGTGACTCTAGGTCAACAGGCGACTTGATCAGTCTAATTTCCTACGTGAAGAGAAGATTTCTGATAGCTGGGGGGTTTCTAGGTGACAAAGGCATAAAAAGATCCAGTGTCTGGGTGCAGAAGCCAGACAAATTAAGATGGGAAATAAAATTATGTTTTTTTAACTAAAGGGTAATTAGCTATTGGAACAACTTACCTAGGTAGGTGGTGGATTCGCCTTGAAATCTTTAAATCAAAATTGGAATTCTAACAGATATGCTATAGCTAGGGCTCCGTGTCTGTCTGACTTCTGCAGCGGCCAGTATGGCTGAGCCCGGGGCTCCCTCCCTGCAGCTGGTGCTGTGGGCCCCTGGGCACCCCCCAACCTCCAAGATTCAGACAGGGTTATTTGTGGTATAAGTCATGGACAGGTCATGGGACGTGATATTTTGTTTCTTGCCTGTGACCTGTCCATGACTTTTACTAAAAATACCCATGATAAAATCGTAGCCTTCGCTATAGCTCAGCTGAGAAGGTATGAGCTTGAGGAAGGTGAAATTCCATGGCCTGTATTATGAAAAAGTTCAGTCCAGATGATCATAATGGTCCTTTCCAGCCTTGAAAAGTCTTATGAATTCTTGCTATCCCTGGGATTCTCCACTGGCCTCCTCAGGTCACCCCTGAATCACAACCAACACCAGTGAAGGTGCTGTTCATATGCCTCCACTTTACACTGGCAGGCTACCGGAGAGCAGGCAGCAGCAGCAGGACTCCAGGCTGATTTATTGTAGCTTGCAGCTGGAAAGAGTGCTTGTCAAGTGACAATGGTAAAGAATCAATGAGTTGCTTCTTTTAACAATGAACAAGTAACTTTTAGAATAAGGAGAAAAATACCACCCCACAAGCTTCTCTTTCTCTGCTTCACTGTATAGCTTCTGCCTCCAACCTTCCGCAACCACCTCCCAGTGATTTAAAGAAACAGCACAGATATCCTCACAGTGTCCACAGTGGCTAAATCTCCTGCTGGATTTGGAGTTCAGCACAACGGGAGTGGGCATGCCATGCCCAACTTTCCTCAGGCCATGCCCCCTGCCTTACTGCACACTGACACTAACGGGAGTCTGTGCCATCTACGGCTTTCCCCAGCAACGTGACCACTACAGTTCAGAGACACTTGACTCTTTTTTTCCTGAAACTAGTGTTCACTGGTTCAGCCACTTGTGTCTGCTTATGGACTCAATTGTGACACCATGCCCCATATTCTTCATAAAAATATTGTTATAATATGATTTTGGCATAACTAAGATGTGGTTTAGGCCAGGTGGGTCATGTGAGATATCATTGGAAAGGTTATGATTTACTGAGTATGATTATCCTATTTGTATGCATGTATCATTTCTGTACCTGAAGTTAGGAATATTGACTGTGTAACAATTCCAAGTGGGTTTGCACCTGGGGAATGCCCACCAGACAAAATGCAATCCGTCTGGCTGGTTAGTCAATGGGCCATTAGGAAGAACAATAGGATTTGAAGATGCTAACCTCCCACCTTCCTAGGAAGTCTTCCTGAGGATTTATGACTGCTTTGACACTGCAGGGTCATGTGATCATGTCACCTGGTACTGGACTCCATCTTGGACTGCTAGTATTTTTCCATTAGTAAGGGGTGCGATCAAACTGGGAAAAAAAGGATTCCCGCCATATGTAAATCCTATTTAAGGCTGGGGAGTGGATTTATCAAGGTCAGTTCTTCATGGACTCCCCGCCCGAGATGACTGCCGAAAACACCCAAAACTGAACTGGAGAAGAAAGGACTGGTTCCAGGCTAGGTGGTGTCTGGCCTGTGAAAGGAATAACTGGAGTTCTAAGCTGCAAGCAAGAGCAGTTTGTCTTCAAGAAACTCTGCAACCTGCTTAAAACAACATTTAGGGTGAAAAATTACTACTTGTAGCCAGTTTCTTTAGAGTATTAAGCTTAGTTTGTGTGTTTATTTGCTCAGTAATCTGCTTTGCTCTGTTTGCTATGCCTTAGAATCACTTAAAATCTATCCTTTGTAGTTAATAAACTTGTTTTTGTTTTCTCTAAACCAGTTTGTGCAATTCATAATGGGGGAGGGGGGAAGCTGTGCATCTCTTGCTCCACACTGAGGGAGGGGGCGATATTCATGAGCTTATGCTGTACAGTTCTCTGTGCAGCGCAAGACAATACAATTTTGGGTTTGCACCCCAGAGTGAGTGTGCACTTGAATGCTGGGAAATCCCCAAGCTGATTCTTCCCAGGCAGAGCTGACCTCAGTGTCTGTGTCCTTCTGCAGCTGGGAGGGTCCCTACCTGTGTGTGTTCTGGAGGAGGCTGGAGGGCCTGGCTCAGCAGGACAGGGCGAGGGAGCCCAGGCTGGTGGAACAGGTGGGCTCAGTGGGACCCCAGTACATCAGAAGGCACCAGGGCCAGATTAAGGCTAATAAGGCTAAAGCCTTAGGCCCTCCAATGTTTAGGCCCCACTGCAGGCCCTCCAGCTGAGCGATGGTAGCGGGGCCATATGAAATTTTTGGTCTCATTAGATATTGCTTTGTACAAATTAATCCATCAAGACTGTGAATTCAATTTATGGTGGTTGTGATTTTGTCATTGCGGGCTAAGTGAGTGTTTGTGGGCCCAAGCAATATTGAACTTTGTACACACTAGGCCTACACTGGACGACAGAAACCACGTAGAGAAAAGGAGGATGGCAGAAACTGAAGGAGGCCCAAGAAAGACGGCAAAGACAAGATGTAGTGCTGATAGGAACTCCTCTCCTAACATTTTTTCCTCCTACTAAGTCTGGTGGTGAAGAAGTCCAGGCAAATACCAGCCCAAGTGAACCTGCTGCACCTGTGCCTGATGAAAAGGAGCAGCTTTCTGTGACTTCTCTAGCTGCAGTCTCACCCCACCCCTCTGATGACTTTCCCAGTGATAGTAAATACACTCCAGAAGCAGCAAAGAATCCTGTGGCACCTTATAGACTAACAGATGTTTTGTAGCATGAGCTTTCGTGGGTGAACACCCACTTCTTCGGATGCAAGCAGTGGAAATTTCCAGGGGCAGGTGTGTATATATAAGCAAGCAAGAAGCAAGCTAGAGATAACGAGGTTAGATCAATCAGGGAGGATGGGGCCCTGTTCCAGCAGCTGAGGTGTGAAAACCAAGGGAGGAGAAACTGGTTCTGTAATTGGCAAGCCATTCACAGTCTTTGTTTAGTCCTAAACTGATGGTGTTAAATTTGCAGATGAACTGGAGCTCAGCAGTTTCTCTCTGGAGTCTGGTCCTAAAGTTTTTTTGCTGCAGGATCGCCACCTTAAAATCTGCTATTGTGTGGCCAGGGAGGTTGAAGTGTTCTCCTACAGGTTTTTGTACATTGCCATTCCTAATGTCTGATTTGTGTCCATTTGTGTCCACCTGGCCACACAATAGCAGATTTTAAGGTGGCCATCCTCCAGCAAAAAAACTTTAGGACCAGACTCCAGAGAGAAACTGCTGAGCTCCAGTTCATCTGCAAATTTAACACCATCAGTTTAGGACTAAACAAAGACTGTGAATGGCTTGCCAATTACAGAACCAGTTTCTCCTCCCTTGGTTTTCACACCTCAGCTGCTGGAACAGGGCCCCATCCTCCCTGATTGATCTAACCTCGTTATCTCTAGCTTGCTTCTTGCTTGCTTATATATACACACCTGCCCCTGGAAATTTCCACTGCTTGCATCCGAAGAAGTGGGTGTTCACCCACGAAAGCTCATGCTACAAAACATCTGTTAGTCTATAAGGTGCCACAGGATTCTTTGCTGCTTCTACAGAACCAGACTAACACGGCGACCCCTCTGATACTAATACACTCCAGCGATCCAGGCAAGTGGGACATGACTTCTCAAGATCTCATTACATATTGGACAGAAATGCCAGGATCTAGCTGCTGACTTTTCATTGGCAAAGCGAGAGTACACCAATCAGAATCATTATCTGATCAAATCAATGTTTCAATATGTGAAGCTTAACAAACAGATTGGCAAGCGATAATGGCTCATCTATTCACCTTCTAAGTAGAAAGTGAACTGTTTTTACTGCCGCCTGTTTTCTGATACCAAAAAGTGGGGAATGTTCTGTGAAGGCTTCAGTGATTGGAAGAATACCGCATACATTACCAATCATGCAATGAGTGAGCAGCATATATTGTCAGTTAGCAGCTACCATGCCTGAAAGAAAGTTAATGGCAGAATTGATACCCAAATGGAAAACCAGTTTTGGAAGCTAGTGCTTACTGGAAGAATGTTCTCAGGCAAGTAGTTGAAACCATAGGTTTTTTTGCTGAGCGTGTTCTGCCATTCCATGGCTCAGATGAGACTGTTGGATCGAAACACAATGGCAATTATCTTGGCGTTCTAGAGCTAATCATTAAGTTTCACCCTTTCTTAGCTCAGCAGATCAATGAACGCACAAATCGTGGAAAAGGCGATACATCATATCTATCAAAGACTATTTGTGATGAATTCATTGCACTGCTGGCGAAGAAGATGCTATCAGCCATTGTAGATGAGATCAAAGCTTTGGGATATTTTTCACTGTCCGTCGACTCAACACCGGATGTGTCACATGTAGATCAGCTGACTGTCATCTTGCATTATGTGCTACCCAGCAGACCAGCTGAGTGTTTCATGACCCTCATAAACATCACCAGTCACACAGGGGAGAAACTTGCCTCGTACCTACGCCATTTCCTCACCGAAAATGGGATTGACATCAGCCTTTGTTGTGGCCAAAGCTCTGACAATTCAAGTAATATGAATGGCAAATATTCAGGGATGCAGGCAAAGATAAAAGAGTGCAATTCTTTGGTGGATTCCATACAATGAGCTGTACACTCACTCCACCTTGTTGGCCAGTCTGCCATGGATTATTGTGTTGAAGCAGTTTCTTTTTTTGGATTTGTCCAAGAATTTTACAATTTTTTCTCTGCATCAACCAGTCATTGGATGATTCTTAGAGATTCACTACCAGAGGGATGCCCAGTGCTAAAATTCCTCTCAGGGACACGGTGGAGTGCCAACGCTGAAGCTGTGAATGCAGTTGTTCTGGGATACCCCAACGTCCTTGAAGTGCTAGAGAGCATCAAGGATGATGAATCTCAAAAATCAGCAACAAGAAAAGATGTGAAGATCCTGAAGGATGTAATGCAGACTTTGGAAACTGGTATTTTGTGTGAGGGCTGGAATGATGCAGCCATTCAGCAAGTGCAGTTTAAGCTTGCAAAGTGCTCAACTTGACCTTTCCAGTGCTGTAAACCTAATGAGTAGTCTTGGAACTGTTCTTCAAGAAATGTGGAATAGTTTTGATGACTATGAAATTCAGGGGGCTGCAAGGACTGCTAACCATGAATATAAGTCAGCCAAACACCGCAAAAGACAGAAGACATGCGACGATGCAACTGCCCACTCATTCAGTGACAAGGAGGCCTTCACAGTTAATATCTTCATCACAATCATCGCCAAACTGAAGAGTGCATTAGAACTTCGGCTCGAGGCTTACGAAAATATTGACAAAACCTGTAGAGTACTGACAAATTTTTCGCCTAACATTTCAAGTTCCAAAGTCAGTGAAGGTATCAAATGTCTGTGTCAGATGTACCCACACGATCTTCCAGTAGATTTTACTAAAGAATTTCTTCAATTTGTTGAATTCACATCACACTCTCAGATATGGAGAGAAAAGATGACAAAAACAAATCCATTTTTGATGTACCGAGTTATCACTGAATCCAGTGACAGAATGTTTCCCAAATGTTGAAACTGCATTACGGCTGCATTTGTCACTAACAATCACTAACTGTAGGGGAGAATGTTCATTCTCTCTTCTAACAAGGGTCAAAAATGTCCTCGGATCCACCATGACTCAAGAGCATCTCAGTGCTTTGTCCCTCTTGAGCACTGAGAATGAAATCCTCAGGTCTTTGAATTATGGTGACATCATTCATGACTTTGCCAAAGCTAAAGCTAGGAAAAAATGTGTGTGAAGAATTGAGTGTAGTGAGAATAGAATAAACTTGTTACATATTTACATATTTGTTTATGTAAAATTATGTAGATAAATGTTTGATGACTTCATAATTGTTTTTGCAATATGTAATTCATACTTAGGCCCTTCCCTCCCATTAGCCTTAGGCCCCTCATAACCTTAATCCGGCCCTGGGTGGCACCCCAAAAGGGGGGGCAACCCACCACACCGATTCCTCACTTTCATACTTCTATGTCCTCTTCGATATGCCTCTTAGATAAACTCAGCCATCCCCCTACATTAGTACAGCAATGTATTGAGATATTAAGCATCTGTTACTCCCACTGACTTCAGTGGAAACTGGGTTTGCACAGCACTTCTGGGGAAAAAAGCCCAAGCCATTTCTATTCATATGCTTCCAAATTTACATTTAGCATCTTAAATTTAGGCACACAGGTTGGAACACTTTAGTCTCTTTCCCCCCCGCTGTAAAATACAGGTACTACACACTACCTTCCCCGATCCTCTAATATCTTGACTTCTCTAAAAGTTTAAGAGTGGGTTTAATATAGTGTCTGCCACCACTCTAAGACCTTCCTATGAGTTTAATCTGGCCCTGCTGAGTTACGGAAGCCAAGTATTCTCTTAGCTGCTTCCTAATCATGCTGTTTCCCAATTTTCTAAGATCTTCAATAACGTAAATTAATCTCCAACTTCCTTTTTGTTGAAGGCTGAAATCTAATGATTGAGTATTTCAGCCTTCTCCATCTTCCAACAGCTAGGAGTTGAAGCTAGGCAAATTCTGACTAGAAATCAGGTGCAATTCTTTTAACAGTGAAGGTACTCACTGTAATAATGTACAAAGGATTGTGGTGGATTCTCCATCACTAGAAATTTTTAATCAAGATTGGCTGTTTTGATAAAGGATTTACTCTAGTTCAACAACAGCTACTGGACTTGAAGCAGAAATTAATTCAGGCAAGTCCTATGCCCCGTGTTATGAGTCAGATGAGATGATCACAATGGTCCATCTGGCCTTAAAATCTATTACTGAAGCTCCCTCCTAACTTTTCTTTGATTTCATTTTTGATCCCATTTATTTATAAAACCTTTTAAAATTCACTTTTATACTAAGTTGGAGTCAGAAAGAAATCATCTCCTTCCCATGTTGAACACTGAGCAAACAGCTTAGGTATGTTTTGGCTTCTTGTTTCTTCCAAAATATCAAGCGTTGGCCACCGGAAGCAAGATATTATCCTTGATGACACAGTGGTTTGATGTTATACAGTAATTCTTATGTTCCAAGTGTGACAGTACCTCCCATAAGGCTTTATGGAAATATGCATATGAATGTGTGTATATATATAACATAACTAGAATGTATTTTATATTACATATGCCATGTAACATACCTCTGTAAAGGTTATGAGCTATTGAATCTATTAATCCTATTTGTATGCACGTATCATTTTTGTATTCGAAGTGCACCGCTACAAGGACAAATAATTTATGAGTTTACCCTGCATAAGCTTTATACAGGGTAAAACAGATTTATTTGGGTTTAGACCCCATTGGGAGCTGGGCATCTGAGTGCTAAAGACAAGCACACTTCTGTGAGCTGCTTTCAGTGAAGGCTGCAGCTTTGGGGCAGGTGGTTCAGACCCTGGGTCTTTGCTGGGAGCAGACGGGAGTGTCTGGCTCAGCAGGACAGGGTGCTGGGGCCCCAGGCTGGCAGGGAAAGCAGGGGCAGAAGTAGTCCTGGCACATCAGGTGGCAGCTCCCAAGGGGGGTTCTGTGATTCAACCCGTCACACCAAGATCTTATAAAACCAATAGATGAGTTCCTTTTGCTTGGAAACTGAACACATTTTGAGATCAATGTTGTCAATATTTGGAAGATATGTTGCTTGAAAACAGAACTGTCCTCACCTTCTCGGCATGGTGCAGATAAATCTTCTTGGCTGAATACGGACAGGTTTGTTCGACTGGACAGTCTAAGCACCGACTGGCAGCTCCTTTGGGCTAAAACAAATTTACAATGGTTCATTATTGACAGTTTATTATTTATTAATTTTACTCATCTATTTTCATCCACAGAAAGACACTTCTTGCAACATTTTAACAGAGACAACTCCAACCAGATCCCCCTGTTCTTCCAGTAACCTTCCTCCTTCCTCGTGGTAAGGAGGCAACACAGTCCTGTGTTTGGAACACAAGACCTGCTTCCAAACACCACCTCTTACCCTGACTCAATGTGTGATTTTGAAGTAGACACATCCAGTTTCTCAGTTTTCAATCTGTAAAGTAGTCATGAAACTACTTACTGCTTAAAGTTAGTCACCTGCTTCAGTGCTTTGCTGATTCGGGGCCAAAATAGGGATAATACTACTAACCTAATACTGTGTTGTGAGGAGTATAACTAATAAATGTCAGGGGATTTGATATCCTTGGAAGAAAGACACTATACAAGTACTTATTACAGTAAAAGCTGTTTTATCCGGTATGTTGGGGGAATGGGGGGGTGCCAGTAAGTGAAAAATGCCGGTTAACTAAGAGAGAGGGAGTTTGGGTGTGTGTAGGGGGGAGGTGTGGGGCTGGGGATTGGGGTGCAGGAGGGGATGCGGGGCGCAGGCTCTGGGAGGGACTTTGGGTGCAGGAGGGGGCTCAGGGTGCCGGATCCGGGGGGCGCTTACCTGGGGTGGCTCTCTGCAAGCACCAACCTGTCCCAGCTGCTCCTAGGCGGAGGCGCAGCAGATAGCTCTGCGCACTGCCCCCACCCTGCCCCAAGCGCTGGCTCTGCAGCTCCCATTGGCCAGGAACCACGTCCAATGGGAGCTGTGGGGGCAGCGCATGCAGGCGGAGACAGTGTGCAGAGCCACCTGCCGCACCTCTGCCTAGGAGCAGCCAGGACAGGTCGCTGCTTGCGGGGAGCTGCCTGAGGTGAGCGGCCCCTGGATCTGACAACCCACACCCGCTCCCACGCCCTAAGCCTCCTCCCGTGCCCAAATTCCCTCCCAGAGCCTGCGCTCGGCACGCCCTGCCGCACTCCACCCCCTGTCAGCCCCAGCTTTCTGGCTGGTGAAGTGCCAGATAAAACAGTGTTTACTGTATTATTAATACAATCAAGATAACTTGATGTTAGCACTAGTCATTGTTAATATGCACCCCACAGTATCCTGTAAATAAGGATATTCAGCTCTGTGAGTGACTGGCAGTTTGAACAAGTCAAATAACTTCTTTGCACCGCAGTTTTCACATTTCTAAAAGAGGGATTGTTGGGAGGCTTGAGTTAATAATAATTATAAAGTAGCTATGAAGAAGTAAAGTGCTACCTATTCTTTCTCCATTAGGAATAAAGGTATCTACATCAATCATTTAAAAACACAGGTTGTTCAAATGAAACTCCTACAAATTACAACTTACACCGGTCTCTGCAGAAGTCACGGAGGCCACGGAAAGTCACGGAATCCGTGACCTCCACAACCTCCATGGCAGACTCGCAGCCTTACACATCAACTCCCAAGAAAAAGTGGTTTGCAGCCTTCCAGTTGAGCCTTCAGTCCAAGGTGCTGCAGCTAGCCCGCTGTCGCCAGGCAGCGAGATAAGTATATGCTAACAGTACTAAATAAGATGCTCATGCAGCAAGTCACTGGCAGTTAAAGTTGGAACACAATTTTAATTTTACCCCATTTTCACATGTTCAGTCTTCCAAGAATTCACTTTTGGGGTTGAAACCTTTGATCTCTGCCCAAAAATGAACCGGCATCGCTATGCTGACAAAACTTTGTGGTGTAGACCTGGCATAATATTATTGTTAGAGTCAAAGGTTTTTTACCACCACAATCCACAATCTCACTGCCCCAGCCTTACAGGCACATGGGAAGCTGGTCTCAGACTGCTGAGATTACAATTTCCACGAATGGAGTAGTAACAGAGTTTCTGCCCGGCCCGGTCCCATCACCTAAAACACCATCACAATAAAAACAACATGTAGGTGCTCTTTTAACCCAGCCTTGCAAAAAACGGTCACCAGCCAATTAAAAGAATCAGCAAAAATGTGAATTCACCCCACCCCAACAACAATTGCCTCAGCAAGGTGTGACCAGCAAGGTCTAACTGGGACAATTTAAATGCTAACACTTTAAATACAGGCATTTTCCCCATCCCCCGCTTAAAAAACAAAGTAAAAGAAAGTAAGTGCAAATGGCTAAGCTAATGAAACACCCAGGCTGCACAATTACAATTACAAAAAGTCAAAATCTGGAAAATGCGAAGGTTCCACCAGCCACAATAATTCAGCCTCATTGCTCATGTACTAATATCTAGTCCTATTCATCTGGTTAAACATGTAACTCAGCAATGGTGTTTAGATACCCACAATTATAGGTACCTTAGAAATGCCCAGGATTGATATTACCCACACCTGAGATCTATATTACAGTTTAAGTAACAATATGTATACGAAAAGACATAGAATGTATAAGATGCCTAAATTAATGTTGCTGGTGGATCCTTAAATTATTTTACTGCTTATTATTTGTATTGTGGTAGTGCCCAAAATCTGCTAAAACACATTTCAAGCCCCAACAAGCTTATACTTTGCAAACAAACTGAACATATGCAGGATAGGGGGAAGGAATACACTACACAAGAAAAGTGACCTGGATGATGGCAGGCACATCTTGTTAGCTTCATATTGGGTTTAGGGGTTTTTTGGTTGGTTGATTTTGAATGTAACTGTATTCATGTTTTGTAAGCAAAGCTGCAACAGTAGTTTTTATGTTCTGTGTTTCCTTTTTGGTGAATCCAAACAGACAACCAGGCTATTACGTTTACATAGCCTTTGCATTTTTATAAACCGATCATGACATGAACCATGATTGTTAGGAACGAACACCCATCCAGACAAACTTTTTTGTCCTGACTATTTTTTAAAACAAATTCAGATTATTTAGCTGACTATTTATTCTCTTAAAAGTTAGCTTACAATGAACAGATGTTTTAAATTAACATTAGAAAGTCAATAGTTTTTCCATTTAAAAAAAAATCCAAGATCCCAAACTGTGAATCTGAATATTCTACAACTGTGGGCCCAATCTGGTAAAAATGTATGTGCATGAGTAATTTTACTCACATGAGTAGTCCTCTTGACACAAATGAAAATCCAAATCTAAAGTAGAGCTAGATACTGAAAGTGGTTTGGAACAATTTTATAGCATGGAAGGTGCTAAAGAGAATGGAAGGCATAATGGGAAAGCCAGGATGAGCTAGCTAGGTGTGTCTTTAGAAGTAATGAGATTAAAAAAAAATTAAATAAACAGCATAAGCAATTTCTGCTTGGACTATTTCATTCTAGGCTCTCTACACTACTGAGTTATTTCACTAGGGCTTCAGGACCTTGGCTACTGTAAGATTAGGCTTCTTTTAACACAAAACAAGGAATTTCCTGGAATGTTTATGTCATTTTCCCTATATATTTCAAAATGCACATTTTAAGCAGGAAAACTACTGACAACTACAGGTATGTTTAAAATGGTCACATACTTCCTGGAAATAAAATAAAATGGTGATTAAATGATAATATAGGCCCCAATGTAGCAAAGAAGTATGAGCTTAATTTACAGCACGTGCTTATGTGACTTAAGCACATGCTTAAATGCTTTGCTGAAATAAGGCTAGAGACGTTGAGTATTCCTTCATACAGTAGTGTTTATACAAACCTTATGCTCATTAGTAAAATGAGAAAGACTGCCAAAAGATGACACCTTTAAGCACCTGAAATAAAACAGACATTTTCATAAATAAACAAACATATCAACCTTAAATTGTAAAAATGATCATTTTTTTAACCGTTCATTTTGGGCATGATCCAACGCACACCGAAGTCTACAGAAAGGCTTCCAATCATTTCAATCCAACCTAGATCAGGCTTTTAGATATTCAAAGTCCTTCAACACCAATTAATTGTTGGTTTTCTGTTGCACTAGCGGCGCAACTGTTTTCGCTAAGATTTTTTTCTGATGACATGTCTTAGTATTGGGAATAATTTTACTACTCCGGAAATCTCTAACTGAGCAGGGTCCTAGTCAAGAGAATGATGTCAGAAGAGCTCTGATTTTTTTCTCTTGTCTCCAGTTTCTGTTATAAGAATTTACAAACAATAACTGTCTGGGCTTCCTTTGAGGAACTGGAAAAAAATATGTCTTTAATTCTATACTAAAAAAGTTCTGGGACTAAAATGGGTTTGAGAATATAAAATACAACATCTATGTTTATACTTTTAAGTCAAGGATCACAATTTCTTTATGACCTCTAGTGCAGGATCAGTGCTGGATATTTACTGGTCCTGAAAGGGTTAGCATTGGTCCCACTGGATGTTCTGAGAGGTGAGGAGCTATCAAACAGTAAAAATCACATCATTCTGTTTCTCATCTTCTTTTCCTCCCTCACCCACTTCAATCCTGGCATGATTTTTAAAAACTGGTATTTCACAGACTGTTCGAGATTCTGGACCAGTGAAGATAAATGACTTCAACAGGAGCTGCACAGCAGTAACTGACACTATCTGAACACTTAAAGATGAAATCCAACTTGGCTAATTCTAGTGGGTTTAGAGATAATGTTACAGAAATTAAGTATTTTACAAAAATAAAAGGGAGATAATAAAAATAAGACATTATGGTCTGATATCTCAACTGTCAGGATAGAAAAACAATGTATGTCCTTGAGAAATGGAAGTGCCTAGCTTTCCGCAGGCTGACCTTCTAAGGAATATTTCTAGCCTTGGAGATTAGTAAAATTATCACACCTTGAAATTGTCACTGTGGCATCCAACAAAGCACTTAAGCATGTCCTTAAGTCCCATTTAAGCATATGTTTATGTGCTGGTTCAGAAGTAGACACAGCGAGTCCCAGACCCAGGACCATTGTCATTCCAATTCCTCCATTTTTGAGGATTCCATCCTTTTCTGATAAAGACAAGTTTTACATCCAACTTGCAACTAAACTTACCAGTGAAGCTATAATGGTTTAGTTAGCTAATTTGCCTAGGTTGGTGATTTTGGACAGACTGGAGATTTAATGAAAAAAGAAATTATACCGTTCTTGGAATTCTAAGTTTCAGGAGAGAAACAATGACCTGTGGCCAAGGTACTAGTGTTGGACTCAGGAGATGTGGGCTGACCTCCCAGCTCTGTCACAGACTCACTGTGTGACCTTGGAAAAGTCACAGACTTTGTCTCAGTTCAAAATCTATAAAATGGATATTTAAAAAAAACCAAAAACAAAAACAACCGACCTCACAAGGGCATTGTAAGGATAAATTCATTAATATTTGCAGTGCATTCAGATACTAGTGATGGAGACATACGTGTCTCTAGATAGATACTTTCCCCCACAATCTGATCATCACCTTTGGTTTATTCTTCCTGCTAGGATGTAATAACAACTACAAGCATTTCCCTTTAAATAACATGAATGCCAATATTTAAATCAATGTAATTTAATCTATCATTTTTTGTATCACTATAGGAGATCTACATTTAGAAGAAGGTTCAGGCTTCTTGTTCTCTAGGAGGGTGATGGTCAATTACACGCAGAGGGGAAAATTGCTAACTGGGGCTAGGTTTACACTACAAAGTTTTGTCAGCACAGCTATGTCAGCAAACCTCCAACGCAGATGCAGTTATACTGACAGAAGAGTTCTTCTGACGACATAAGTAATGTCGTTTGGAGGAGTGGTGCTACCGTGCCAACAGAAAAACTCCTTCTGTCATCATAAGCTGCATCTACATTGTAACTACACTGGCAAAACATCTATAGCATAGACACGGCCTTCGTCTCTCGGAAGGGGAAAGTTACATAAAACATGTGTAACTATAACACCCCTTATTTGTGTTTGCACATGTTTATTCTTAGAACGAATATGATAAAAAAGATGCTGTAAACCTTTTATCACCCATCCAAAAATTAATGAGGTCGATGTCATGACAGGATTTGGCTAACAAAGAAAATGTACTTTCTGCTTCATTCCTCCAATTTCCTCTCACAAACGAGTGGGCAAAATGCCAGAATCCAACCTATGCTTACAAGAAATAAACAGTAATTAATGAAGTGAATAGATACAAGTAATTTATATTTTAAAACAATTAATAATCCCAAATCTGGAAGGAGAAAGGGCTTGACAGCTAAGAAAGTGCTAGATTGACAGACTCACTGAGGTCTTATTACAAGGTATAGGTACAGTAAGAGAAGCAGCAGTGCATGCTTACCTCGCCCTATGCCCTACAAGTGTTTCTTACTTTTGACCTGGCAGGAGTAACTTTAGGGACTCAAGTGTCCATGGCTTTCAATCCCTGGCTTCCCTATGAGACTATCAAAGTTACCAATTAGTGCTAACCGTGGTTGTCTTCTATAATGTGGACCCCTGTCTACTAGAAACTTGAACGAAGATACCAAATTCATTTCAGCTAGAAAAACATCACCTTGGTGCATCCTCCAAAAACATGTTTGAAATTTGTATATTGCATAATCTTAACATACAGAAAACACAATTAAAGACCACTGATCCTGTAACTAATGCAGATTTCAACCACATATATATCAGATAGTTTGAAAATTATATTATTTTCAATTTTTTCTTAGTGAAAAGTTTGTGGTAAAAAGGAAAAAT
Organism: Mauremys reevesii; assembly: GCF_016161935.1. Classification (NCBI taxonomy): domain Eukaryota; kingdom Metazoa; phylum Chordata; order Testudines; family Geoemydidae; genus Mauremys; species Mauremys reevesii. The sequence continues at coordinate 1,022,611 of NC_052633.1, forward strand.
TTAGCAAAATACATTAAATTGTGTCAACAATATTTCCATCTGAAATGTCACACACATTTCACTAACTTCTTCATTATACTTCAGTGACAAAAGTGGGCTATGTTCATATACGGACTCCATTTTGTACTATGCGTTGAAGATGTATCTAAACTTGCCCAAAGCAAGTACATATTGAATTGCTTTCCAGACAGCTGGCCTGCCCAGGAAAGTTGCTTAATGCCTCACTGAAGAACTATTACTGAGAAGCCATCAAGATGGCAGTTCAGACCTATCAGACTTGAATGTCTCACAACTGCTGGTCCATCCCCATGGAACAATGTTTTTTTCTACGCAGTGGCCTATGGGGAGGACAAGAATGACAGGGGAATGGGAACTAGCACATTCCAGGTAAGCACAGGGCAGGAAGACAGAGACTAGTGCTACTCTAAGCAGGGGATCAAATATCACCAAACTCAAGGAGGACTTGCAGGAGAAAGAGGATAGGAGAGACTCTGCCCTGCCTACAATGCTGAAAAATTTCCCACTGCCAGAATGGGTGAGATGGGGAGGCTCAGGACTTTTCTTGTTTTAAAAGATCTATAACTCCTGAATTCTTTCAAGAGTGGAGTTTTTGTGGTTAAGAAATTCCTTTGCTAAACCTGTGTTCCTCGCTTTCCTTTGTCCGCACAGGGCTTAAACTAGAAGCCCAGAGCATCCACAGCCTCAGTGGAGCATGAGTAAGCAACTGTGAGGCTCAGGAGGCCTCAGACACAGATTTTGAGGTCTAGGGCAGCAGTGCCCCATGTCCCAAGGAAAGGCACAAAGAGGTCTAAGTCTTGGAGTGTGTTCTAAGGACCCAGACCCAGAAATGGTGATGAGACTCTACCTAGACCCAATTGGCTTGGACCCAATCCTCTCAGACTGGTGTCCATACAAAGGGGTTTTGGGCCAGACGGTAACAACTTATACTTCCTATAAACTCAAAAAATGGAGTTCCAGGAAACAAAACAAAAATCATAGTCCCTCCCAATCTGCTTAAGTATAAACAAATAATTTGGCATCTTCCTTGTGAATGATCCAATCCAGATTCGTTTGGCTAAGTGTCACAGCAGAATTTATTGAATATCTAAAATCCTTTTCACTAAAAAAAGGGAGGCTAATTTCCTGAGTGTTATTAACGTAAAAAGATCACAGGAAAATTCTGCTTTTCTAAACACCTGATTCCTGCCAGTTTATTAAAAATGCCTTAAACTGGGGACACAATTTATGTGACTTGAATTTTGCTCGAGGTAAAGCGTGAAAAGTATATAGTGTCCTTTATTCACTGTTCTTGGAAACTGAAGTATTTCTCCTAAAAAGGAATAGTGAACAAAGACAATGTTTGTCTGCTTGGAATTTGTAAGCCACATTCGTTTCTTACATATTAAACCAGAACTGAAATGCTAGGGCAAAAAACATTACTGACATTTAAATAACATTTAATTTCAATACTTGAATTTTTAAGTTTTCACTAACTTTAAACAGTGATGATCTGACAGTAAATTTCTTCTAACTGATTTCAACTTTAGAAATAAAAATCCAACATTTTGCTGCAAAATTAAAAGAACACGTTGGTAAGGCCCACACAAAACAATGCTCTCGGCACCTTCTCATCGCTCTGATCAGAAGTTACCAGAAACTATTTCCAGGTATTGCCCATTCCTGCTGCTCCAATAGATGCTGTTAGTGTACAAACAAGGAGATACATGAGAAGGAGCTAGACTCATATGGGGGTAGTGGGGGGGGGAGGGGGAGACAATCAAATTTGCCAAACAAGATGGGACAAAATATGCGAGATTCTGCCTCGCCCATACACGTACACTTCTAAAAATGGATCACAGTCAGCAGAAAGTTCAAAACAAAACATTTGTTTAGGGTGCTTCTCATTACACAGTCACAGACGTGAAGTCAGCAGTTCTCCAATAATTTACCCCCGAGTTTTGGCAACAAGAGGATTAAGCAATTTGTTTTCTAAAGCATTTAAAAAGGAATAGTTCTAGTTGTTTTATGTTCACAATAGATGATTAATAAAGAATATAAAAAATACACAAGACTTAAAAAACAGTAAAATAAAAAAGTCTGTTGTCTCAAATCCTATTTAACTAATTCAATTTTGTAACAAAGAAGGGAAAGGAGCAATAGTATTCAACACTTAATTAGTTGCTTCTAGCACACTTGAGAAGATGCTGAAGAGCATATATGCTAAGTATTACTTACTACTAAGGCACTGATTAATATGTATAACTAAGCTCGGACAATACCATGACACACACACTTACGGGCTCCAGATGCTGTATGTGGCAGATGTCTCCAATTGCTCCAGCATCTAGTAGCTCCTATATAAACAGACAGTGAGGAAACATAACTCAGTTTGCTCTGCCTACTCAGGCACACAAAGCCTCTTGCTGATACCACAAACAGATATGGCAACTCTTGTGAATTTATCATGTGAGTCGCGATTTCAGAGTAACATTAAGTCTCACTCATGATCTAGCGATAGAACTCTCAAATGTCAGGATTTTTTTTCAGCCTCACCACATTCTTAAAATGGGTTTCTGGTCAAACAGAAGTTACCCCCCACAAACAAAGGAGTGTGATTTCTCCACTAGACAGTAACTTCCAAAGTACTTTGAAAGACAATGAGAAGTCATTTACATATCAGAGAAACAAAGCTATCAAGCTAATGGGAGGAGTGGGGGAGAGACAGCATGGCTACTCCCCAGCAGGGAAGAGAAACTTCATCTGAGGTATAAAGAAGGGGGAGAGCCAAACCTCAAATAAGCAATTGAATCAACTGGGAAAAAAATAATTTACTCACCTTGTGCAGTAACGATGGTTCTTCAAGATGTGTGTCCCTGCAGACGTTCCACTGTAGGAGTACGTGCACCCCCCTGCGCTGCTGATTGGAGACCTGTGGTAGCAGAGCCTGTTGGGCCCGCAGAATCATAGCAAAAACTCCGAAGCAGAGGAGAGGAGGTGGGTAATGGAGCACCCACAGAGACACACATCTTGAAGAACCATTGTTACTGCACAAGGTAACTTCTTCTTCGAGTAGTGTCCCTATGGGTGTTCCACCATAGGTGATTCCCGAGCAGTACCCCCCTTGGAGGGCTGAGACTTTGGAGTTAGGTTAGTCACAGATGAAAGTACTGTGGAGCCAAAGATGGCATCAGAGGCAGAGTCCCTGGTGCTTGCATAATGTTCTGCGAAGGTGTGGACGGATGCACCCATCAACCCTGAACCAGGGGGCAGGTCTACTCAGGGAGACCAGGGGTTTAAAAAACCCATTCCTAAGTGACCAGGGAAGCTAGCGAACACAAGCAGCCACCAGGGAAGATTTGTGAGGGAGTTTAGAGGGGGAGTGTGTGGCGGAGGCTAGATACACTTAACATTCTTTAAGGCAATAAAAAAACCCTGATAAAAACAAAACAACAGAGGAAAGAGCTGCAGGAGTAAGAAGACAATGCAGGCAGAAGACCAACAACAGCGTGGGGGCTACCCAGTTTATTGCACTCAATGCAGCATGTATGATTACCTGCCCTACAGTATGTGTACATTCGGTGCAAGGAGCTCGTGGCCCTCAGAGACCATGTACAGGTTTGGAGACCAGGGTGGCTGAACTGGAGGAGCTACGGGAGACAGAGAGGTACATAGATGAGACTTGCCGGGACACAGTAGAATGGTCCCACCCCATTGGTCTGACAGCCTCTGTGCTGTTGAGGAGGATGAAAGTCTCAGGGAAGGAGAATATCAAACTGGAGCAGAGAGGAAAGATCCCATAGTTGGGACCCTCCTTCCAGATGATGTCATGATGTTTCTCTCTGGGGGAGAAAACCCCAGTTATTAGGAAGAGATAGGGAATACGATCATTAGAAACATCGATAGATGGGTTTGTAATGGCTGGGTTTGCAATGACTGGGAGAACTGATAATGGCAGTTTGGGCTGCATTAGTAGGAGCACTGCCAGCAGATCAAGGGAAGTGATTATTCCCCTCTATTCGACACTGGTGAGGCCTCATCTGAAGTACTGTGTCCAGTTTTGGGTCCCCCACTACAGAGAGGATGTGGACAAATTGGAGAGAGTCCAGAGGAGGGCAACAAAAATGATCGGGGGCTGGGGCACATGACTTATGAGGAGAGGCTGAGGGAACTGGGCTTGTTTAGTCTGCAGAAGGGAAGAGTGAGGAGGGATTTGATACCAGCCTTCAGCTACCTGAAGGGAGGTTCCAAAGAGGATGGAGCTCGACTATTCTCAGTGGTGGCAGATGACAGAACAAGGAGCAATGGTCTCAAGTTGCAGTGGGGGAGGTCTAGGTTGGATATTAGGAAACACTATTTCACTAGGAGAGTGGTGAAGCACTGGAATGGGTTACCTAGGGAGGTGGTGGAATCTCCTTCCTTAGAGGTTTTTAAGTCCTGGCTTGATAAAGCCCTGGCTGGGATGATTTTGGTGTTGGTCCTGCTTTGAGCAGGGGGTTGGACTAGATGACCTCCTGAGGTCCCTTCCAATCCTGATATTCTATGATTCTATGATAGGGAATGGCTTTGGTGGTGGCATCCATGGGTGCCCATACCATATCTAGGTGTCAGCCCAGTGGTGATATTTGGGCTGTATAGGTGGACTTAATACCATACTAGTTTGAATGGGAAAAGAATGGTGTGATGTGTTAGAGCCCTCTTCCTCATCATCTTCATCCTCACTGGAAAATTGAGCGGCCAGAGGTGAGATGGGTTGGCGTGGGTACCATGTGCACCGGAGTAACATCTGTGCCGAGGTGTGGTGAGTCCGGCGTTAACAAGATTAGTAAGTCCTTGTGGTGAAGAAATTAGTGTGGTACCGATGGTTTCAGTACCGAGGTGGTCAATAATCACTGTGCTGTTGTAGTTGTACACATCTGTGCCGACGTCGGCACACCCTGCGCTATGGGAGCTGAAGGAGGCACCAAAGCCTATGGAGAGCGTATTGATGCCACATGTTTAGGCAGCCTCATTGGTACTGTGGTGGAGGAGGCAGGCTTCTCTTTGCCTCTGGACTCTGAGCCTGCCTGCTTGTGGTCACTGGCTTTCTTGGTATGTGCGGTACCCGAGGACCCTGGTGCTTTGTGTGTACTCAGTCATGGGTGGTTGGTACCGAGAACCTAGAACAAGCTGGAGACCGTTTCTTTTTCAGTGGATCTTTAAGAGCAAAAGTTGTTGCCCATTTTCTTGCCATATTTTTAGAGGCGTGAGCTTTCCTCTGTGACACGGGTGAAGTCTGTTTGTCAGAAGTGATTGTTGGAGACCGGTGTCCAGAGGGAATCTGCTGACTGGGGTTGGATGCCAGGCACAGTGACTTCTCCACTAGAATAAGTTTAAGTTTTAAATCTATTGTTTTCCTGGGGCGAGCTTTTAAGTTGTGGCAGTGGGAGCATTCTTGTGGGATGTCAAGTATCAGAGGGGTAGCCGTGTTAGTCTGGATCTGTAAAAAGCGACGAAGAGTCCTGTGGCACCTTACAGACTAACAGACGTATTGGAGCATAAGCTTTCGTGGGTGAATATACACTTCGTCAGATGCAACAAATGTGGGATGTGTGTCTCAACAAGGCACCAGATGCACTGAGAGTGTCCATCGGAGATTGGGATCACCTCCTGGCAGGAAAGGCACCACTTGAAGCCTGGAGAACCAGCCATGGCTCCAACTGTAGCGAGTCTGCCTTACGGGTGAAAATGCACTACTCTAAGGGGTAATCAAACTTAAAGAAGAAAAAAATTGAGAGAGAAAAAAAGAAATGGGGATAAGGGGGTTAGCGAAATCTAACTAGAGTACTAAACAGACCATTCTGATGCTAAAGCTAAGTATCAAGTGTAACACCGCCGAGAGCTCTGTGTCAGGCCGAGGGCAAATGAGAAGGAAGTGGGGGGCGGGGTCTGGTCGCACAGCACTAGATAGGCATTGACAAGGGGGCAAGATGGGGAGAGCGCATGTGCGACCCAGACGGGCGATGCTGCTGACATTCTCCAATGAAAGGTGCAGGGCCGCTCATTCACCTGAAGAGGAGCACCGACAGGGACACTCCGCGAAGGAGAATCCTAAATTTCAACTGCCATGCATTTCTAGACGATATGTGTGCCTATTGGATAATCTTCCATAATACACATTTCCACAGCTCAAATCTGTCATTAAATCTAATTGTCAATTAAAATTTTAGCTCTAAAACTTTCCAAATACATTTTTATCTAATTACAACCACTGACAAAGCCCCCACATACTCAATTCAGTACAAAATCAAACATTCACAAGACTATGAAATAGCAGGGAGTCTGGAGCCACCCAGGTAGTCATCTCAAAGTAACCACTCTTCAATGCACTCAAGTCTTAGTGACTAACAAAGTCCCCAGAACTAAAGGAGTTACATAGAGGAGTCTCAATTCCCTCCCGGTAGTAGTACTGCATTTCTCACTGATACAGCACACTCTAACAGCTCCATAGTAGCCTTGTAGAAAGATTTCTAAAAGATGTTTAACACTTGCTGGTCCTGGAATGCCAGCTAATTTATAGCCTAATCCATTTGGGCAATCTCTTAATGGAATTTCATTTACAACCTTATTTTCTCAGTAACTGAAGACCTAAAGTCTTGGCCTAAACTTTCACAGCTGCTTCTTGCAATTCTAAATGATTTTTTTTATGCTCTGACAACCAATCACAGTAGTACTAGGAGTGTGACACATAGTACAGGAATGTATTGACCCTACTCCCATGACTAATGTCAAGGTCACAAAAGTTAATGCCCATATCACATAGCAGGAATGACGATTTACTGACTCCACTGGTTACTGTGAAAGCAATAAGTATACCTTTATCTTCAGTGCGGCTGGATAGTACCGCAGGACATGGCACACTGCAAGCATGACATTGTTAGCTTTACACACAGACACAATTTCTTTGCAGTCCTCAGGTGTTACCTTATAAACCAGAGAAAACAATCCACTCAGTTATTTCTATTCTGACTGCATTATGTACCACAGTTACTGCATGAATCTGCTAACTGACACAACACTAGCTATTTGAAAAATACGTTTTATTAAATATCTTTGTAGGCACTTATGTGCTAAATTGAAATTTCATCTTCAATTGTAGGAAAATAGCACTCACCAATAATACTCTAGTTATGTATATGTTTGCGTTATTATTAGAAACTACATTTAACTAGACCAAAGCACACTCCTGCAGGGTGAAACTTATCCAAGAGTTCAGCACAGCAGCAAATCATTTTTATTGATGTAAAATGTGTGTCGTTACTTTTTAAAATAAAGATTTAAGCCCATATTTTGATGTTTGGAAGGACCTACCATACTGGATATCAAAGTATCTGACATTAGAGGAAGGTGGTTTTATGGTTAAGGCACTAGCCTTGGGTCCAGGATACAGGCAGTCCTCGACTTTATGACGTTCGACTTATGACGAACGGCACTTAAGACGTTTCTGAATTGACCCCCTGACTCGACTTATGGCACTTGGTTTTGACTTTACAAGGCTTGGTACCACAATGGAGTGTATTGCAGTTCCAAGTTACAACGTTTTGACTTACGACGCAATTTTTCAGAAACCAATTGTGCCATAAGTCCAAGGACTGCCTGTATTGGGATGAACTCCTAGGCTCTGCCAGACTCTGTTACCATGAGTATGTTGCTTCTCTGTGCCTCAGTTTCCATCTATAAAATGAAGATAATACTCCTTCTTTCTCCTACACTGTGTCCATCTTGTCTATACTCTCTGGGGGAAAAGATTGTCTCTTACTACATTTATGTACAGCACTGAGAGCACACTAATACAAATAATAAAAGATGTTACTTATACAGCACCCCAAAGATTTAATCTGTCTGTAAAGCAACTTTCACATAGTACAAACTTGGAAGTGCAAAAACATTTATGTAGAAAGACAGGTAGATTGCAGGAACTGGTGTTCCTCCGACTTTCAGAATTAGCTCCTGTGACCACTGAGGTCAATGGCAAGGCTCCCACTGACATCAGAGGTGCACCTTATTGCAGATAGCAGGACAGTATTAAACCAAAAATTTCATTTCTTGTTCTTCTGGACTCTGCAATGAAGTCAAAATCCTGTGCCTAACATTATGTTCTATTGCCAGAGAAATTACATAAATTCAACATGACCACCTTACTGCAAGATCCCAAAGCCAGAGATGTGCTGTAAGGAAGCAAACCCCACGCTATATTTACAGACAGGCAGATTATTTATTACATTAACAGCTACATGTGCTAGGGCTGTACAAACACACACACGCTTTAAGGGAGTTTCTACCCTGAGGAGTTTATATTCTAAGTGAAATGAAAATAGGAAGGATCAGGGAAAGGAAGACTATGTACAATTTTTCTTCCATTTTTTGTTTATTAAATATAAAAGAATATGGATCAGGGCTTTGATAATTAGCAAATGTAGCAGAAAAGATACTAAGGCAAATTGATTGAAGATTTTACCCTGATATTTGAAAATTACCCCCACTGTTTAAACTTTAGCATTACGACCTTTCTTAACTTACTGCCATGGGCTTTTCCAACAGAATGTGGTAGCCTTTGTTAGCAAAAGCTATCGCTGGAGCCTAGGAAAAGAGAGAAACCAAAGAGACAAGTTACAAGAAACTAAACGTTTCTCCCTATGGTTGTTTACTCACAATTAGAAATAAGCAACATTTTTCAGACAAACGGTTTATTCACCAAAATATGCCGTTTCGGGGCCACCAAAACTACTTGCGAATTCACACAACTTTGCCGAATAGTTTTGGCCCACAACATTTTTGGAGCTAGATTTGCAAGGGGCATTAGCTGCCATTCACAAAACCAAAGGAAGTGGAAATGCCTCCCCCACGCCACAGACCCCTGGTGACAGCACTTACGTAGGATGTCTGAGGCCCAGGTTCAAGTCCCCACTCAGAGGAGGGATTTGAACTAGGGACTCCCACTTCCAACGGAATAGTCCAGTGTTATGGCACTGAGTATTCTGGGATAGCATCAACTCAGTCACTCCTACGGAAGCTGTTATACTTGGTATAAAATCCTTAACTAGTCACTGGGGTAGAGACAGAGAATGACACTACAGCCTGCTGGTTAGGAGACTCCCCGGAGGGAGACACCTGCATCCCACTCCCTCCTCCAATAAATTATTAAGCGGTGAGAGACTAAAGTTCAAATCCCTGCTATAAACCAGGCAGAGTGGAGACATAAGCCCAGGTGTCCCCCACCCCAGGGAAGTGCTCTAACCAAAAGGCTGCAGGATATACCGGGGAGGCTTGGTTGTCTGAATGGTGTTTTTGTATTTCCTTTGCTCTTCATAAAAAGCTGGATAAAATCAAAACAAAGTGTTGAATTCAACCAAAATATTTTTCCTTCAGATATTTGTTTCTCTAAGAAAAGTGAAAAAAAAAAATCATTTGGGGTTGATCCAAAACAATTTTTATTTTTCAGTAGTGACTGAATTAATGTCATGCCTTTTGCATGCAGCCACTTAAGGTTTGTCTTCTGATTTACATTCTTCATTTGCCTTCCTCTTCCTGTTTCATATAACAACTTCCTGAAGACCTCCTGGGTCTGGAGAACATTCGGACTATCAAGCAGTCTTCCCTTTGTTTGTTTAATTGGATACTGCAGTGTATTGTACTGTTTTATTGCCTTTTCAGCTTGGTATCAGCAGGGGCGGCTCTACATATTCGGCCGCCCCAAGCAGTCATGCGCGGGAGACGCCCCGGAGCCCCGGGAGCAGCGGACCTCCCGCTGGCTTGACTGGTGAGAGTCCGCTAGTCGCGCGGCTCGGCTGGACCTCCCAGGCTGGTCCGGCGGCTCCGGTTGAGCTGCCGCAGTCATGCCTGCGGGAGGTCCACCGGAGCCCCGGGACGACCGGACCTGCCGCAGTCATGCCTGCGGGAGGTCCACCGGAGCCCCGGGACGACCGGACCTGCCGCAGTCATGCCTGCGGGAGGTCCAGCCGAGCCGCGCGACCAGCGAACCGTCCGCAGTCATGCCTGCGGCAGGTCCGGTCGTCCCGGGGCTCCGGTGGACCTCCCGCAGGCATGACTGCGGCAGGTCCGCCGGCCCAATCTGCCGCCCCTGACGACAACTGCCGTCCCACGCGCGTGCTTGTCGCGCTGGGGTCTGGAGCCGGCCCTGGGTATCAGTGGGCTTTAGATGAGGTCCTTCAGCTGTAAGCTCTTTGGCACAGTCACTCTCTATATATCCCGTTCTGTAAATACATAATCTCAAAAAGTGATTTTCTAGATTTTTTATGTTAAAAAGTGATATTCATATCTTCTCTAAGGGGTTATAAATGCTAAGTATGATTATTATTACTAATAGAATATTCCATGTTTTAGTTCACTGACAATATTGCCAAAGTTCTTATGATGTTATAACTTGAATAATACTAGAGTTGATTTTCTAAGGGCAATTTACAGATTGATGTTTTTAGGGGAGGAGGTATTCCTTCTTTGAGCAAGTTAGTGGGGACAGGGATGAGAAGCAGTAGATGTGATATATATTGATTTTAGTAAGGCTTTGGTCATAGTCCCACATGACATTCTCATAAGAAAACTAGGGAAATGCAGCCTACATGGAATTACTATAAGGTGGTTGCACAACTGGTTGAGAGACCATACTTAAAGAGTAATTATCAATGGTTTGCTGTTGAATTGGGATGGCATGTCTACTGGGATCCCACAGGGTCAGTCCTGGATCCAGCGCTATTCAATAATTTTCATTAATGATTTGGATAATGGAGTTGCGAGCAATGTTCCCTCAATTTTTTTCCATTCATGCGTGAAATAAATTTTGTTGTGTGCACCGAGGTGAAGTGCGCCACTAGTAGAAACAAAAAACCTAGATATAATTTTTTTTTTAAAGTAACCATAGGGATAATTACTCCAGCCCCAGGACAGGTTAGGTATCTTAGAACTCACTACTCAAAGAATTAAATTAAAGTGTAAAAGAGAAATAAAAATTATGAAATGCACAGACCAGTCAAAAAACTAAAACAACACACTCTGAAAGAATACAATTACAGAGAATATATGTGCATTGCATGAAGTACCGAGAAGTAACAACAACAATAATACAAGTATGTGTTGGGAGGTGAGTGTGAAAGAGAGAGAGAGAGGGAGAGTGTTTCTGAGAGACACTGTGCACTGTCTCTTTAAGGCACTTACTGCCCGGAAGGTTCGTTCAGACCTCAGAAGCTCTCCTGCTCTGAGTCCTGAGCCCTGTCCCCCGCCCCCTGTTCTGCGGAGATGGTCCCGGGAGCAGCTGGCAAGGGGCTCCAAGGCAGAGGGCAGGAGCAATGTGGCTGCAAAGCAGTGGGGGCAGGGGCACCTTAACACAAACTGCCAGATGTGCTAATCAAGTGCGCAGCACTTGAATCACTCCTGGTCAGCTGCCCAACCATGCAGCTTAGAGGGAACACAGGTTGTGAGGATACTTATAAAATTTGTGAAGGACAGGACTAGAATTCAGAACAACCCTGACAAACTGGAGAATTGGTCTGAAATCAACAAGATAAAATTCAATAAAGACAATTGCAAAGTACTACACCTGGGAAAGAAAAATGGGGGCAGTATGCAAAGTGGAGCCCCCTGGCTGCCCCTACGCATAGGAGCCAGAGGGAGGACATACCGCTGCTTCTGGGAGCCACACGGAGTGGCCCCCGACCCTGCTCCCTGGCTGGAGAGCTGAAGGGGGCAAGCCCCAGACTTCGCTCCCCAGCAGGAGCTCAAGGGCTGGATTAAAATGGCTGACAGGCCAGATGTGGCCTGCGGGCCATAGTTTGCCCACCCCTTTTGTAGAATCCCCATCATTGGAGATATTTTAAGAAAAGGCTGAACAAAGAGCTGTGAGGGACAGGTGGCATATGATCACCATCTCCCTGAACGACATGTTTACTTGATCCTGATGCACCGCCGTGGGCTGGCTTTGATTACTTCTCAAGGTCCCTTGCAACTCTACACTTCTACAATTCTATATTTAAAATTTAAAAACCCTCATTTTAATTCCTGTCCTTTTGATTCTGCTTTGTTTCTACACTTACCAACATGAAAACCAGATTGTGCCAGTGATAGTTCTCCTCAATGTGATGACTTTGGGGAATCTGTACAACTTATATGTTCTGGTTAATATTATGAAACTGCTGTATCATGTAAGGCCTCTATGTCTCTGGCCATGTCTACACTACAGAGCCTATAGCAGCATAGGAATGCCAGCACAGCCTCCTACTATAGACACACTCTACAATGACATATTTTTCTGTTGGCATATGATCACCACGTCCCTGAACGACATTCACTACATCAACAGAAGCACTCTTCTGTTGACATAGCTGCATCTATATTGTCAGCATAGCTATGTTGGTGAGGGGTGTATTTTTTTCACACCCCCTAACACAGATATGCCAACATAACTTGTAAGTGAGAACAAAATCTGTGTGTCCACCATAGCCAACAATTATGTTCCTCATCTGTGAGGTACAATGACAGAACTCAGTGACCATCTACTCGGGATGAAGCGCCTCGGGACAATGTGCTTGCTCAAGCTGCTCTTCTCTGAAGTGATGGAGGGAGTGGAAATGATAGAAGAGAGAGAAGTGACCAAGCAAGAGGTCGCAAAGGCATTAACTGGAGGAAGGCTCCAGGAAACGCACAGGAAATTTTGGGCAAGAAAGGGGAAGGAGACAAACCAGTCAAGGGGAGGAGGTAAAGTGGGAGAGACACTCCAGTTTTCAGAACCCAAGCCATGCAACTGCCCCAGACTCCATGACCCCAGCCCAGAGAACATTCCAGTGTGGTGAGGAAACTGAAAAGGGAAATGAAGGTACGGTTTATTATTTTAATATAGATGAGTAGCATGAAAAATACACGAGGAAAGAGCAAAAGCATTGGAGAACCTTGTGCAAAGTGTCTATGAGTTTATAAATGACACCCACCAGCTGGTCCCCATCGGGTAGAGATCTGAGAGATGGTGTGTTGGGTGTTCAAGCTATGGGAGAAGGAGTCTGAGGGCTCCGTCAGCACTGGTTCTGGGGGCTGGGCCAGGGAACGAGTGGCCTCGGCTCTTGGCTGTGAATGGCAGATAGAAGATTGGCAGCTTGAGAACGAGATCAGAGACCCTAAGACAGCGGCACTGGCAGAACTCTGTTAAGACTCTGGGTGTTTCAAACACCTAAGGATTCAGCAGCTGGATCCCCTCAAGCTGGTGAGTGGGGGGGCTCAACTGGACGTTGGACAAGGTTGTAATCATTTAAAGGGTTAGGTGTTAAATTCTAATTTTTCTAGCTAAGACATATTAAGTCCTGGCAATGAATATTCGTGCATGTTCATGTTTTCCAAGTGTATATCAAACCTGTAGTGAGAAAGAATGGATTAAAATAGTGAACAAACTACGACTGGAAAGCCAGAGCTAGGTGAATGATGTACACCTTATAATCCGGGGCTTCCCTTTTTTATTCCAGTTATGATTTTTGTGTAATGCTCAAGAAATCCATAGTACCTTATGCAGTCTATCTGGTGTTGCTATTATAACAGCATCCGCAAACCTCTCTCTCTCTGCGGCTACTTTCCAGTCTGAAGGAAAAGAGATTTAAAATAGTGAGTCAACTAATGTCAGTGGTTGAGACGGCCTTTATGTTACAAAAAGTGAGCATGTATAAAAAAAGGAAAAATATTATTTCACATTAAAAAGAATAGAACCAACTATTTGTTACCACAGTGCAAGTTTTATCACCACCTCTTGAATTAATTCTAGGCTAAATTCCAAGTAATCTGTTATACTAAAACTGATTCTATAATTAAGGCTGAGATAGTATTTTTGTGCCCCCTCTCTGCATTCACCGAAGTCAATTAAAATAGACTGAGCCTAAGATCCTATTTCAGATACTTAATGTTCTGAAACAATTAACATGACACATTAAGAGACAAAAGGTTACAGCCCAAAGGAAATTTTAGACGGTCTGAACAAATCCTACTGGGCTCTTTTTTAAAATGTTTCACCACATTTCTAAAATGTTTCATTGTTACTTTCTAAAAGTCCCAAAATAAAGAATAATTATATTAATGTGGTAAAACAATTATTTTCTCAATCAAAACAAATATTAATATATTTAAATATATACAAAGCCTCTACATGTATGCATGGCTTATTTAATTGCAGGGCCGCCCAGGGGGGGGCAAGAGGGGCAATTTGCCCCAGGCCCCGAGCCCCACAGGGGCCCCCACCAGAGTTTTTCGGGGCCCCTGGAGCGGGGTCCCTCACTCGCTCCGGGGGGCCCGGAAAACTCTTGCGGGGCCCGGGCGCAGGAGCTTCTTCTGCTCCCGGTCTTCGCCGGCGGGGGGTCCTTCCGCTCCGGGGCGGAAGGAGCCCCCCGCTGGCGAATTACCGCCGAAGACAGAGCGGCACCTGCCGCCGAGTTCAGCTCGGTCTTTGGCGGTAATTCGGCGGCGGGGGGCCCTTCCGTTCCGGGACCCGCCGCCGAAGTGCCCCCAAGACCCGCGGCGGGGGCCCCCCTCCGCCGAATTACCGCCGAAGACTGGGCTGCACCTCGGTGGCGGGTCCGGTCTTCGGTGGTAATTCGGCGGCGGGGGAGCCCCCCGCCGCGGGTCTTCGGGGCACTTCGGCGGCGGGTCCCGGAACGGAAGGGCCCCCCGCCGCCGAAGACCCCGGGCCCCCGGAATCCTCTGGGCGGCCCTGTTTAATTGCACAGTATCATTTCTGAAATTGCTCTCGAAAGCAAGTGTATCAGACTGAAAAGCCAGTGATAGAATTAGTAACTGTAGGCAGTGGAAACATGCTTTTGCCTATTGCTTTTGGAGCCAGATACTCCATTTCCGGTATTTTTGTAACACAAATCCTCCTCACTTCACTATTTGTTTTAGAGGGTTGTGATGGTCTAAAGTGACTCTCTTCATCTTTTGCACAAACTACTCCTTGCAGTTGATATATGTAGTACTTGCCTCAGAATGAAATCTGTCCAACAGTATTCCTGTTATTAGATTATCACAGGAAGTTCAAAAAATAATGCCTATGCCATCTAAATTCATAGATGGCAACTCTTAACAGGTATGCAGAAAATAAAATATGCATATTAGCCAGTTTCTCCCTTATTTTTGCCAACTGTAGCTTTAATACCTTTATATTTTTGTATATATTGACCCACTGGGCACCACCAAAAATAGTGTCCTTTTGATAAACAATTCAAAGTATTCACTGTAGGCCTGTACTTAAATAAAATGGATTTTTAACAAGTGTTCAGATGCTTCTTTTCTACTCAACTTAAAACAACTCCACTTTAGAACTTAAAATTTGGCTTGTATGCAGGTCTTACTGAGAAATACTATATGTGTAAATACTATATATGTAATTTGCTATATTTGCAGACATTGCTAAATAGAATTAGATGCAGTGAACGTCACATAATGTGGATTCACAATCACTTTATCAATAGAGACACAGACTGCGTGCACTCCTCCAGATGCACACTGAAATAGGCACAGTTGTGTTATTTCAGAGATCAGACCATCAAATAAGTTTTTCCCCCTTATATTCCTAACTTCTGTCAGACATACTGAAATGCAGAAAGCCACAATAATCATTACTACGAAGTTCCCACCACTGCAGGTTTGCTTAAACCAAAACCCATCACTTTATCAAGATCTAATGATTCCCTCACTAAGCAGATCCCATCCTAAACTCACACACTTTCCTTCAAAACAATAGTTCACTATTTTTATTCAGTACAGTGGAACTCTAATTATCCAATCTTATCCAGATCAGATAACCAAAAATCCAGGTAAACTAGATAATGGCCACCAGGGGCTGACAGCCCAAGCCCCAGCCACCCGGGGGCATACGGTGGTTCAGTTAATAAGGAGAGCCAGAAAATGGAGTACTCCTGCGGGAATTCTGTGCCACTGCATACACGCAGAATTGATGTCCCCCACAGATTTCTTTGCTTCCCCAAAGAAAAATTACTTCTGACACGGAAGTAAAGGGAAACCACAAGAGTGGTCATGCGCCCCTCCTTGGCAGCATAGGCACATCGTTCAGGCACCTGGAGCAGCTTGCGGAGACGGAAATCACCACTGTGTGTGCACCACTGTGTGTGTGTGCTGGGCGTGGCAGGCATGCATCCAGGAGGAGACATCAATCAATGCCGGGGGGAGGGAGAGGAGCTTGGCCTGTCAATGAATGAGACTCTGTCCCTCTTGCTCGCTATTGTGGCACACCTGGCGTGGGAGGCAGGGCTTTGGTGTGTTTCTGAGGAGGTAGGCATGAGGCAGGCACTGTCAGGCAGAGCAGAATATAGCAGCCTGCCTGCTTTGTGAATTGTTCCCATTGTTCTTAGTGAATTCCCCCAGGAGTATAAAACACGTGTAAAAGATTTAGAGGCCCTTTACATTGCAAGAGTGGTGTAAAGGAGCAGTATTGTAAATGACAGTATAGCCTTATAAATGCTAATGGTGCTTTAGTCAATATAACTGGTCTAAATTTTTGGACTGAAAAATGTTCTTATCAAAATGTGCTCCATGAACTGTTTACTACTGACCTTTTTGGCAATGGTGAGTAGCCAATATAAATTTTGATTCTCCAGCCCTCACTTGCGCTTCAGTTGCCTATGATGTAATTCTGAGCATACGGCTGCATATATTTATTGACTGATAACTAGAAATAAAGGGTCAAAACTAGCTACATTACTATTAGACAAAGGCCATTTGGAGATTTCCTCCAGTGCTCCCCACTCCTATTCTCCATCCATCGCATAGTCGTTTAAATAAATTACCTAAATAACTGAAACTTACATGATTATATTGCGTTATTTTGACAAATAAAATATGCAGAATTTTAAAATGTGTGCAGAATTTTTAATTTTTTGGTGCAGAATTCTCCAAGGAGTAAATGGAGACTCTGTGAAGCAGGGTTCTACTGTATTTAAAAGTGTTTAGATTTCAGTGGTAGATATCACATTATAGGTCTTATTGTTCTCACAGCAAAAACATTTAGCTATTACTGTAGAATAAAATGTCATAAAAGGAAGACATGAGCAGATTACCTAAATATGGCAACAGTGGTTGTTTCTATGATCCGGTATAAGTACACTAACATGTACAGTTAACAAAGGGAACATCATCCTTCTAAAGATGAGAAGTTATAGTTTTTTTAAACTATGTCAAGACTGCTCAAAGCCCCGAATGGGCATTTATTTATTGATTTATTTTAAATACAAAATAATACTATATTCCATAAATACCATCCCCAGATGTGTGTCCTTAAAAGCACTGCATATAAACTAATATTAGTGTTTGGATTTATAGAAATATATTTCATTAATTTAGTCTTTCATAATATGGCCTATAGAACAAGACAGCGAGGCAAATATTACCATTAAATACATTTTTCTTGTCAATGCTGTGAATCTTCTGAAGGTCATTTCTAGCAAAAGCACGAGGATCTGCAACTCCAACTACCTAAAAAAAGAAGAACATTGTTATGTTCTGCAAACTGCTGTGGGAGTGTCAATACGAGAAAGATCTCCACAAAGGAATTCAGAGAACAGCAACAAAGTGATGAGGCAGATGAAGACATTGACTCAAGTGAAAATATTCCAGGAACTAAGTACAACCTGGCTTAACAGCTATATGGGAAGAGGATAACCATTTACAAGTATACATAGGGTTTACACATAAAGGAGGAAGAGGAATTATTTAGGACAGCGTAATTAAGATTACATACAAAAAGCCAAGTTCCGTGGTTATAAAGTTAAATTCCCAAAAGTTAGTAAATGCCAGATTTACAGTCACCCATGAAACCTTAATTCGGCTCCCCATGCATCTATCTTGTGCAGTGGTTACTCCTGAGGGAATTCTGTGCCAAAATATTAACAATTCTGCACAAAATATTTGAAAATTCTGCATATTTTATTTGTCAAAATAACACAATATAATCATGCCAGTTTTAATTATTTTGGTAATTTATTTCAAAATATCTGTCAGCAAGTATGTCTGTAACAATACAGACCCCCCCAAAAAAAGATTCTGTCAATTTATTTATTTATTTATTTTGACAAATAGATTCCTTACTAGGCATATTATTATAGAACTTTGTATCAGAGGGGTAGCCGTGTTAGTCTGGATCTGTAAAAGCAGCAAAGAGTCTTGCGGCACCTTATAGACTAACAGACGTTTTGGAGCATGAGCTTTCGTGGGTGAATACCCACTTCGTCGGTATTCACCCACGAAAGCTCATGCTCCAAAACGTCTGTTAGTCTATAAGGTGCCACAAGACTCTTTGCTGCTTTTATAGAACTTTGTGTAATTCATGTAAATTACAATACAGAACTGTATTTCCTGCACCTGTCAGAAGCAGTGCAAAGGCTTGCGGGGGTCAGGGAGAGGGAAGGAGCCTAGGAGTGAACCTGGAGGGTGTTGGGTGTGATGGATTTTTTGAGGGGTGGGGGTGGGATTGTTGGGGAGTTGGGAAGCCTCCCCCATGCAGATCCTGCCCGACCTCAAGCCTCTCCCATTCAGTCAGGCACGTCTGCCCCTGTCCCTGCACCCCCCATCCCCATGGGTCTCTGAAGCCCTCCCTCCCAGTCCCCAGCCTCAACGCTGTCAGCCCACTAGCTCCTGAGCCCATTCCCCAGTCTGTCCCTCCCCACTAGCTATTCTGAACCTGTCTGTGACCCCCCCAGCAGGCCTGTGTTCCCCACTCTATCCTAACCTGGTTCCGCGGGCAGGGTGCTGTGATCAGCTTCTACTTCTGAGGGAATGCTGCAGCACTGGGCATAGAACTTTGTATTTTCCTGCATAAAATATATTTTGCCTAAGAAGTGCTGCAGTTCTGCCTTTTGCCCACCAGAAGCTGCTCTGGCACCATAACCGTTGGCACCACAGCGGCTTACGGCAGAACTGCAGCACTTCTTAGGCAAAATGTATTTTATGCAGGAAAATACAAAATTACATGAGACAGAGGAATTCTGCACGTCCGCTGATACACAGAATTCCCTCCGGAGTCAGTGATGGAGACAGGTATCCTGTGATAATAGTGTGCTATCATTGTAATCAAGGTTGCACAGGCAGCCATAGGTCTGGGATTTTTTTAACATCTGAGCACATAACTTGGCAACCTCAAGAGTTCCCCCCTCCCCTGTATGTAAATTCATAGGGTATTTTTAAAAGGTAAAAACAAATTCTATTTTGTACAATTACATGATCAGCAGTAGGATTTGAACCCTGAACCTTAGCTAGTCCTGTAGTGCAAGCTTTGCCTAGGTTAGCTGGCGGCAAGAGAAGGGCTATGGGCCACTGGGAACATGTGCTGATCTGGGAGGGGTGTGGTCGGGGAACCCTCCCTAACCCAACTCTCCCCATTTCCAGCCACTGCAGCTGCTCCAGGCAACTCCCAGTCATTCCCAGTGCAGTATGTGCTGGGGATGGTGTGGGCCAGGCTAGTTAGAATGTTCGTGTTCAGTTATTTCAGCAGGCTGCCAACATTCTTCTGAGTCATACAAACAAGAGAAATGATTATTTTTAACAGTTTATATTTTAGAGAAACCTGAATGGAATTTAGTGAGATAAGTGCAGTGTGGACTGGTTTAAACCAAAGTGATTTAAACCACCACTTTTAATCCCAGCGTTCAAGTGGCTGCAACGTGCTTTTCAAAAGAGGGGGGTGGGGTGGAGTGTGACAGGGAGCGTGGGGGAGACAGAGAGAGTGGATTTTTGGAGCTGACACAGTGTCAGCTCCCTGCCTTGCAAGTTCCGACCCCTTCCCCCACCCCTCTCTCATTCACTAAATGCAAATAGCCTTTTGTTTTTTTCCTCACAGACCAGATAAGCAGCTGCTCCGAAACACGCCCCCCCCTCGCATGCGGTGCTGCTTCTCTCCTCAAGCAAACACTAGCTGTGGACATTCCAAAGGGATCCCCCTGCCTCTGCTCATTCACTGCAAATAGTAGCTGTGTTTGTTTTTTAGATAAGCAGCTCTGGGAGCCCCAAGTTCACAACAAAACAGAGAGTGTTATCTTTACTTAAAAAGCATTATGGGAAGGTTCTGGAGGTCAGTTACTGCGTAGTAAGATTAATCACTGTTTACACTGGCACCCCAGCGCTGCAGCACCAGCGCTGTTCTCTTTATTCCTCTTGTCGAGGTGGAGTACATGCAGCGCTGTAGCCAGGGAGATACAGCGCTGTATGTGCCTTGCCAGTGTGGACGGGGAGTGAGTTACAGCGCTGTAAAGCCACCACCAGCGCTGTAACTCTCCAGTGTAGCCAAGCCCTAAGTATCACCTTTGTGTTAAGTCTGGTATTTCTTTTTGCTAACCAGGAGGATACATCATATTAATTTATTTAAGCAATTATATAATTTAACTTACATTTATTCAGATTCATAATTTGTACTTTTTTACTATGCCAGAAAATGGTGAATGATGCATTTCTTATTTACTAGGTGATTAGTTTTTTACTTGTATGCAGTGTTGTTGTAGCCATGTTAGTCCCAGGATAGTAGAGAGACAAGGTGGGGTGAGGTAATATTTTTCATTGGACCAACTTCTGTTAATGATAGAGAAGTTTTTGAGCTACACAGAGCTCTTCTTCAGGTCTGGGAAAGGTACTTAGGCCTGGTCTACACTAGAGTTAAGTCGACCCAAGGCATATTACATTGACTTAACTCTGTAAGTGTCTACATTAAAGTGTTACTCCCACCGACGTAACTCACCCACTACACTAACTTAATAATTCCACCTCCCCGAGAGGCATAGCACTTAGGTTGATGTAGTTAGGTTGATGCAGTTTCAGTATAGACTCTGCATTACTTAGTCAACTTTACTGGCCTCGAGGAGGTGTCCCACAATGCACCACCGTGACTGCTCTGGTCACCGTTTTGAACCACACTGTCCTCTGGCCAGATTCACAGGAGCATGCCCTTCCCCTTTTAAAGGCCAGTGAATTTTTGACATTCCCTTTCCTGTTTGCTCAGTCTGGAGAGCTCACCTAGCAACTGCCCAGCTGACCATGCCGGTTCCACACTGCAGACAAACTCATCCCTGGAGTACACGGGAAGCGGTGGATCTCCTGGGTCTGTGGGGAGAAGATCCAGCTGTAGAAATATTGATATCGATGAGCAGATCGCTCAGGGCATGGGCAAGAAGGGCGTGTGACGCTCTGTACCTCAGGGGAACACCCAGCACCCCCATGTTAATCCTTGTAAAAGGATTGTGTGGTGTCCAATGCAAAGTTTCTTATGTTGGGTGTCTTCGGAAGGCTCATGATGCACTGAGCATTGTTATAGTGATGTTATAGTAACTGTTATGTGAAATTATAACCTGTAACATTACTGTATGTAGTTATGAGGCTGAAAATGTATCCTCATGGCTTAAAATAAGCCCAGGCAAAAACTCTCCAGGAGCAGAGGGGCAGTTCACACTTCATCAGGGCAGGTATGGGTCAAACCCAGCCCAGCCTCCCAGGAACAAAGGACACTGGCTCAGGCAGCAACAAAATAATCTGTTGGACTCTTGAGGGAGTCACCCCCCACCTTTAGGCAGTCAGGGACTGCGATGAGGTGATGCTCACCTGACTCTGAAGGGGGGGAGGGGGCAAAGCCAAGAGGGAAGAAAGGACATGATAAAAGGGAGACACGTTTGCCAGGCTCTTCCTCTCTCTCTCTGTCTCACCACCTACAGACACCACACCAAGCGACTGAAGCGCTGATCAAAGGGGAGAGCCTGGCTGTAGAGCAACCAGCCAGCCTGTGGTGAGAAACATCTAATTTTGTAAGTGCATTGAAAGTGTTAAGATCAGCTTAGAATGTGTTTTGTTTTTATTTCATTTGACCAAATCTGACTATATATGCTCTGACTTATAATCACTTAAAATCTACCTTTATAGTTAATCTGTTTTATTCTACCTGAAGCAGTGCATTTGGTTTGAAGCGTCTCAGAAACTCTCCTTGGAATAACAAGCCTGGTACATATCAATTTCTTTGTTAAACTGATGAACTCATATAAGCTTGCAGCGTCCAGTGGGCATAACTTGACACAACAAGACAGCGGCTCCTAGGGTTTTGTCTGGGACTGGAGATATTGGCTATTGTCATTCAGTTGCACAATCCAAGGAGCAGCTTACATGCCTGAGACTGTGCATGAACAGCCCAGGAGTGGGGGTTCTCACAGCCGAGCAGGGTAAGGCTGGCTCCCAGAGTCAAGGACTGGAGTGACAGACAACACTGGAGAGGAACATCACAGGGCTACATGAGGGACCCGCAGCAGTGCTGCATGAAAGTCAGGAGCTGTGGCAGGCATATCAGAATGCAAGGGAGGTTACCAGTCACTCTGGTGCAGAACTGCAAACATGCTGCTATTAAAACGAGCTGCATGCCATGCTCAGCAGCGACACATACCCCCAAGGATCCTGTGGATACTTCGGAGGAGTCAGTCATAGGAAGCTAGTATAAGGGGAAAAACAATAGAAGATAGTTGGCACTTTCTCAGAGAGACATTATTAAGGGCACAAGAGCGAAAGACAGGAAGTATAGAAAGAGACCACCCTGGCTTAACCAGGAGATCTTCAATGATCTAAAAATAAAAAGTCTTACAAAAAGTGGAGACTAGGTCAAATAACAGAAAATGTGGACGTGGCAGAGGTGCTTAATGACTTCTTTGTTTCGATTTTCACCAAGAAGGTTGGTGGCGATTGGACGTCTAACATAGGGAATACCAGTGAAAATGAGGTAGGATCAGAAGAGGCTAAAATAGGAAAAGAAGAAGTCAAAAGTATTGTGTCCTGTTCTGGGCTCCACATTTCAGGAAGGATGTGAACAAATTGGAGAGAGTCCAGAGAAGTACAACAAAAATTATGAAAGGTCTAGAAAACATGATCTATGAGGGGAGATTGAAAAAAAAAATTGGGTTTGTTTCTTCTGGAAAAGAGAAGACAGAGGGGACATAACAGTTTTCAAGTACGTAAAAGGTTGTTACAAGGAGAAGAAAATTTGTTTTTCTTAACCTCTGAGGATAGGTCAAGAAGCAATGGGTTAAATTGCACCAAAGGATGTTTAGGTTGGACATTAGGAGAAACTTCCTAACTTTCAGAGTGGTTAAACACTGGAATAAATTGCCTAGGGAGGTTGTGGAATCTCCATCACTGGAGATTTTTAAGAGCCGGTTAGACAAACACCTGTCAGGAATGGTCTAGATAATACTTAATCCTGCCACGAGTACAGGGGACTAGATGACCTCTCAAGGTCCCTTCCAGTTCTATGATTCTATGGGCCACTGGAGTGAATCCTGAGAACGAGGTGTTGGAGGAGAATACGGGCAATGGGGGGTCCAGTGTCACAGTGAGCCAGGACCTCTTTTTGACTCCAGAGTAGTTGAGCCAGTCCCTACAGTCCAGGACAAGTGAGCCTGAGGCAGGGAAAGGAACTGCTGATGAGCATGCAGTTTGCTTTGATATTGCAGGGACACATCTGTTCATTTACTCTTTTTTAATAGTGTTAAAAGAGGTAGTGAAATAACCAATAGAGGTAGAGTCGCTATCTGCTTCTCATTTCCCTGTACAGCTAGGCAGAGGGTGATGCCGTATGGGATCTGGGGAACACTTCAGGATATTATGAATACTAATATTATGCCACGTAAGATATCTGCAAAAAGGTTATAAATTGCCAGATGATCTCATTTGTGTGTTCATATCACCTTTGTAGTTTGGATTAGAGATATGTCTGTCTGTATTACAAAACCTGTGCTATGCTTCTGGGTGATACCCCTAGGCAGTTTGGCAACAGAACTGCCTAGCCTGCTTGATGGCCCATTAAGGACCATCAGTTATACAACTGACCCATTGAGAGAAGGCAGACACTCTTATGACTCAGCAAGGCACGCAAGGGACATGCCCATAGACAGAACTCTAAGGCTTTCAAGCCATGTGCTAGGCA
This sequence comes from Mauremys reevesii, assembly GCF_016161935.1. Classification (NCBI taxonomy): domain Eukaryota; kingdom Metazoa; phylum Chordata; order Testudines; family Geoemydidae; genus Mauremys; species Mauremys reevesii. The sequence continues at coordinate 1,046,585 of NC_052633.1, forward strand.
GCTTGTTTGAAACAAAGGAAGCACAGGCCACATGGCAAAAGACTATAAAAGGCAGCTGCATCTTCTCCACTTTGTCTTCGTTCCTGCTTCTTACCTCTGGAAGAACTTTGCTACAAACTTAAGCTCTGAAAAAAGGACTGAATGACCTATCCAAACTATGGATGTGATCCACATGGACTTTCAAATCAGCAAACTCACCAATACTGTGAAGAACCTGATCTATGGACTCTGAAGTCTTTGTATGTATGTGATGGTTTTACCATCTAACAACTCTCGTCTTGTTCTTTCTTTATAATAAATGTTTAGTGTTAGGCACTATAGGACTGGCTGGCAGCGTGGTATTTTGAGTAAGATCCAAACCTATACTGACCTGGTAACATGGCTGACCCTTTAGGGTCAGAACATTCTGTATGGGTGAGCAGAGTTTAAAGTAACTTCTCACTGTACTGGCCCTAGGTGCTGATTGTGAGCCAGAGAACTGGAATGCAATAACGGGGGCTGTGTGATTTCTTTTTTGCTTCTTGATAACCAGTGGAGTGATCAGAAGCACAGTTTGTGACTGGTTGGGGAGTTTAACTTCAGTGTTACCCACCAGTGTTGGGAGTATCTGCTCTCCTTTTTGCAGCCTGCCCTGGCCTTAGCATTTCCAGTGAGGGCTACCCTGGGCCATAGAGAGGGCCCTGTGGAACAGTTTATGTCCTCCATAGAGATCTCAAGGAAACTGCCCCAGAGGTAGTCTGCAATCCTCTGCCGAAGGTTGCTAGGGAGAGCAGCCTCATTTCTTCTGCAGCGGTAGGACACTTTCCCAAGCCACTCAGCAATTACTTCAGCAGGGATCATGGCAGCACACAGACTAGCAGCACTTGGACCTTGTCTGCAGCCACATGGTGCAGGAGCTGTTCCGTTTCAGCTTGTGTGCCCTTAGGAGTGAGATCAGCTAAAGTCACTACTGTCTGTGGAAAACTGTGCCAATATTCAGTGTAGTTGCCCTGTCCACATATACTCATGCCCATGAGTTCCCTCCTTATTATGCCACCTTGCCCCCTACCCTCCGGGCCATACGCACCATGGCTGGGACTGCCGCTGTGCTCTATGAATCCTAAGCAGAAGAGAATGTAGTGCTTGTAAATCGTGTGGATCAAGGGGAGTGAATACACTCACAACAGTACTTCTGTATACTGTAGCTAGGGCTGTCAAGTAATTGAGTTAATTGCATGAGTTAACTGCAAATTAATTGTGATTAATCACACTTACAATAGAATACCAATTAAAATGCATTAAATATTTTTGGATGTTTCTACATTTTCAATATTAATTTCAATTACAACACAGAATACTAAGTGCACAGTGCTCACTTTATTTTTTTTTTATTACAAATATATGCCCTGTAAAAATGATAAACAAAAGAAATAGTATTTTTCAATACACCTCATACAAGTACTGAAGTGCAATCTCTTTACCGTGAAAGTAACTTAAAAATGCAGATTTTTTTAAGTTACATAATTGCACTCAAAAACAAAACAGTGTAAAACTTTAGAGCCTACAAGTCCACTCAGTCCTACTTATTCTGCCAATCGCTCAAACAAGTTTGTTCACATTGACGGGAGATACTGCTGCCTGCTTATTTACAATGTCACCTGAAAGTGAGAACAGGCATTTGTATGGCACTTCTGTAGCCAGCGTTGCAAGGTATTTACGTGCCAGATGCGCTAAAGATTTGTATGCCCCTTCCATGCTTCGACCACCATTCCAGAGGACATGCTTCCATTCTGATGATAGGTTCTGCTTGATAACAATCCAAAGCAGTGCAGACTGACACATTTTCATTATCTGAGTCAGATGCCACCAGCATCTGATTTTCTTTTTTGGCAGTTTGGGTTCTGAAGTTTCTGCATCAAAGTGTTGCTCTTTTAAGACTTTTAAAAGCATGCTCCACACCTCATCCCTCTCAGATTTTGGAAGGCACTTCAGATTCTTAAACCTTGGGTTGAGTCCAGTAACTAGTTTTAGAAATCTCACATCAGTATCTTTTCTGCATTTTGTCAAATCTGCTGTGAAAGTGTTCTTAAACCGAGTATGTGCTGGGTCATGATCCAAGACAGCTATAACATGAAATATATGCAGAATGTGGGTAGAACAGGAGACATACAATTCTCCTCCCAAGGAGTACAGTCACAAATTTAATTGACGCTAGTTTAAAAAAAAAAAAAAAGCGTCATCAGCATGGAAGCATATCCTCTGGAATGCTGGCCAAACCATGAAGGGGCATACAAATGTTTAGCATATCTGGCATGTAAATACCTTGCAACACTAGCTACAAAAGTGCCATGCAAATGCCTGTTCTCACTTTCAGGTGATACTGTAAATAAGCAGGCAGCAGCATTTCCCATCAATGTAAACAAACTTGTTTGTGTGAGCGATTGGCAGAATAAGTAGGACTGAATGGACCTGTAGGCTCTAAAGTTTTACATTGTTTTGTTTTTGAATACAGGTTTTTTTTAAACATATATCTACATTTGTAAGTTGCACTTTCATGATAAAGGGATTGCATTACAGTACTTGTATGAGGTGAATTAAAAACACCTTTTTAAAGTGCAAATATCTGTAATAAAAAATATAAAGTGGGCACTGTACACATTGTATTGTGTTGTAATTGAAAATAATATTTGAAAATGTAGTAAACATCCAAAAATAGTTAAAGTAAATAGCATTGTATTGTTTAATGTGATTAATTGCAGTTAATTTTTTAAATCACTTTGTTAAACTATTTAAAAAAAAAGGAAAGCAGCATTTTTCTTTTGCATAGTAAAGTATTAAGTCAATGTTCAGTTGTAAACTTTTGAAAGAACATACAACATTTTGTTCAGCGTTACAAACATTGAGAGTTATTCACAACCTCCATTCCCAATGTGTTCATAACTGAGGTTCTACTGTATATCTGTTTGCATGTGTTTGGAATAAAAGTCTATTTATGGAAACTTAATTCACTTTTATTAGTTCACAACACAGTGGTTTGGGCTGACATTCACAGATAATAGCAATAGGTGCATTTGCAATGTTATACTGCTACTACAAAAAGCAGTCATTACAAGGTTCATACTGCCGTGGAGGGGAAAAAAACAAACAAACAACAACCCAATGACAGGCACCCAACAAACCACACACATTACTGTGGTTCATTATTAAAATGGTCTTTCAAAGCCTCCCTGAGCTGTATAGCTCCCTGTTGAGCACTTCTTAGAGCCTCTACCCTGACAGAAACTTCTCCCCCTTTGCTTTACAGATATTATGAAGCACACAGCAGGCAGCTATAGCCATAGGGATATTTTTTCCACTGATATCTAATCTCATGAACAGACAAGGCCAGCAGCCTTTCAACCTGCCAAAGGCACATTCAACAGTCACTCTGAACCAGCAGAGCCTGTTGTTGAAGTGCTCCTTGATGCTGTCAAGGTGGCCGATGTAAGGCTTCATCAGCCACGGGAGCACGAGGTAGGCTGGATTTCTCAGGATCACTATTGATATTTCCCCATCCCCAGTAATCCTCTGGTCTAGAAAAAAAAAGTCTCTACTTGCAGCTTTCTGAACAAGCCTGTGTTCTAAAAGATGCGTGCGTCATGCACCTGACATTCCTGCACTGATGTTGGTAAGATGTCCCTGGTGGTCCACCAGCGCTTGCAATACCATACAAAAGTAGCCCTTTCTGTTGATGTATTCTGGGGCACAGTTGTCTGGCCCCAAGATAGATGGCACACACATCCTTATCACCCCACTACAGGTGGGAAACGCCTTTGCTGCAAAAGCAGCATGTAGTGGATGGTGACCGCCTTACTCCATACTCTCTGCTCACAATCTGCAGCCCCTCCTTGAGCATGTCTGCCTTACTCCTCCTTATCCGAGAGAGGTGATCAGCCAGTGTGTGGGAGACAGTCATGGGCACATCTGCAGCTGCTAAAGAAACAATAGAGGTGTTATTGTCAGTGCACTTATACCCTTGTTCCAAACAAGCAACAAGAGCATCTCTCTCTCTTTCCCTTGGCGCACGCCTGAGGTTAACCGAGGCTGCAAGGGTCCAGCTGCAGACTGGGACTGTATGCTGCTGCCCCGTGTGCTGCTATCCTGCCTGCTGAAGTAATTGCTGAGTGGCCTCCACAGGGGAAGAAACAAAGCAGCCCTCCCAAAAAACCTTCAGCAGAGGATTGCAGATTACCTTCAGGAAACATTCCGAGAGATCTCTAGGGAGGATTCATGGGATACCCCATTGTGCATAAACAAACTTTTCCGCAGAGCCCCCTCTGCCTAGCTGTACAGGAGAATGAGAAGCAGATAACTGTTTCTGCGCTGGTTATTTCACTACCACTTGTAGCCCAATTAAAAAAGCAGTATATGAGCAGATGTGTCACTGCAGTATTGAAGCAGAGTGCTTACCAGAGCTTCCCTCCCCTGCATCCGGCTTGCCAGGGTTGGCCTGCTGGGACTGGCTAGACAGCTCAGGACTCAAAAGGAGATCCTGGTTCTCCATGCCACTGTGTCTCCCTGTTGCCTGTCCTGCATTCTCCTCGTCCAACACGTCATCCTGTGTTCACTCTGGTTACCAACAACTCCAGCCCTTAAGTACCCACAGGGCTCTTGGGGTGGAGGTAGGGTCACTGCCAACGAAGGCATGCAGCTCCCTGTAGAAGCAGCATGTTTACAGCTCCGCACCAGAGTGTCTATTTGCCTTCCGTGCCTTCTGGTACACCTGCCTCAGCAACTTGATTTTTACGCTGCACTGCAGCGTGTCGCAGCCATAGCCCTTCTCCACCATGCCCCAAGCGATCTTGCCATAGATATCGAAGTTCCGTGGCTGGAGTGGAGCTGCGGTTGCACATCCTCCTCTCCTCACAGACCCAGGAGACCCACCATCTCCTGTGTATTCCAGGCAGAAGCACATTTGCTGCATGGAGCCAGCAGTCAATTGGGCAGTTGCTAGGTGAGCTCTCCATGCCCAGCAAACAGGAAGAGCAATTTCAAAACTTCCCGGGGCTTTAAAGGGGATGGGACATTCTACCTGGCTACAGGGCAGTGGAGTTGAAAATGGTGACCAGAGCGGTCACAGTGAGCATTGCAGGACAGCTCCTGGAAGCCACTTTAGGCAACATAAGCTACGTCTAAAGGGACACTGCCTCAGTCTAACTAGGCTGCAAAAAGCTCTGCCTATCCTCCAGGTCGGTGTAGCAGGCGAGTTAAAGTGGCAGGAAGAACACTGCGGTGGGTACACCTCCACAGTTAGGTTGCCATAAGCTGCCTTACGTCAACTTAACTTTGTAGTGTAGACATGCCCTAATTTTTTTACTTGTGATTTGTCAAGCTGAAATTCAAATTCAATTAAAATGCACAAAAAAACAGCAATTTAGTTTTATTTAACTAATAAGAAAGTCTCTTATGTATCTGGCACATTTAAGAAGAATGTTTATCAAAACCTGTTTTGCATTTAAGACTACATGATTAATTAAACAAAGTATCATCTGTAGTTAATGAACTGAACTGATCATGATGACCAGAAACATCCTTCAAGATTTTAAGACTATTAGATCTCCTCTCAAAGCTAGTTTTTACTCATAGATTGGAAGAAGAAACAAGCTTTTCTGCTTTTTCAACTCCCACTGGCTTCTTTGAATGAATTATAGTCACCAACTGAAAATATTCTCTCCACACTTGCAGAAAAGACTACTGCTGTTAAAAGCTGGTTTAGCACTTCAGCTAATTCTAGTTCAAGAGTTTAGCCAGTGACTTGCACCAGTTCAGCAATTTGACTTTCTTTAAAATGTAACAAACACATATTGCTTAATTTTTTTAAGTTTAAGGGCTTACCCTACTTAGTCACAATTTCAAATTTAATTTTAAATATTCAAATTAAAAAATCTGATTTAAATACCCCCCTCCCTTTAAAAAAAAAAGTCAGCAATTTTTATCCACCCTGGACAAGTGAAAGGCACATCTCTAGCCCAGGGTTTTGCCATGGAGGGCTTAGTGTTTCCTCAAAAAGAGACCACAAAAATCTTTCATAATGGGTAGCTTTAGGAAGCCTAAATCAAGGGGTCACTATTAGCAACAATAAAATAAAAACCACACAGCATTTTACATATTCAAAACACTGCTAACACTTTAACCTATGAGTCCGGAAAGACAGCTTAGCAAAGAGAATTTCAGGCTAAATTTCAGGGAAAAAATCCTGACAATCATTTAATAGGTTGCAGAAATATCTCCTCATTAAAGCCACATCATTTAGGGTATTTAAAACTTGACTGAATAAACCACCACACCACTTACTGTAGGAAACGATCTTTAAACTGCAACAAAAATAATGAAAATAAAAACCAAGCTGGCAAACAAAACAAACCAAGCATCAAATCAGATAATTAAGTCTGACACTGAACATGTAGCTCAACAAACCCAAGCTCTGTTGAACCATCAAGTGGAGCAAATTCAAAAGGTGGAGACCCTCTACCATGGACACCTTCCTACTGGCTCCAGAGAACAACTGTATCCCAAATGATTTCCATTGCTGTGATGAAGTATAGGACAAGAGGTCTCTCAAACCTTTAATGATCTGGGCTCAAGTTGTCTAAGAAACCTGACCAACTTGATCTGGAAGCATGTCAAAGACTTGTGGCACAGAGATGCCTGGGGCAGCCCTCACCGGAAATGCCAAGGTCAGGGAAAGCTGCAAAGGGAGAGCAGATACTCCCAAGACTGGTGGGTAACGCTGAAGTTAAACTCCCCAATCAGTCACAAACTGCGCTTGTAACCAGGAGTGTCCCCCACCCCCATTTGCTCTTTTAGGTGCAGGCTGAACCGTATCCTGTTATGTCGTTACAAAGCTACGAGCCGAGGAAAGCCCCAATGATGTTAGATGCTTGCTTAAAGCTGCATAGCTCTATATAATCAATTGTATTCATGCTTATGAACATGTAATCGATTGATGTAAGGAATGAGTGAGATAGTGAGAGTAACAGCCAATGGCAAAACAAAGAGGCAAATATCCCCTTTTATGGAACCATGATATTATCTTGGTGAAGGTATAAATCTCAAGACAGGCGGCCAGGTCAGGGGTACCAACAAGGAAATGTAAGAGCACGCTAAACTCTGGACTGGACCGGAAGCAGTAGAGCCATCCCGCGGGTCCGAAGGGACTTCGGGACTCTCATCGCATCAAGAGCACTAAGAATTCAGGGACAGCAATGGGCCAAATAGGCCTGCCAGAGACCTGCAAAGCACATTGGCAAGAAGTAGGCAAAATCCATTCAATTAGCATGGACGCTGACCAGACTCTCTCCTCTAGCTACTATCACCAACATCATAGTGATGATATTTCAGCCCAATATGTTACACTATTTCTCTGGGTGGCTTCACGTACACATTGATCAGGAGGGGCATTGAGAACTCTCTGTGCAAGAGCCCTTGGGAAGGAGCAGCAGTTGCCCAACACTATCCTCTGCATCTTGTACAGAGGGAGGAACAAACCACTGAAGGGTCATTTTGTCTATCCCTACAGGAGGCTAAAAACCTCAGTAGTGAATGGCATCAAAAGACAGAAATAATTAGTAGAATCAGCTTGGCATCTTACTTGAGATCAACTGTCAATACAATAAGTATCTCTTCCATTCCCAAATCTGAAGCCAGATTGATAGGGATCCTGGAAATTGACTGAGCTTAGTGCAACTGTACACAAAACAAAACCCATCACCACCTTCTCAATCTTCCATTAAAAAAAAAATATTCAAGACTGTGATATAGTTGGTGAATTTTCAGAGCAAGTCAAACTGCTATTTGTAAGACTTTGGACAGCCTGTTAACCTCAACAAGAAAATCATTAACAGTTTCTTGTAATAATGGGTCTAAAGTCTTGTTACTGACTTTAACCAGCCATGGAAGACATTCTTCTAGTACACAAATAATTGTCACTGCTGTCTGAGAGTATGTCTACATTGCAACTAAACACCTACAACCAGCCCATGTCAGCTGACTCAGGCTCACAGGGCTCAGGCTGTGGGGCTTTTTAACTGCGGTGTAGATTGATCTGAGACTGGAATCTGGGCTCTGGGCCCCTGCAAGGTGCAGAGGCAAAAGCCATAGCCACAAACTCTTGCTGATCCGCCTGAGGCTTACATTTGCACTGGTTATTCTACTGGAGCAAATCAAGTCATTACAGGACTAACAGGATCCTCCAGCTTGTTTTAGTAATTCACAAAAAGCCAAGCATCTTATCCATTACCAGAATACAGGTGGCAATTGTCTTATTAGCAACTGACTGTATGTTAAACAGCATGTGTGGAAGGTTCAGGTCTCTGCATGCCATTGCCCCTACTCCCAAAATGAAGTCATTAGCAAGATCAGTGGGACATTCCACAAGTGAGATTAGCAAGCACCACACCTTGAAAATAGCCACAGTCCTGGCAAGAGAAGCTAACAACTGCAGGCACCTTGCTACATGAGAGGATCCTGTGCCATGGCCACTCCTCCAGCACTCACTCCTGTCAGCACTAATCAGAAGTGGACAGCAGAGCAAAAACTAAGTGCAGGAAATCTCATTCTCATAGTACCATGATTGGGGTGGGGAGCAGTTTGGCATTTGTATAACAAAATCTGGTTTCCTGACACAGTTAAACTGAAGAGGGCATGATGGCAGAGTAGGCTCCTGATATGTCTAACAAGGAGCTGGGATTAGACTCTGCTCCTCAATGTCCTTGACTACCACCACCTCTATTGCTACTTTAAAGAGACAGGAGGACGATTACAATTACAACACTGCTAGCTGTTGGAAAGGGTGCTCTCAGATCCACTGTCCAAAACCCACAGGTACTATACCACGGACTAAGAAGGTGCTGGGGGCACGGCCCAGACTTTGGCCTTTAAGTCTTAAGTTTACTGTTGATTTAGTCAAGAGCTTTTTTAGACTGTGCTCGATGTAATTTAATAGCTGGAGAACATGACTAGCTTTTTTCTAGTAGTGCACTTGAACAGCAGCTCTGTGTCCCTTGTTCTCTTTCACCGATTGCTCACTTGCAGTCGGATCTATAACTGCTGCAGGTAAGTACAAGTGCTCAAAGGGGACTTGTTTTAAATCAAAACACCACTTTCATGTAGGATAGTGAAAAAGGAGGGAAGAGTCTCCAACTTCAGTTTTGTCAGATTGCCTGTAAATGCTCCAGCTTAACCATCTCTAAAAACATGCTGCAGTTCCCCAGCAGCACGCACACGCCCAGTCACTCTAGCTGCAGTTCTGAACTTTAAACTAAAGGAAAAACAATGGAGTGCTCACACTCAATACAGGACTTTCAGAAGGTAAATATAGTAGTTAAAAAACATCACTTTTCTAACACAAGGCATTGCGAATGCTATGTTTGAAATTTAAAATTCCTGCTGTTATGAGTTATGAACCAATAAAAGAGTACAATATTAGGAAAAGATCTGTATTCTCATTAACAACTTTCAAACACTTGAAGTAATTTACCTCACATTTTATATGGTGATTGCTGCAATTCAAGAAGAACTCTGTTCAAATTAACCATAAGACATATGACCCCTTGAAAAAGGTTGACAGCATATGACATCTTTACCTTCATTCGATTGGGAAAATGCACAGCAAAATAAGAGTAGCATTTTCCCCGGCATCCAGCTCCAATAATCAGAACAGTTACACAAGGAGGCATCTCTGCTCGGTCATCTACCTAGAACTAGAAATAAGACAATGTTTTAGAATCATCTAGGTTAAAAACCCCACCAATATTAGGCGTATTTATTTTATGGTGATTAAGTAAGGCTTATGTCAGCACTATCTGACGTAAACATTAGAGCATGAATTCTCAGGCATGTCCTCCCCAGCATCCCACAGATGCTTCCTTTTCCCTTCTCACTCACTGCACCTTTTGTTTCCTTCTTCCTCAAGCAAGCTGAACTTTAAGGTCACAAAGTTATATACTTAAAAGTCAGGAAGTACCAGAATTGAAGTTATGTATGGAACCTAAATTTTGTTCCTTCATATGCACACGTTAGGATAGTCTTTAATGTTATCATCAATGCCTAGCTGGTTTAGAAACTTACATCTCTCATTTTGACAGTCAATAAGATTTGAAAATGAGATTTAGATACCTAAACTAGCTAGGAATTGCAATGCTGAGCACACCAACTCTTAAACACCATGACATTTCTGAGCCTAAAAGCCTCAACCAAGGTCACATCGGAAGTCTGTGTGAGAGCAGAGACCAGAACCCGGACGTCCTAAGCCCTAGGCAAACCCCTACCTTCCAGGGCACGCGTCCTCCTAGCCATGCCAAACCCCAGGCAACTTCTACCTCAGTCACAGGGCTGGCACCCCGCCTGCCACAACCCCTCCCTCAGTCACACAGCCCCTACCCCCTTCAACCGCAACCTCCGCAGGGGCAGAGACTCACCCCTGCCCTCGGGAAGAGGGCTACCCCCCCCATGACATCCATACTGGGGAGACCCGACCCCAGGCTCGGGGCCGCCACCCCCCGGGGGAATGGGGGGGCAGAGACCCGACCCCAGGCTCGGGGCCGCCACCCCCCGGGGGAATGGGGGGGCAGAGACCCGCCCTCAGGCACGGGGCCGCCGCCACCCCCCCGGGGGAAGGGGGCCAGGGACCCGCCCTCAGTCACGGGGCCGCCGCCACCCCCCCGGGGGAAGGGGGCCAGGGACCCGCCCTCAGTCACGGGGCCGCCGCCACCCCCCCAGGGGAAGGGGGGGCAGAGACCCGCCCCCAGGCACGGGGCCCCACCCCCCCGGGGGAAGGGGGGGCAGAGACCCGCCCCCAGGCACGGGGCCGACACCCCCCGGGGGAAGGGGGGGCAGAGACCCACCCCCAGGCACGGGGCCCCACCCCCCGAGGAAAGGGGGGGCAGAGACCCGCCCTCAGGCACGGGGCCCCACCCCCACCGGGGGAATGTGGGGAGCAGAGACCCGCCCCCAGGCACGGGGCCCCACCCCCGCGGGGGATGGGAAGACAGGGACCCGCGGCGCTCGGATCAGGACCCGCTCTCCGGGCTCACAGGGCTCACCTGCCGCTCGGGTCCCAGCCGGCAGGAAGCCCCGGCTGCCCGGCGGCAGCCAATCAGGGGCAGTCCCTGGCAAGCAAGGGAGCCCATTGGTTGCCGATGCGTCACCGGGGCGGGTCCGCTGGCTGGGCGGGGCCGCGTCTGGCCAATAGGATTCAGGAGAGTAAAACCGTATTGATTGTTGTCGGCGTTGCTGCGCCTCTCGGCGCCCCGCAGTGCCCGCGGGCTTCGTGCATTACGGGGCCGGCCGGGCGGGCGGGAAGTGCCCAGGGCGCTCGCGGCGGGTCTGGTTCTCAGGCTGGTGGCGCGAGGCGCTTTGAACCCCGCTTTGCTGCAGGTCCGTGTCGGGTGAGCGCGCGCGGGGGGAGGGGCTCAGCGCCCGGCCCGGTTCCCCCCGAGCCGGCGGGCGGCAGTTCGGAGCGGAAAGGGGCCCGGCCGCCCGCCCGTGCGGGCCCGTGGCGGTGCGGAGCCCCGTGTGCGCCTGAGGCGCGGCCCCAGGGCGCCGGAGGGGCTGTAAGGGCCGCAGTGGCGACGTGACTGACCCAGCATCGGCTCCTCGCCGCCGCCGCCTCCTGCTGGGCAGCGCCCGCCTGTGCGAGCTCAGCGGCCTGGCCGGAGGGGTGAGGCCCTGCCGCTCCCGGGCTGGGCCAGGCTCTGCCCCGCTATCGCGCGGGAAAGCGGCGCCCGGCGGGTCGGAGCGCGTTGGCTGTCCCGCGGGTTCGCCTCTCGCAGGGTCCGAGGCGGTGGCGCCCGAGGCCAGCGTTACAGCGAGGTAGAGGGGCGTTCGAGAGGCAGCATTAGTCTCGTGAATAGGAGTTAATTGGAAACGGTTTCTATTGTCTGTAATTAGTGATGCACAGATCAGTTGCCTTATTCCCCGGGGCCGAGCGTCCAGGGAAGCTGTGCCGCGTGTATTTGCCATTCCGACCAGGTGAGTGACCGCACAGCACACACCTCCTGTCACAGGCTGAGCAATGTACTGGGCCCAGTGACCCTTAATGTCACAGCCCGTTGGGATCCCGGCGGCGGGCGCCTTAATGCGAGCAGGCCCCATTAACAGAGTCTGGGCACAGTTCCACCTGTGCCTAGTTTTCCCCTGATGCCTGTGACAGAAACCCTGTATGAAGCCCGGACCAGAGGAAGCAAGTGAACAGGCTGAAGTCACTGGACTAGGATCAGCTGAATACAGACTGAAGTATCATGGGGTTTAAAAAAAAAGGGGGTGGGGGTTGCCTAGTCTTAATATATGTGAGACCCAAGCTCAGGATATGATCTGGAGGGAAGTTCTCCCTATCACCTAGGTGGAAAGGCTGCAACAAGTCCCTTGAGAGAAAAGGAAATGCTGGGAGATTTTCAGAGGGCTAGGACGACTGTGTAAGCCCTGGGAAGGGCAGATGGACTGATCTGTGAAACCTTGCTGGCCAGGGAAGGACTGATTGTGCTGTAGGTGAGCCAAGTTAAATGTTTCAGTGTGTTTTTGGCTTAATAAAGCAAACCCCAAGAAGCAGAACACTAACTGAATCGTCTGTTGTGCAGCGAGTGAATACCTGTAAGGGACCAAGGCATCGGCAGTCTAGCCTAGCAGTCACAGCTAGGCTGAGGTCTGCCCACCAGGGATGGGAATTGCTGGGCAGGAGTTGGAGGGATCACAAGGCCAGGCCCCATAAACAAGAGTCAGAGACCAGAGATCAAAGGCAGTACCGGGCTAGAATTGAGGGGTAGGAATCAGGGTCAAAATCAGGCTGAAGTCAGAGACGAGAAGACAAGACCAAGTCTGACATAGCAGCAAGCCAAAGTATGTGTGGTTAACCAGACAACTTCCTGGGGCAACCCGCCCCACTCACTCCATTTCCCCCCCCCCATCGCTCACTCTCCCCCGCCCTCACTCACTTTCACCGGGATGGTGTAGAGGGTTGGGTTTTGTGAGGAGGGGCTCTGGACTGCGCCTGGGGCTGGAGGTTGGGGTGCAGGGTGCGGGTTCTGGGAGGGGCTCAGGCCTGGGGCAGGGGATTTAGGATGCAGTAGGGGGTATGGGGTGTTGGCTCTGGGAGGGGGTTCAGGCCTGGGGGTTAGGGTGTGGCCTCCCACCGGGCAGCACTTACCTCCGGCAGCTCCTGGTCAGTGGCGGGCGCAGGGAGGCTAAGACAGGCTCCCTGCCTACCCCAGCCCTACACCGCTCCTGGAAGGGGCCACGTGGCTCCGCATGCTGCCCCTCTCTGCAAGCACCATCCCCGCAGCTCTCCTGGCCAATGGGAGCTGTGGGGGCAGTGCTTGCACACAGGAGCAGTACGCAGAGAGAGACCCCTTGCCCCCCCGCCCCTGGGGCCACGCTATCCCCTTCCAGGAGCGGCGCAGGGCTGGGGTAGGCAGGGAGTCTGCCTTAGCAGCAGTCACACTGCACCACCGGAGATCGCGATCAAGTGGAAGATCCTCTAGGATTGACAAGTTGATCGTGAGCGACTGGTTGGTGACCACTGCCTTAAAGCAATCCAGCCACTCAGACACCCAAATCAAATATGATGAGGATTACTGAAAAATCGTATTCATCAGATAAAAAAGTTCTACCAATTCCAAAGGATCGGACACATTACCTCCCAGGTTAATGAATATTCCAGATTTTACCCAAATACACACTTACAGCCAATTGTTATTAACGAAACTAAAATTTATTAAAAAAGAAGAGTGTGTATTGGTTAAAAGATTAGTATACATACAAACGAGTACAGTTCTTGAGATTAGATTCAGAATGGAGATGATTAACTTTGTAGTTACAAAGAGTTCTTTCAGAAATAGTCCAAAGGTTATAGTCCAATGTTCATAGTCAAGGTGATTCCAGATGAGGACTGGAGATCTCAGTCTTGGGTTTAAGCTTCCCCTGTATGAAGCACCAAGCAGATCTGAGATAAAAAGGATTGGGACCCCAGGCATCTTTATTCAGTTTCAAGTCTTCTCATGACAGCTCGGAGTCTTCCGACGAACAATAGGCAATTATGGGGACATTTGAAGTAGATCCATTTCCTAAGCATCACCGGTAATTACCCACACAGATTAATTTAAGGCAATTGCCTGTTTTCCATCATTCTCAGGTGATTCGCAATATATTTCAAAGAGAGACGAACACAGAGATGTTACTGTGTTTACAGTTCATCTAAATGTTAATATGTCCTTTTGATCTCTGAATCAATAGCAATAGTGACAGACAGGAACTGTCTATTTACATGGTTAGCATCAAACGAGATATGAGTACACACACACAATTAGTATTACCTCTACTTTCTAATAATATAGGTTTGCATTTCTAGCCTATCTACCATGGAATGGCCTTAATTACTATTTACGTACCTTTCTAACATCTCTCTAATGGGTGACTGGGTCAGATATCCTGCCAGATGCTTAAACCTTTCTGGCCATACATTACACTTTGTATAAGATTTGTTGCAATTATATAACAGTGGTAGCAACAATGATTTGCATGGTCATATGTTAATTAGATAGCATCACACCTCTAACATGAGATGGGTGTAGAAGGGAGTAAATAGAGCTCCAGATACACCTTAAGTACCTTCCAATTTTGACATGAGCTGTGTTTATACTGAATTCTCTGTAAGGCCAAATTAGTGATGCATGCTCTGGCCCAAGTTAAAAACAGTCTGTACTTTGTGAAACACTTCAGTGATTTCAGGGTTTGGACTATGTGTTGACTTAACATAGCCATTAATGTTCTTCAGAGAGCACTTACTTCAGCCAGGAACGCTGTGAGCTGTTGTGAGCTATTGTGCCTCAGTTTCCCTTTTTGCATAGCAGTCCAAGCTTGTAATGGTTTTTCTGCAGTGGAAAATTTTAGGCATGTGGATAGGCATTAGCTGAGAAACCTCAACATTATTAGACTTTCTAATGCAAAGGGTGTTCTTCCTGAACCAAACAGCATAATTATAAGGGTTTCTATTACAGAGTTTGTTTCCATGTACCATTTCAGCATGTTTCAGGATTTTCCCACAAGTCATACACATTGTACATTTTTACAGTTTTTGGCATCAGTAACACATTAGTCACAAGGTTTCCAACACATACACAACAGTGCAGCATGTGTGTAATCTACTGCTACAAAAGTGGTTGTTAGTTGAAGAATTCATTCCAAATCATGTAGCAAATTCCTTTTGCAGCTTATGCATTGGCTCCTCCACCGACTACAGCTGCAAACCAGGTTCTTCGCTGCATGGAACTGACTGAAGAGATGCACATTCCCTCAGACCTTGTCAAGGGTAGGTTTACAGTTTGTGCTTCCAATAACTCAGACTTACTTCTGTGATGATACAGCAGATGGTAAAGGTATTAGCCAAGGCTGTCAGTTTATGAGCTCCACTCAAGAACAGACTAAAGTTGTGCTCGAATGCAAAGACGAAAGTCAGAATGAAGGTGGAAGGGACTATTACAGAGCTAATCACAGACATGGCATTGTTTGCTTGTCTCGTGATTGTGTCCAGATCTCAGCATGATGTTGATTCAGTGGTCCCCAACCTTTTTCGTCTGGCGGGTGCCGGACGATGAGCCACCGAGGACTGTCGCTGGCATCCGCATCCAATGAAATGCTGCGCGCGCGTCGTCGATAGGTGTCACTGCCGATGCACCAAGCAGCAGCATCATCAGAGGGCACACGCAAAAAAATCAGCAGCATTTTGGCGAGGATGCCTCTGGATGACGCTGCTTCTTGGCGGCATTTTGGCAGATGCTCGTCCGCCGGACAGTACACGGGCACACATAGATGCCCCGGCAGGTGCCATGGCGCTCGCGGGTACCGCGTTGGGGACCACTGTGTTGATTTATATGAGACTTAGGGAAAGTACAAGTGTTCTGTTGTATTACAATTGCTGTTCGAATGCAACAGAACAATGCATATGTGCCAGGCAAAAAGCACATCTTGCATCGTCTTCCTAAATCAGCACCTACTGACGTGACCAGTATCTTATGCCAGTAGAGGCCTTTCATCAGAGCAATCATAGATGTTATGGCTGAGGTCAAGCTCTTCACAAATCAGAAACTGTGAACACATGCTGAGATTTGGCTGAACACTTTATGATGTGGCTATGAAGAAAATACTGGACCTATGATGAAGTCCACCTTGTGTTTGGCATGAATGCAGAGGACTCAATTAAAAATATTACCAGAAAGAAGAGACTCCATGGTATTGCAGCTGTCCAATACAAAATCATTGACTCCATGAACATCTCCAATGTCACAATGAAGAAACTGATGTCTCATACTTGCACGAAAGACAAGTTAACCACGTACATTGCAGGGAAAATGCTCCAGCATGTGAAGAATTATTCAAAGAATTTCTTCATTGCAAGACAATGTATCTGCTGCCTTGCACTGTTCTTCAACATTCTTCATAGTTCCCAGGAGGAGAATGACACTGAAATTATCTTGCATGGCATCAGTGCCACATAAGAGGTGATACTAAACTCTAGAGTTTTGCACAAGACACAGCTGTTGTAGTGCTCTCTAAGATGCGCTACCCAAGTCTTCAGCAAGATTCTGGTTTTGTGCCTGCTGCTGGGAAACAGAATTGCTATGTGTCCCTCTCAGAGATGTGTTCCTATCACTTAGCCCATTAAAAGACACTGCACCACCAAGTTTCCACACCCTTTCAGGATGTGACACTACTGGAAGGTTGGCTAGAAAAGACCAAATTATCTTACTGGCAGGCATTTGATTCAGCTGCAGAAGACTCTCCTCCCTCACGGTGCAGGTGGTGGAACAGTTGAGATCGTCACTGATGAGGTTATAAATGCACTGGAGATATTCCTATGCCAAGTTTACCATTTGAAGGCCAACTCCACAACACTTCCAGAATTACTTTGGTGGACGTTTCCAGGCAGGCAAACAGAGAAAAATTGCCACCAGCAAGGGGTGCATTTATACCAGCTATCAAGAGGGCAAATTATCAAGTAATAGAATGGCTCCAAGATGATTAAGTGCACCCAAAACTACCCTCTCCCTTATCAGGTATAGATGAGTCTTGGGGGATGGATTGATCACAGCAATTATGTGTGAACATAAGAGCTGCCATGCTTGGTCTGACCAATGGCCCATCTAGCCCAGTATCCAGTCTTTCCACAGTGGTCAATGCCAGGTGCTTCAGAGAGAATGACCAGAACAGGTAATCACCAAGTGATCCATCCCCTGTTGCCCACTCCTAGCTTCTGGCAAACAGAGACTAGTGACACTCAGAGCATGGTGTTGCAACCCATGCCCACTCTGCTTAATAGCCATGGATGAACCTATCCTCCATGAATTTATCTAGCTCTTTTTTGAACCATGTTATAGTTTTGGCCTTCACAACATCCCATGGCAAAGTTTTCCATAGGTGGACTATGAGTTGTGTGAAGAAATACTTCCTTTTGTTTGTTTTAAACCTGCTGCCTATTAATTTTATTAGGTGACTCTTAGTTCTAGTGTTATATGAAAGAGTAAATAACGCTTCCTTATTCAATTTTCCACACCAATTATCATTTTATAGATCTCTATCATGACGAAGGGGGGCTGTGTTCCAAGCTGAAAAGTCCCAGTCTTTTTAATCTTTCCTCATATAGAAGCTGTTCCATACCATCATTTTTGTTGCCCTTCTCCAATTCCAATATATATTTTTTGAGATTGTGTGACGAGATCTGTGCACAATATTCAAGATGTGGGAGTACCATGAATTTATATAGAGGCAATATGATATTTTCTGTCTTATTATCTGTCCCATTCTTTATATTTCCTAACATTGTTAGCTTTTTTGACTGCTGCTGCACAATGAGTGGATGTTTTCAGAGAACTATCCACAATGACTCCAAAATCTCTTTCTTGAATGGTAACAACTAATTTAGACCCCATCATTTTGTTGGGATTGTTTTCCAACATTCCTTTGCATTTATCAACACCGAATGCCCTCTGCCATTTTGTTGCCCAGTTACCAGTTTTGTGAGGTCCCGTTATAGCTCTTCGCAGTCCGCTTTGGACTTAACTATCTTGAGTAATTTTGTAGAGTCTGTACATTTTGCCACCTCATTGTTTACCCTCTTTTCCAGATCATTTATGAATATACTGAACAGCACTGGTCCCAGTACAGATCCTGGTTATCCTACTCTCTGATGTGATCTCATAGACTTTAAGGTCAGAAGGGACTATTATGATCATCTAGTCTGACCTCTTGCACAACGCAGGCCACAGAACCTCACCCACCCACTCCTGTATCAAACCCCTAACCTATGTCTGAGTTATTGAAGTCCTCAAATTGTGGTTTGAAGACCTCAAGCTGCAGAGAATCCTCCAGCAAGTGACCTGTGCTCCATGCTGCAGAGGAAGGCGAAAAACCTCCAGGGCCTCTGCCAATCTGCCCTGGAGAAAAATTCCTTCCCGACCCCAAATATGGCGATCAGCTAAACCCTGAGCATGTGGGCAAGACTCACCAGCCAGCACCCAGGAAAGAATTCTCTGTAGTAACTCAGATCCCACCCCATCTAACATCCCATCACAGACCACTAGGCATACTTACCTGCTGATAATCAAAGATCAGTTGCCAAATTAATTGCCAAAATTAGGCTATCCCATCATACCATCCCCTCCATAAACTTATCAAGCTTAGTCTTGAAGCCAGATATGTCTTTTGCCCCCACTACTGCCCTTGGAAGGCTGTTCCAGAACTTCACTCCTCTGATGGTTAGAAACCTTCATCTAATTTCAAGTCTAAACTTCCCAGTGTCCAGTTTATATCCATTTGTTCTTGTGTCCACATTGTTACTAAGCTTAAATAATTCCTCTCCCTCCCTAATATTTATCCCTCTGATATATTTATAAAGAGCAATCATATCCCCCCTGAGCCTTCTTTTGGTTAGGCTAAACAAGCCAAGCTCTTTGAGTCTCCTTTCATATGACAGGTTTTCCATTCCTCGGATCATCCTAGTAGCCCTTCTCTGTACCTGTTCCAGTTTGAATTCATCCTTCTTAAACATGGGAGACCAGAACTGCACACAGTATTCCAGATGAGGTCTCACCGGTGCCTTGTATAACGGTACTAACACCTCCTTATCTTTGCTGGAAATACCTCACCTGATGCATCCCAAGACCACATTAGCTTTTTTAATGGCCATATCACATTGGCGGCTCTTAGTCATCCTGTGATCAACCAATACTCCAAGAAGCAGCAAAGAATCCTGTGGCACCTTATAGACTAACAGATGTTTTGCAGCATGAGCTTTCGTGGGTGAATACCCACTTCTTCGGATGCAAGCAGTGGAAATTTCCAGGGGCAGGCATGTATATATAAGCAAGCAAGAAGCAAGCTAGAGATAACGAGGTTAGATCAATCAGGGAGGATGGGGCCCTGTTCCAGCAGCTGAGGTGTGAAAACCAAGGGAGGAGAAACTGGTTCTGTAATTGGCAAGCCATTCACAGTCTTTGTTTAGTCCTAAACTGATGGTGTTAAATTTGCATATGAACTGGAGCTCAGCAGTTTCTCTCTGGAGTCTGGTCCTAAAGTTTTTTTGCTGGAGGATGGCCACCTTAAAATCTGCTATTGTGTGGTCAGGGAGGTTGAAGTGTTCTCCTACAGGTTTTTGTATATTGCCATTCCTAATGTCTGATTTGTGTCCATTTATCCTTTTCCTTAGAGACTGTCCAGTTTGGCCGATGTACATAGCAGAGGGGCATTGCTGCTTCTACAGAACCAGACTAACACGGCTACCCCTCTGATACAATACTCCAAGGTCCTTCTCCTCCTCTGTTACTTCCAACTGATGCCTCCCCAGCTTATAACTAAAATTCTTATTAATCCCTAAATGCATGACCTTGCACTTTTCACTATTAAATTTTATCCTATTACTATTACTCCAGTTTACAAAGTCATCCAGATCTTCCTGTATATCTCGATCTTTCTCTGTGTTAGCAATACCTCCCAGCTTTGTATCATCCGCAAACTTTATTAGCACATTCCCACTTTTTGTGCCAAGGTCAGTAATAAAAAGATTAAATAAGATTGGTCCCAAAACTGATCCCTGAGGAACTCCACTAGTAACCTCCTTCCAGCCTGACAGTTCACCTTTCGGTACGACCCGTTGTCATCTCCCCTTTAACCAGTTCCTTCCACCTTTCAGTTTTCATATTGATCCCCATCTTTTCCAATTTAACTAATAATTCCCCATGTGGAAGTGTATCAAATGCCTTACTGAAATCGGGGTAAATTAGATCCACTGCGTTTCCTTTATCTAAAAAATCTGTTACCTTCTCAAAGAAGGAGATCAGATTGGTTTGGCACGATCTACCTTTTGTAAAACCATGTTGTATTTTGTCCCAATTACCATTGACCTCAATGTCCTTAACTACTTTCTCCTTCACAATTTTTTCCAAGACCTTGTATACTATAGATGTCAAACTAACAGACCTATAGTTACTTGGATCACTCTTTCTCAAAAATAGGAACTATGTTAGCAATTCTCCAGTCGTACGGTACAACCCCCTGAATTTACTGATTGATTAAAAATTCTTGCTAATGGGCTTGCAATTTCATGTGCCTGTTCCTTTAACATTCTTGGATGAAGATTATCTGGGCTCTCTGATTTTGTCCCATTAAGCTGTTCGAGTTTGGCTTCTACCTCGGATGTGGTAATATCTACCTCCATATCCTCATTCCCATTTGTCATCCTACCATTATTCCTAAGCTCCTCATTAAAGACTGAGGCAAAGTATTTGTTTAGATATTGAGCCATGCCTAGATTATCCTTAACCTCCACTCCATCCTCAGTGTTTAGCAGTCCCACTTCTTTCTTTGTTTTCTTATTTATATGGCTATAGAACCTTTTACTATTGATATTAATTCCCTTTGCAAGGTCCAACTCCACATGGCTTTTGGCCTTTCTCAGTTTATCCCTACATGTTCTGACCTCAATAAGGTAGTGGGGCAAATGTTTAGGGTATTTTATATCAGTCTTTGAGATTTGCAGAGAAAACATATCACAAGGTAAGCAATTGATAACATGAGAGAAAAATACCAAAATCTGAGGGGGATTTTATGTTGCTATTAAATAACTAAACGGAAAGGGGGGACTGTTTGACTGAATTTTATGAGACTATCCAATAAACAAACACAAAGTGATGGTTTCCCCCCCCCCATTCACATGGGCAGCAGGGAGCCCTTTGAGGAGCTGATTTAAGAGGGCGAGGGAGGGCAAGCTGGAGATGGAAGGCTCTCTGGACAAAGGAAGGGGGATCAGCGGGTGATGGACAGGTGACTGGCAACTGAGGGCAGGGGGAAACTGTGTTGGTAGTTGGGGGGCAGGAAGTGGGATTGGGAAACCGGGGTCTGGGTAGTCTCCATGGGGGACACATGCTCTTCCCGTCCCCACCCTGGCAGAGAATGGACATCTCATCCCAGCCCTACTCCAGGGCAGCCATGTTTTGGGGAATGACTCAGGGCAACAATTTCCCACCTAAATAAGGACAAATGGCTGCAGATAAAATGGGTGGGAAAAACTGCCACATTGGAGAGATTTTAAATTGACACATGAGAAGTACGGAGAGACCAGGGCAAAATCGGGGGAGATTAGAGAGCTGATCATTGGGGGGGAATCTCCCTGGATTTTATAGCCACGTATGATAATGCGAGAAAAGGGGAAAAAACTTGAGACACTTTGTATGTGGGAGGAAGTGGCACAAACAAGGAAGGATTCAGTGAGCTTACCTCCCCCATGGGAATTTCCTGGCTGCACAAAATAGTTCAAATTTCCCGCCCCAATGACCTTCCCCTCTGTGCAAATCCAACTTACCCCCTCCGCCCCACAAGCTCAACTCCTGCTCCCCCCAGCCCTGATTTTGCCCTTTAGCCCCCTCCTAACCCTGCCTCCAGCTGCTTGACACCCCCCCCCCCAACCAGTCAATTTCCACCCCCTGCTCAGACCCTGGCCGCCCCCCGGCTCCCTGTTACTCCCATCGCCCCTTTCCAGCCCCTGTAACTAGCGCTCAGCGGAATGTTACGGCTGATATCGGCAGGGAGAAGGGCAGTGGCGTCAGCAGCTGTTACTGAGCATGCGCAGTGCCCCGGGAGGTGCACATTGCTATGGGGAGCAATTTAATATACTGCCCCCGCCCCCCACCAGGCTCTGCCTCCCCATCCCAGCAGGGCCGGGGCAGATCCTGCTACAGCTCCACTGGGGCTGGGGCAGCTCCAAGGCTTCTCCCAGGTTCCCCAGGGCAGAGAGTCACTTTCCTGCCCCCCCCTCCGCCCCCGTGGTCTCTCACTCCCTGGGGGCTCCGGGCCGGGGCTGGTGCGGGCAGAGCCCGGGGCTGCCCAGGGGGCGAGTCCCAGCTGGAGAAAGCCTCCCCCCGGCCGGGCACGGAGGGGTTAATGCACAAACCCGGGGAGCAGCAGCTTTGTTCTCCCTGATTGTAGTAGGTGCCAGCTGATACCAGCTGTCATTTTTGACAGTGTGCCACTCCCTCTCCCCTTTTGCCCAATCAATCCTTCCTAAATAGGTTATATCCATTGATTTTAACATTCAGCATGGGAATCATCCCACCAAGTTTCAGTAACACCAACTAGATCAAATTTATGCTTATAAATGGGCAATTCTAATTCATCTTGTTTGTTACCCAGGCTCCTAGCATCGGTGTATAAGCAAATAAAGAATTTCTTCTCTTCATGTCCTTCAATTCCTTGATTTTTATTCTCATCTCGATTTTGGGCTGAGTGCTCAAACCTCCCCCCTCTTTACTCTGCACTCATTACTCATGTCCCTTCAGTTTATCCTCTCCAGCTGAGTATGGTGCTTCTCAGGGACTCCTACCAGAGCTGGAGAGAATGGGGAATAGTTTCTGGGCTGGGTGTTCTTACACCTGTCCTCCTTGCACACAGCTCCTCCTTCCAGAGCTGCATCAGCCTTCCTTAATGACTGTGCACCCAGACTGCACGTGCCGTTGGGAAACATTCAATGCAGTGATTTCCAACTATCAGCAGGATCTAAGAGGTCTGTCACTCTGGCACATAAGCATTGCTTGGCCAGTTTCCATAGCCGGGGTGCTGGCATTGTACCAGTATATGATGAACAAGTACAACCAGTGCACATGCAAACTTGTTCCAAGTAAATATGTTCACAATGACGATGGCAACACCTAGGAAGGCTTTATACATGGACTCAGTCTCACGAGAGCAGCAGATCTGGCAGAGTGCGTGGGGAGCCATGTTTGTCTCACCACAAAGTGACATGGTTTCAAGACTAAGGTTTTCATAACTGCCAGGGCTTGGGTTCTGGGAGTCAAGTTGGGCTCGCTTCTTCCCCTTTGTTGTCATCAGT
Organism: Mauremys reevesii; assembly: GCF_016161935.1. Classification (NCBI taxonomy): domain Eukaryota; kingdom Metazoa; phylum Chordata; order Testudines; family Geoemydidae; genus Mauremys; species Mauremys reevesii. The sequence goes on from NC_052633.1 coordinate 1,069,971, forward strand.
AACCAACGTAATGGAGGGCAAATAAGACCCCAACATGCAACCCCGCTGTCGCCAAGCGATGTTAATTCTTTACACAGACATCACTGATTTTAGCTTAGTGAGCAACTGTGCATCAGCAGCACATGGAAGAAGAGACTCCAGCTCACTGTTTGTGAACTGTGTTGACTCCGCAGCACTAATAGAAGCCAACAGAGGTAATAATGTCTAGTTGCTAAATTAAAACAGACATGACTAATTACGCACAGTGACAGAACTGGGAGTATGAATGTATTAGTTACAGAGATACTTTTCACATCAGGAGTCACAGTGGAAGAGTGAGCTGACCATTCACACTCCCCTGAACTCAGGTGAGCATTAGGAACCCTGAAAACGTCACCAGTATAGACAGAAACATAACACAATATTTGGGAAACAATTCAGGCTAAGCCAGGAGGTCTGTAGTGCCAGAGGAGTCCAGCTGAGACAGGGCTGGGATGTGAGGGGGGAGCTTTCTGACAAGTCCGAGGTTATTTTTTATTTAAATATCAATGATCAAGTCCTGAAAATTGATACAGCTGCTCCAGCTTTCCCTTTTATTTCCCAACGCAGCAACACAAACATTTGCAGCATATATGCTAAGAGATTTATTTGCTTTATCATCTCTCAGCAATTAGGCATAGTCAACACTTAAAACTCTGGGGTTATCTTTTCAAAGATCTAGGCTACACTGCAAAGTTAGGGCAGCTTCGCAACATCACTCAGGACTGTGAAAAATTTCACACCCTGTGAAACGTGGTAAAGCCAACCTAAGCCTCGGTGGAGACACTGCTAGGTCGTTTTTCTGTCGATCTAGCTACTGCCTCTCGGAGAGATGGATTCATAACAGTGAAGGAAGAATCCTTCCCATTGCTGAAGGAAGTGTTTACACTACAGTGGCACAGCTGCAGCACTGCAATTGTGAAACTGTAGCATTTCTAGTGTAGACACTACAAGTCTTCAATGCAAAGAAAATGCATTCAATGTAGAGTATGAAGCATTTTTCTGTAGTGATAAATTGACAATATAATTTAAGTCACTTACAATTTATTATATACATAGAAAGGTTACATTGGTACATAGCTGAAAGCATGATCTCAAAAACAGTGCCCAGGTTTCTTGATTCCATTTTACAGTGTTACATCACTAACTGTAAATGCAGAGCAGATCAACCACAGCATTACTAGTGAGCCATTACTGAGAGCACAATGCATGTGGACTGGTTAATTTCATTTTAGTCTGTTTCAAAAATAATGCAAACCTAGCTCCATGGTCTGCAGGAAGAGTTTACTAGCAAGAACAGCCTTCAAGCACAACCTCCCTTACATTTTTTTAAACCCTCATATTCCAGTTTTTATCAGCAGATCTTTAGCTTAAAAGATCAAACCAAATTTACTAATGGCATTTTAAGGACAAATAAAAAGCTTTACTTTAAAAAGAGAGACTGGGAAAAATGTGGGAACTTGGGAGCGGGAGGGGGTGAATGCTTGGGGAGCAGTGAGAATTTTAAATACAAATGTTTAAATAGGCAACTGACTTCTGATTGGTGGGCAAGAAGGAGAAGCTGCTCGTTGCTAAACCTGTTGATACCCGTGTTTCAGGATATCTGATCAATCCAAGCTTGAAACAATCTGGTTTTCTTACATGAACAAATCCTTCCATCAGAATACTGACATAAAACACGCTGTCCCAGGAGTTCACTGCAGATAATACTTTTATTTTAAAATAAAAATGATGCAACTTTCAAAACAAGAACCTCATGAGAAGCTGAGAAACAGCAGCTGCTAGAGATTTCCTCAGTGCCCCTGTGCTATTTGAAAACAAAATCCCAGGCACTGGGTTCTCAGCAGTACACTATTCCCCACAAGGGGGGAGCAGCTCTTTCAGTACGTATCTGCCATAAATAGGCAACATAACGAAACATAGGCCACAAAGTACAGAATCCCCTTGCATGGAGCATTACTCAGAACAAGAACTGTGCTCCAAATGTTTCTTTACCAGGGAGGAGATATTGATGGGCAGTTGGGCTCAAAAGGCAACAGAACCGTGAATAAAAAACAAGCAGACTAGAACAGAACAACTTCCACAGACTACAAAACTGCTCAGCCTGTGACTTCTAGCTATATTCTGGCAGTGTTCGGATTAGAGTCACACTGTTCCTACCTAAGGATCCTCGCTGACTTTAGGACTAACCTACCTTACGACATTCTTTTAGTGAAACCAAATTGAGCTGTATGATTCCAGCAGAATGGCTCTTCTTGTACACCCACTGGCAGGATTTTCTTGTTCTCATTTCAGCAAAGACCAAAATCCAATCCCAGGCTAAAGTGTTAACTCTGCCAGTCTGGTAGCCTACAGTTTTCTCAGCAGCCTTACTATACTACCAAGAGGCTGGCAGTGCAGAAGCTGAGCAGGCACTGAGCATCTGAACGGCAATCAGTTTACCCCTCTCTGCGGGGGTGTCATAGGGACGCAAGCGAGGAGGCGTTTATACAGAGAACATTAATGTACAGACCAAGGCTGACGCACTGCTTGTCATGATGCAACCAGTTTCCCCACCTGTGGGATAGGACAGCTTAGTGTGAAGGAATCATAGCGCTGGAGGACACCAGGCAAAACCCAGACATGGGCTTGCAAGAAATGCAGGTCTGGGCAGGCGAGGGATTGTGAGCAGACACCCCCTCCACAGGGGGAGGGACTGGTGCACAAGATCCATCCTTGTCCAGTGTACGTTGCCACGATTCCTCCCGGGCCGAGAGACGTAGTTTCTAGCATAGGCACCTGCTTTGGGACATTGATTGTCTGACCCCACATCCTGGACAATCTTCCGCCGTGAGGTCTCTTGCTCCACATGCTGGCCTGGACCCCAGTTAAACATCCACCATGTCCAGCAGGGCAGATAGATGAAGCTCACAGGCAATCTCCTCCTCCTTGTTAGCTCTGATCAGCCGTTGTAAGCGTTTCAGTCTGTCTGACAGAGAGGTGCTGGACTCCTCCACCAGATGCCCATGCTCCACATGACTTCCAGCCTGTCCAGAGGGAAAGATGCACTACTGTCAAAGAATCACTTGTCCAACAGGAACAAGGGAAAGTTAGCCCTCTGCTACCTCCTCAGACAGCTTGGCCTCTGAACCAGCAATCTCCTAGGGTGCTGGCCGAGCACTTCCTTTCCCAGGGGGGTGGGGCCTAGCTAGCACTCTCACAACCCAGCTCCCACCTTTAACTCCATGGAGTGGAGTGTTGGCTGGCTGATTCTCTTGTGCCACACCGCAGCTCACTGTTACTATGCACAATAGCAAAGGGGACAGCGACAATGCGATGGGCTGATCAGAAGGACCCATGTTTAATATCGCATATAAACACAAGGCTAACCTTGTGTTTCTGGGAAATATGCTCACAGCAGCCCACTTGTCCAGGACAGCTGGAGCCCATCTGCTAGGCAAGCAGAAATTCTCTCTTGAGAAATTCACAGACTTGGAATTCTACCATGAGAAATATCTGTTATTCCCATATCAAGTTCTCTTTTTACCTGTGGACATGGAGACGTGGGCGTTTCACTCAGTGGATGGATAACCTGAGGTGTACAAAGCAGGCTCTGAGGGAGGTAGAGGGGAAGAGACAAGGAGCATGGGAGCTGCTCAGAGTCTTCTGCTAACCACTGGTGTAGCTGCTCCTCAAACCTAGACAGAAACAAGGTCATAGGCACAAGTCAAACTGCAGTTCAGCTTTATACACCTTGTGCTTCTCTGCCCAAAGCATTCACATGGCTGATGTAACCACAAAAGGAAATCAGGTCTGACCGACAACCCAAGCGCCCCAGTGACGCTGCACAAATCAGAAGTTCAGGGAGCCCAGCATGGCTCAGGTAAGGGGTAACTGCACCGTTTCTGTTTTTAAATCATGATGGCATCGATGAGACGCTCAGTTGCCATGAGCCTAGGCAGTTTTTTCAAAGGACGTTTAAATCTAACGGATGGCTCCTGAAAATGGCAATATGCAGAGAGAAAATCAGTTCAAACCGTAGCTTGTTGGATTCCAAACTAAATGACCATTTCCCCAAATTAACTCATGAGACTCATTCTGGCCTGAGTGTAAGAAGTGAGTTTGTTCTTAGCAACCCGTAAGGTGTTTGATTTGGGATCCTCTGCATGCCTCTATGTGAAGGTTTGCAGTCTAAGATTCAGAGACCCCATTCAATGCATTCCTGTTTGATGACGTTCAGAGAGAAGCCTCTGACCCCTGAGTTTACTGACAGTGATAGAGATACAGATATAGAAAAACAAGGGAACGTCCCCTTAAAATGATCCAGGAGGCAGGGATGAAAGCAGAGTTAAGCGCGCCAGGAGTGTGGGCTCTGCTTGTAATCAATCATTCCATCCACCATGTTCTGAACACACAGTGTGGTTCAATTCAAGCAAAGTGGACTGCAGAAAAAGCTGTAAGGAAAAAATCCTAAAACAGCTAATCTGAAGACCATCCCCCTTCTTCCCACTCATCCTGAGAAAAGGCACCAATCCAATCAGTACTTCAACTGCCGAGCGGGGTAGACAGCACGCCCCAGACACACTGACTGTCCACGCCAGCATAAGTAGATAAGATGGGAAGGGAGAACACCTGATGCTAGTACAGATGGCTCATACAACAAGCTTTAATACCAATAGATCCTAAACTATATAGGACAACACCTCACTTAGCAAACGATACACAACAACCATCAGCTCAGCTGGGTAGAGTCACTACAGAAGAAGAAAAAAAGCAGTGCTCAGAATCAGGATTAGCAATGCCACTGGAGGAATCCAAATTCTTGGAGTATTACTTAGCCATCAGATCAGAGTTCAAGTTATTGGCTTCCTCAGAGCAATGAAAGATGCCAAATCCTGGGAACTTTTAGAGAAATGGATCCCTTCAGCTAAACGTGGGAAACAGCCCAATGTACTATCTAACCTGTTCCAGGATCCCAGACAGAAAAGGTCAGTGGGAGACAACAGGGAGATACATTAATCTTCTCCTGCTTTCACAGACAAGGAACTGCACATGGCAAGGTGAAGTGACGGGCGATGTACAGAGCACTCTGCCTTTACCCTAGAAATCCCTTCCAACTGGCTGACATGCAGCATGGAGCGCGCCCACCAGTCAAACAACCTTTCCCTGTGTCCGGCACAGCAGCACTTGTGCTTCACCCACTAAGGCGAGGACACGGCATTGTGGAGGGATCCAGCCTCAGATGTCAAACTGTTCCCATAGCTAGAGAGGAGGGCTGGAGGAAGAGCAGAAGGCCTGGCCTGATGACTGGCAGAACTGCATGCAATAGCACGAGGGCTCGTGCTGAGATCTGGATCACACCTTTCGAAGAATCATGGGATACGCTCTGTGATTTCGCTCCTGGTACCCTGCGGGCTCACAGAAATTCCTCCTCTTCTGCTGCACTCACCCTTGTTATAGTACTGATGGTCTTACTGTTGGTGACAGCCATTGGCTGGACCCCAAACCCCACAGTGCCCATGTGATTAATGTTTCTGCCCTACTGTTTTGCTGGCCAGGGCAGAACACATTTTTGGCACCCACCTCCCAAGCGGCTGAAGGAAAAAAGCAGCTGAGCACCCCCAAGACACTGGTGCCCAGGGTCTGCTTACCTGCCCCTAGAACCAGCCCTGCTTCTGATAGCTGAGGAGCGGAGTGGGAGGGGGAAGGAGGACACTGCAACTTTATGCAAAGGAGAGATTGTCAGCAATAATCTGGGTTCCTCCATGAAACCACTAAAGCTCAGCTTCATACAACAGAGATGCCAACACTCTGTTCATGAACCCCAGCACCCTGCAAAGCCAGTAATGAGTCTGCTAGGAAAGGTCTGTGCAGCTGTTCCTGTCACTTACCTCCTGTGCTCTCTCTTCTCCAGCTCCAGATTAGCAGCCAGGCGCTCTGGGAGGCACTCCTGGGCCGAGGCCACGTGTGTTAGATCTGCTGCACTGGGAATCCTCGTTTCCTGATCCCCCAGGCTGACGACATGCTCAGTTCGAGGCAGCAAAATGGGATAATGTTTCGCAAATGACTGAGGAGAGCGTATTCTTGACCTGGAAGAGGAAAGTATTTTAGTGGGAGGGAGGAAAGCCAAAGCCAGTACGCTCCTGGCTGGCTGGAATTCAGAAATAGCAGGAACTAAGGAAATAATCACATTTGCTGGGGATGAAATCCCCCTGTATGGAGGGTTCAGCACGAGGCCTCTGCATCACCCACATGCTTCTTAGGTCCTGAGAATAAAGTGAACATGGGATTTGAGTGGGGCAAGGAGTTTGTGGGCCCCAACTCAGGAGTGGGTTTCATCTAAGGAAAGATGCCTGAGGCAGCGCATGCTACTTGGACTCTGAGGCCATGTCTGTGCTACAAACATACGCTGACCCAAGTTACATTGGCGTACAGCCACCACGGTTAGTACAGCGCTTGGGCAGGTGCGTACCTGGCGCCGTCTGTTGGCGGTGCACGTACTCGTCAGGAGTGCTTGTGTCGATGCAGAGTGCAGGGCACCATGGGTAGGTATCTCAGTGTGCAACTCGCCACTCTTCAGCACACTGTCATTTAGGAAGTTTTGGCAATGTACGGTGGGGCCTAAATGAGCCACGCAGGGGTCTGCTTCCCAGTCTGCAACTCTCTCTCTTCTAGAATATTGTCCATTTCCCATAATTTTTGCACCTTTTTTCAAAATGCCACAAATCCGTGTGGCCTCTCTCACGGTCTGTCATCTCTGACAGAAGCATGGAGCCCACACAGCTCTGCACTATTGTCACGAGCATTGCGAGCACAGGAGTATTTGCAGAGCAGCAAGCCCCACTGAACCAGTGGAGACATGACAGTCCCTGGAGGACAGATGGCTGTGGGTCATCGTGCGAACCAATTCAAGGCTGTTGGTGGCATTCATGGAGCCACTTCACCTGCATCAGGCTCACCCATGCTCGACTGGCTGAACTGCAGTGGAGTCAAACAGGTCCTGGCTCAATGCACAGCTGGATCCTGCGGTTGCTTGTCCCGCACACTCCTCCTCTTCTTTACCAACCACCACCCCCTCCTCTCTGTTCACAGCAGGGGCCTATGACTTGGGCTCCTCGGAGGTATCTAGGATGCTGTGAGGTGACCATGGTTGGGTCTCTGCCAAGTATGACGTGCAGCTCTTTGTAAAAGTGGCGGATCTGCAGCCCCACATCGGATCAACAGTTGACCTCCTTGGCCTTCTGGTAGACCTGCTGCAGCTTCTTGGCTTTCTCACGGCACTCCTGCTGGTCCCTGTCATACCCCTTCTCCTGCATCCCCTGAGCAATCTGCTTGTAGATGTCAATGTTTCTTCACCTGGTTCAGAGCTGTGTCTGCACAGCTCTGTCTCCTGACAGGTGCAGGACAGCCAATATCTCCTGACTACTCCAGGCAGCAGCGAGTCTGGAGCATGGTCAGTTGAACTCAACAATGGAGAGCTGCTCAGTGTACTCATTAAACCAGGCTATCAGGAAAAGGAACTTTAAAAATCTGCAGGGCTTTAAATGTTGGCGGGGAAGGGGAGGTTCTGTCTACATGACCCCTGTGGAGTTCACAATGGTGACCAGAGCAGTCAGTGTGGGGCATTGTGGGACAGCTGCTGGAGGACAGTTAAAGTTGATCTAAGGAACAGTGTCTACACTCACACTGTGGTTGACTAAAGTACATTGACCGTGATTCTACACCTCTCGGGGAGTTGGTGTTACTATGTCAGAGTAATGGGGTGCTTACATTGGTGGGAGACAAATTTAAGCATAGGCACACGCACAACTGCCATGCATAGATCTAACTTTGTAGTGTAGACCACACCCGAGTGCAGCCAGCACTCTGCCGAGAAACGCTAGCCACTGGCTTCATCCTATCCCTTCTGGAGACAGCAAGACAGTGGTGAGTAGGTTGCTAGGGGCTCGCTCCTCTAGAGGGATACCACCCGCCCCAGACACCAGCTCTGTGCCCCTGACACACTTGCTCCTACAGTCAGCTCCTCTGGCTCTTTTCTTATCAAAGGGCCCTTTCCCACTCCATCCTGCACGCAAGGGACAGAGCCTCCTCTGGGATGCAACTGCTGGGAAATACATTTAAAATAAGGGATGTGAATAAAAAGCAGCTTTTGATCCAGGCTGACAAACAGCACAATGGGATCCTGCCTTCCAACATTTCATTAAAGGCATTCACTCTTCTGAATAGGCCAAAGAGCTCTGGTGCTGCAAGACACAACCTGTAATTAATTTTGATGGAGAAGACAGCATGGACAGTTCCTTTACGCCCAGCAGAGCTTGTAACAGACATGTAACAGATACTGACATTGGATACAATAGTGACATACAATTAGCACTCTGTCAAGGCTATTACCCTTGTGGTCTATGATGTCACCAGACCCCCTAATTAACATTATCTTCCTCCATATTTTGTGCAGCCAGAAGTAAATCATTTCATGTTTAGTAACAGCTAAAATGCTTTAATCTATTTCATCATAAGACATGAGAGAAGCTTTGGAAAAACCTAACAAGTCTGCACTGTGATCTCTGGATAGGGCTGTAATGTAGTATGTCTTTCCAAAGAAAGTATCCATTTTTCATTATAGAAATATGAAGCGCGTTGGGAAAACCAAAAACCCACCCTGTGCAATCATGAAGACCCTGTGCAATTTCCAAATTTGTACAGTGCCTACTCAAATAGCTATGTCAGTGCAATTCATGAAGATATAGTCATGCTATTTATCATGACACATTTAAAAAATCATCTTGCCTTGTGTGTCCCTGCTGGACCTCTTTCTGTGTTTGCAGTCTGGCCTGCTCCCATGAAAAAGGAAGAGTGAAGGTTTTTAAATGTTCCTTAAAGAAATAGACATATATCTGGCCATCTTCACTCACTGCTTCTATAGACAAACACACAAACATTAAAGATCAAGTCAGGATCAATACAGGCTTTCAGCTTCAAGAGAAATACAACATTAAAACATAGCTCATGGAAACTGTACCTTAAGTTTTGAAGATTGCGAGGAGTTAGCTCTGTTGAACAGACAGAACTTGCAGGAGTGTGCCTTTTGGGCCTGATTCAATATCCAGGAAATTCCAGATCGGATTGTTGGGGTTACTGTCAAATATTGCTTTAGCTTCACTTTTAACATCCCAGTGCACCCAACCCCACCATGTGCAAGGCATCGATGCTCAATTCAGCAACAGATATTTTTACACTGAAATGTAGACTGGTGTTTCTCATGCAGAAAACACCTTTTACATTGAATCCATCTGCAATTTCTCTGGAAGGAGGTCGGCCCAAGGACATTTGTGCCTCAACTCCTCTCGCCAGTAATGCTTATTCATGGCAGCAGGCTTTACCGGTTTATCTAAAACTAGCAAGTCACCAGAGTTTACCCACCTGCTCTGAACCTTAGGCTGAGATGTGTTGGCCGTGTACTCGCAGACACCCTGAAAAGTAACATCAGCCTCTCAAGCCTGCTCTATTTGCAATCGTCTGCACACCTTTCAGGGAGGATATTCACATCTAGGTCCCACAGCACACCAATAAGCTAATTCTTTCTGCATTTCCCTTACCACACCGAACAACCATCCACATTTTATCCTTCTATCTGTTTGCTGGAGTACGGCAAAACGGTGATACTACTAATTCTAAGGATGTGCTAATATTATTAGATCTCCATCATCAATTCTCAGAGCACATCCTCAGTGCCTGAACCCAGGAGTCAGATTGCAGGGAGGCACGGTAGATGAATGGTCACTGGCAACAAGTCTGAGCAAGAGCTGAACAATGTCACCGGGCAAACAATGCCTGGCAGTTTCAACGTTGGGGCCAAATCCTGCCCTCAGAAAGGTGCATGGAACCGCTGCTAATCTGAATAGAGCTAAGTGTCTGAGGCCAAAATTAGCTTATAGCGTAATCGGATCTGGACTGGACTGGAGAGGTTCTGGACATATTCTTCCCTGCAAACATGAGGAGCAATGCTGGGCAGAGTCTAGCTTGCCAGGGGCTCAGCTGGCCAATGGATGTGCAGCAAATGCAGAAACATCCACAATCATACCGCTGCTGAGAGCAGTGGGAATGATGGGGAGCCCAGCCCTCCCAGGGGCTATACACTGCCCCTGGACACCATGGGGCTGGGCCCACAAGCAATGCGGTGAAAATGTAACAGAACAAGAGAGCAGTATGTAACAAAGCACAGACCAGCCCACCCCAGAACACTGAATACCTGGTATGACAGGCAGCCGGGGGCGTTTCCAGTCTCTCAGTTTATGATCAATGCACAGCGCAAAGATCTCATCCCAGGGGATTTCGTCAACTGCAGGTCCATCACCTCCTGAGCCGGCAAACAGCCTGCTCCGCCATTTGCAATAGGTTCTGCTCAACAGATTCTCCACTTGAGAATGGAGTATTGGCTGGGTCTGGGGAGAGCTGGTGATCTGGGATACATACTGGAAAATCATGGAGCAGACAGGACGCCAGGGAGCTGGACAAAAACAGCATAGAATCATAGAATATCAGGGTTTGAAGGGACCTCAGAAGGTCATCTAGTCCAACCCCCTGCTCAAAGCAGGACCAATTCCCAACTAAATCATCCCAGCCAGGGCTTTGTCAAGCCTGACCTTAAAAACCTCTAAGGAAGGAGATTCCACCACCTCCCTAGGTAACCCATTCCAGTTCTTCACCACCCTACGAGTGAAAAAGTTTTTCCTAATATCCAACCTAAACCTCCCCCACTGCAACTTGAGACCATTACTCCTTGTTCTGTCATCTGGTACCACTGAGAACAGTCTAGATCCATCCTCTTTGGAACCTCCTTTCAGGTAGTTGAAAGCAGCTATCAAATCCCCCCTCATTCTTCTCTTCTGCAGACTAAACAATCCCAGTTCCCTCAGCCTCTCCTCATAAGTCATGTGCTCCAGCCCCCTAATCATTTTTGTTGCCCTCCGCTGGACTCCTTCCAATTTTTCCACTTTTTTCTTGTAGTGTGGGTCCCAAAACTGGACACAGTACTCCAGATGAGGCCTCACCAATGTCAAATAGAGGGGAATGATCACGTCCCTCGATCTGCAATTGGTTAGCATAACCTCCACTGAGTAACTGTTTGCACTGGGTATTACAGTCAGGGAGGAGCAGCAATGGCCAGTCCACCACACTGCGGGAAGGCTTCCTCTAACTCAGCTCTGCTGATACACCTCAGTCTGAACCTGCTGCAATCCCCTCCCCTCCAGGGCTTGGCCTAGTCTGAGCAAAGATCATGATCAGGCTAATGTGCATAATGCAGGAGACACATGCACTCAGGGTACGGAACGAACCATGAGATTTATGGCTAGATTTTGATACAAAAAGGCTGAAGCACATTTTAAATGTAAGGGGAGAGACATTTGTTGGCAAAGGGACAAACTTTGTCTCCTGATACTAAAGCGCCTTGAGATGCAGCTTTCTGCCCAGTGCGAACTACATACCCCCTTGAGGAGGAAGGTCCATGTGCGGGATCTGGAAGGACAGCACGGCCTTCCTCAGCCAGCCTAGGTGATCCAGTGTGTTCCACTGGAGGTGAGGAAGCAGCTTATTGCCGCCAGGTTCCACGAACTCAGTGACAGGCCAGGACTGGTCACAGAGCTGTTCGGAGGAAACCACCCCAGACAGGAACTGCAGGACGCTGTTATACAGCTCAATGATAGCGCTGGGCTCTTGGGAGGGCAGGCCGGCCAAACGCCTCTCCTTCTGGTCATGGTAGAAGCGCCCGCTGAACTCACGGCTGACCCCATCCTCGATGAACTGCTGGAGGGTCTGGCAGTCGAGCTCTGGGGAGCTGGGGCACTGGGAAAGCAGCCATCGCACTGCCTCGGAGAGCTATGGCACAAACATTGACAGAACAAACCAGTCAGCCAGGCCGTTTCAGAAGCTCTGCTCAATATTAACTAGTGACACTAAGGACTCAGTCCTGCAGCCCCATTGGTTTCATAGTCCATGGTACAATGCGAACAAATCCCACAGCAACAACTGGGACATTCACAGCAGCAATTGCTAAATTTTGCAGCACCATTAATTTACTCTACCTCCATGAAACAACCTTAATTCCCACCCCACACAAGGTCAGAGCTGAAAACAGATATTGGCACAGAATCCGTTGGTGACCGTTCCCAACTGATGATTTCCAGAATGGGGTTTTGCATTCCAGGCAGCATGGCTCGACTCTCTGGAACTCGGCCCTGGTGACTGGAATAGTCTGAAATTCTCCACACAGGAAGAAGCTATCTGATAGCAAAGGGCTCTAGAAGACAACAGCATTATGAGATCCAATGGCTGAAAGTTGAACTCAGCCATGGTCACAATGAAACTAAGGTGCAGATGTTATGAAAAGTTAATTTAGCCACTGGGGCAGATCATCAAAGTTTGTGGCAGATTCTCTGTCACTTGGAGTCTTTAAATCCAGATGGAGTGTCTTTCCTAAAGACACCCTCTAGCTCAGGGGTCGGCAACCTTTCAGAAGTGGTATGCCGAGTCTTCATTTATTCACTCTAGTTTAAGGTTTCGCGTCCCAGTAATACGTTTTAACATTTTTAGAAGGTCTCTTTCTATAAGTGTATAATATATAACTAAACTATTGTTGTATGTAAAGTAAATAAGGTTTTTAAATTTTTAAAAAGCTTCATTTAAAATTAAATTAAAATGCAGAGCGCCCTGGACCGGTGGCCAGGACCTGGGCAGTGTGAGTGCCACTGAAAATCAGCTCATGTGTCGCCTTCGGCACCGGTGCCATAGGTTGCCTACACCTGCTCTAGCTCAACACAAGCTCCTGGGCTTCATGCAGGAACCACTGGGTGGCTTCTGGCTTGTGTTACAGAGAAGGTTAGACTAGATGGTCCTAATGGTCCTTCTAGTCTCAGAGTCTATTATTCTATGTAAAACGCAGACTGGAAGAACAGGAAATGTACTGGGTACATTCTGACTCCTTTAGGCTCTGTTATGGAAGCAGCCAGACTAGTTCCCCTTTCCTCTGTGTGGGGAGAAGGACAAAAGCACCTCTCCCATTCAATGTAGAGGGTATTGGGAGGTGAACAGAGTACGCAGAACTATCAGCTGAGCACGACCTGCACAGGATCCTTTCCAGCTCAGGACGCAAATCCTAAGGAACACTGAGAGTTTCCAAGTACATAAAAGGTTGTTACAAGGAGGAGGGAGAAAAATAGTTCTTGTTAACCTCTGAGGCTAGGACAAGGAGCAACGGGCTTAAATTGCTGCAAGGGAGGTTTAGGCTGGACATTAGGAAAAACTTCCTGTCCAGGAAGTTAAGCACTGGAATAAATTGCCTAGGGAGGTTGTGGAATCTCCATCATTGGAGGTTTTAAAGAGCAGGTTAGATAAACACCTGTCAGGGATGGTCTAGATAATAGTTAGGCCTGCCAGGAGGGCAAGGGTCCGGACAGGATGACCTCTCGAAGTCCCTTCCACTCCTACAATTCTATGATACAAAGGTTTGCCCTTAATCCACCATAACATTGTTTGGTTAAATAGCAGACATGCCCCCTTTAGCCAATATAAGCTGGAGACAGCTGTGGATTATATTATCCTGCCACTGAAGACAGACTCCATACATATGGTCTCCAGACCATGCGCAGAGGACAGGCAGGAATATTGGCGGATGGGCAAAATGCAGGGGCAGAGTTAAGGTTGGGGCTGGAGCCTTAGCTGAAAATGTTTGTGCTATTTTCTAATATTTTAAAGAACAATATCTTCTGAAACATAACTCTAGCCAAGTCCCGCTCTGGCCAAAGGTTGGTTCGGTAGGACCTAAGTCTTCTGTGCACAAACTATGATAAAGCTCAGCTTTAGCAATGGGAAAAACAACCCACAGAACAAAACTCAGAGTGGTAGCTTAAAATGCAGAGTTATTTACAATGTGGAGAACATTCCTCACCCAATGTGAACAATTAAGGTAGTAGAGACCTTAGTGATAAGCTTTTGAATATTTAATTTTGGAACTACTGCTCCTACCCTGTTGGTGCCTTGCAAGTCACTGATAGAATCTGGAATCTCAACAATAATGTATTCTGAAATCAGCTGAGCTGAAATCAAATCCTGCAGCATCAAACCTTTAAAGGAAAAGCAATAGCTGAAATAGAAGCATTTTTCATTATTCATACACAGACAGCAGAAAAAAAAATGAAGTTCTCCTATTCAGCCTATTCGCACTGAGAGCAGAGATTTACTGCTTCTCTGACAGCCCCACTCTTTTCCCACACTGTAGCAACAAAACATTACATGCAAAGTAAAACTGAAACCCTTGAAAAAAAATAAATCCTAATATTTGGTTTGGCTTTTCAGTTTACAGTCTCTTTCCTCAGGCTCTCTGGATTTGTGTTAGAGATCAGAGGATCCTTCCGTCTCACATCTACAGCTCTTAGCCAAATGCTGCATTTGGAGGAACACATTTATTGCTCATTCTCTGCCTTGGGCACAATCCTAAATATTAATAGTTATTTCAAGGCACAGAGGATCACATACCCTCTTCTACTTCCTTCTCTGTGGCCTCTTCTCCCCGCGTAGGGACTAGAACCACCAGAGGTACTATTGGATGGAAAGGCTTTGCCTGAAGGAGCTGTTTCAGCTGCAACAAAGCTGAAAGCCAGTAAACATCCTCCTCAGCCACATCTTCACTCCTCACTCTAGGGGGCAGCAGGAGAACAAGACCACTCGTTCCAAGCAGATCCTTCTGTGCCTCAGCCCCCTCAAGCTGCGCGTCACTGAGGGTGCCATGGGCCACCTGCACAAGCACAAAGGAGACAGTTCAGTTACAGCAAACAAGAGGGGCTCGGAGATCAAGCCAGCAATGGCATTTCTGATGGGAGGCTCCTTCCTGGGAACTTTGTGGGAGGGGGGAAAAGAGCTTGTAGGGGAGGGAGAGAAAAACGAGCAAGACATGGAATACGGGCACATCATACACCTATGACGTTTTTATGTGATATGTGCGTGTAGAGAAGGGATTTTAGTTAGGTGGCCAAGTCAAGCACGCAAAAGCTAGGAAACACCAGGATTAAAGCTGCCCGGGGAACCTGAATTTGGCACCCTCATTATCCAATCACATGGCAGTTTTCAATTCTCGAAAAGGACTGAAAAAAAGAAAAAAAATTACAACAAAAGAAAAAAGAGGAAAAGGAAAGGAAAAAAATAGGGAAAACAAAATTAAAAAATCAATTTCAATTTCAAACCATTTTTCACAAAAAAATACAATTTAGAAAATGATTTTTTATCGATAAATGTCTATAAAGTCCAATTTTGCTGTACACACGCACACAAACCAATGGGAAAATATTTCCATCCATCCATCCAAGGCTAAAATTTTGAAATATTATGCTGACAATTTGCATTTTAGCAATTATAAAGTTTTAAGTCTCAATGTCTACAGTCATTAAATAATTATTGTCTGTCCACCCCCATTGCCTGAGCCCCCATATTTTGCCACAACTGTGAAGATTTAAAAAGATGAAATTTTTTTGAAGGCTTTAAAATAAACATTGATATTATCCATCAAAATTACAAAAGAAAAAATAAAAACTGAATTCTGCTAAACTGGACTATACGGCTTTGAATAGGGTTAAAAAAAATGAACTACTGAGACTCCCTGACTGATCCGACTTTGTAAATGGTGATGAGCTTGCAGATGACACCACACGCTAATAGCCTTGGCAAAGCATTCCTTAGCATCAGAGAGGTGATGGGACCAGGGAGCAGCACACAGCTAACAGACTGCTCTAACGTACCTTTACACACAAGTTGATACAAACAGCCCGATCTCCTTGCATTCCAAGAGAGTTAAACAATGCAAGTGTCTGGACTCTCTCCTCTGTGTTGGAGATCATATCCTTTGATCTTTTATCTCCCATAAATTTCACTTTCAACCAATCCGCTAGTACCCTGTGAACAAAAAAGAAACCATCTTTTTCATTTGATATGATAGGTGGCACTGGCAGCAAAATCTATAGTTAAGCGACCACTCTCCATTGTAAATCCCAATTTTAAGTTGCTTAGAACTTTGCCAAAGTTTAACTATTTGGGCTAAAACTTTCCATGCCAGATGTCTGCCTCACGTTCGTTTGGTCATTCATTCATTCAAGAAAAATGGCTTAACTGCTTCTGTGAATGAAGTTAGGGGAAAATAGTATCAGAGGGGTAGCCGTGTTAGTCTGCATCTGTAAAAGCAGCAAAGAGTCCTGTGGCACCTTATAGACTAACAGACATATTGGAGCATGAGCTTTCGTGGGTGAATACCCACTTCGTCGGATGCATCTGGAAAGATAGTCTTTGTTCAAGATGGTTTCTCTCACAGAGTCCCCTTTCCAGCTTTTACTGGCCAACATCCCATAGGAAGATCAGAGAAAACAGATCGCTTGGTTTTTTTGTCTCCTAAGGTGAAGGATAAAGATGGAGTCTCTCTGTTGCTTACATTCCCAAAGGGACTGGCTTTGTTTTACAAGTCAGGAAGGCCTCCCTGTCTCTCTCTTGGGTGCAGGAACTATGCTAACTCTCTGCCTCAGGATCAGGATAACCCCCTGCTGGCTTCATTTACCGATACTGTAATATATTAATGGAGGTAAACCTACATTCCTCTGTCTAGGACAGATCTCTTAATCACCTTTACCTAGACTAGACAATCTGGTCTTGAACATGTTCTAGTAACATCACACAGAAGGAGGTCAGAACTTCACATATAACACTGACACATGCATTTTACAATTATACTAATCACCAGCCTTCAGACGATACCTTAGCACAATACCTTCTGGATAAGTATCATGACAGCAGAGTGTTGGGGGCAGTGAGTTGGCTGGCCTGCTGAGAGTCAGTGCACCGGATGCCTCGGTAGTAAGGGCTCTTAGAGTCATACATCTCCTGCTAGTGGTTGATTCATATAGGGGATAACAGACTATTACTGCTACCATTTATTGGCCCAGGCTGTGAATCCAACTGTCCTGTTTGCAAACTCGTTGATGACCATTGCAGGGGTCAATATGGGGTTGCTATTGTCCCACATGATGGAATTTCGGTTTTTACAGTTAGCTTTTGTAAAAAGTTAGGAAATTACATATGCGTTTCATATAGGGGCAATTTTATTTTTTTAAAACAGGGATGGCAATCAACCAATAAAAAGCAACAAAGAGTCCCGTGGCACCTTATAGACTAACAGACGTATTGGAGCATGAGCTTTCGTGGGTGAATGCCCAGTTCGTCAGACGCAGGTGCCACAGGACTCTTTGTTGCTTTTTACAGATCCAGACTAACACGGCTACCCCTCTGACAATCAACCAACAGAACAGCTTACCCAGGGGCCTGGTGGATTCTCCATCATTTTAAAGCTTTGAAAACAAGACTGGCTATCTTTCTAAAAGATACGCTCCAGGTTCAACCACAGGTTACTGGGCATGATGCAGGAACTGTTGGGTGAAATTGTATGGCATGTGTTGCATGGGCGGTTAGATAAGATTATCACAGGGGTAGGCAACCTATGGCACGGGTGCCGAAGGCGGCACACAAGCTGATTTTCAGTGCACTCTGACTGCCCAGGTCCTGGCCACCAGTCCGGGGGGCTGTGCATTTTAATTTAATTTTAAATTAAGCTTCTTAAACATTTTAAAAACCTTATTTACTTTACATACAACAATAGTTTAGTATATATTATAGACTTATAGAAAGAGACCTTCTAAAATGTTAAAATGTATTACTGGCATGCGAAACCTTAAATTAGAGTGAATAAATGAAGACTCGGCACACCACTTCTGAAAGGTTGCCAACACCTGGATTATCACAATGGCTCCTTCTGGCCTTCAAATCAGTGAATCAACAGAAAATATCACAGAAAACTACAATGAAAGAACATTAATGTTGTAAAGTCAAACACTCCAAGTTAGTAAATGTCAAAATAAAGGTTTCACATACCACCTTAATTCATTCCTGTTGTGCATATGCACTATGATTCCATGTTTGTTCCACAGACCCCTGCCTCATTCAGTGCACAGGGTGGACAGTGAATGGGGTAGAGAGTTGTGAGGAGATTCTGTTGGGTTGAAGGCACTGGACTGGACCCAAGAGAGATGGGTTCTACTCCCACTCTCTGCCAGACTTCCTATGTGAAGCTGGACAAGACTGCATCAAAACCCATACACACCTGGAACAGGATTAAAGTTCTCAATTCTCGCATTTCCTGGATTTCAAGTGCTTGACTTTGCAATGTTAATATGCTTTTAATGTATGGGGTATGTAACAGCAGTCTTAGGGCATGGGGGTATTTATCTATGACAGGATGTGAGGTGTGAGAAAGGGAATGTGGCTCCATCTCCAGCAAAGGGTAAGGAATTTCACCCCTCTGCAGCAGAGCTAGAACACATTGAAGATTTAGTTAAATAAATAGGGGACATTCTACTGACCAATATTTCACCCCTTTGTCCTGTCATTCATTGCCTTTCTTTCTACCCAGGACATAGGGAGCTACATTTCAGTGACAGTACAAACCCATCCCCTCCTCCATTCTGTCTCCACGACATGCAAGGAAACGCCGGCTGGCTCCTCTGCTTACTGGCTGGGATCCTCTGCTGGACATCCTTCGTAACTCGGCAACACCAAGAGCACCTTCCAAAAGATCTGTTCTCGCTGAACTGGAATATGTTCAAGGATCAGTGAAGGCAGATCCAGGGGTGTCCATGCTGCATCACTTAAAAAGAGTGAAAAGTATATGAAAAATAACTAAATATCTTGATTTTTTTTAATGACTCTTCCTTTTTGCCCTAAACTAGATTTTTTTTTAAAAAGTGATTTTTGCCCTGTTCTGTTCATTCCCTTGGAAGCACCTGGCATTGGCCACTGTTGGGAAACAGGGTATTGGGCTAGATGGACTATAGGCTGTTCTTGAAAGGTCAGTGTGGCTGTTTGGGCAGCTGCGTGCCAAGGTAAGCAACATTTTGAAGCTGTGAACATTAACTCAACGAATGCAGTTACAGTCTGATGAAATTAAGAGCTAATGTAAATGTTTTCTTAAAACGTTTTGCTTTCCATAAAGGAGTTATAAGGACATTCAAAGCAAGGAAGTCTAAGACCTACAGGACTAGATATTCAGATGATGTACATCACCACAGCTCAGTTGACTTCAAGGGCTACACTGATTTACACCAGCTGAGAATCTGGCCCACAAGATTTGTCTTGCTTTGCGGGATCACATGCACATCCCCACTCTCTCCCCCACTGTGCCTGACGACTTTGATGTTGTAACAAGCCAGGTATTGAAGTTTATAAGAAGCCCACAGAGGCAAGTGCCTGTGGGTTTAGAGAATACAATGAATGAGTAGGTTCTTTTGGCATCCTTTCAAACAACGTTGAGAAAACTGGCTATTAGTTTATGGCATTTTCCCAGGAACCAGTAAAGAAGCCTTTAAACTCACTGATCCAATTTTCCAGCATCCTATCAAAGTTCTATATTTATTATTTTTCACCATATGTCAAATAGTCTGAAATTTCATGAGCAATATGGTTGCAAAAGAGAATTTTTTGGGTAAGTTTTGGGGCTAACCGGACAAACATCTTGGGGTTGTTTAAAACGTCATTTACTAATCTGGAAAAGTTCCCTAGCTTTTTTGCCATGTCTCAGGAAGCAGTCTGCTTCCAAACTCCAACCTGATTTATTCCGTTCCCCTCAACAAGGGTGAAAGCCTTTGACCATTTTTGTCCACTTTGTTGAGTTAGTTTGGGAGTTACTGAATTCTCTTTTGTCAACCAGAGGGGAACATCACAGAGTTCATGAATTCCACCATGTATGTGCTAAGTTACAGATGTCTGCAGCTGCACGTTAATGACTTCTTAAAATATCCACAAGGACTGGCAGGGATCCTGGTTTTAGACTTGTAAGTGCTCTCGCTCCTTGGTTTATCTCTGCTCTGAGCAGTGGTATCTCCAGCTACAGCAGGTTTCCAGACATCAAAGTCATAAAGAAATGGCCTCCTAAAACTAAGGAAATTCTGCCCACCTCCTCCACAACCATCATTACCTGTCTGACCTTCAGCTATGGGCTTCAGATCACTATTCTCTCCCAGAGAAGTCTACAGTACTTACCAGCATTTAAACTACAATCCCAGCCCACTGAAAACAAAGATCTGATGGTCCTCTGCACTTATGTTACAGGCCAGAGACCACATCTCACTTACTGCTCTCTGCATATGAGCCGCACTAGACTCTGCCCCACCTGCCACTCCACACACACTCCCAGTATTAGTCAGACACTGCACTCTACAGGTACAGGCACAAGATCAGGGTTCTTCTCTTTTGGAGGAGCCACCCTTCACCCACCCTCCGTTACATATATTCATAGGGGCTAGTCTGAAAAGTCTGCTAGAGACCGATTCACCACTCTGCACAAACATTTTCAGGGCACACAGCATCTTTGTGCTAATGTAGCTTTAATGAAACTCCAACTTACTATAGCAACTGCTGGTAAAAGTACTGAACTTTCATTTGGTGCTTCGTCCTGTTTCTCAGCCATCTTAACCTGGAACAAAGAGGAAGTCTGGTAAGGAGGTATCAAACATGCTGATTCTTCTCTATAACACATGTAGGTCTGCAAGAGCTCTGAGTGCTCATCTGTGCACCAAGCAAGCCAGAACACTTAGGAGACTTACTACAATGGAAGAAAATCAGAGAAAAATTCTCTCTGGGTTTTCAGTATGTTTTTCATGTGTGTCTGACTGCAATGTGTACAGCCAGTGTCTTTTTTGTGAGGGTCCTTCACAGGACAAGTGATATAAGCAGATGTGCTTGTAAAACAAAATGTATATTGTCAGGAACCTGTGATCATGTGAAATTATTTTAAATTTACCTTTTGAAACTGACTAGATTTCAGGTTAGCTGCTTACCTGGTGCAGGAGATTCCCAGATTTCCGGCATGTCCTAGGTTTACAATGCTCTTAGTTAGGTTCTCCTCTGCAATAGGACACTCTGCACTGGGGGACAATGCCTTCAGTTTGTTTTTCGGATCCACACAACAGGGAGCTGCTGGGAATGCCCTCATTTGACGCTTCAGCTTCTTCCGCGCTGCTACCACTTCCCTCCATCTTTAAAAGAGAAAATATGGATGCGCTGTACTAATTAATGGTGCTTGCCAAATCTCACATTATTTTCACAGATTTTCTGTTCAGAGTTATTTTTCACTATTGACTTGCTGGAGCTGCTTTGGCACCTTAGGTTTATTAGCAGTTCAAAGTAGAAAAGGAGAGCTCACTTACCTTACAGTAATCTGAGTTCTTCAAGTTTGTCCCTATGGGCACTCCACTGTAGGATGTGCATATGCCTGTGCGCCTTTGGCTGGAGACGGCAAGGTAGCATTTGCAGGCGCACGCAGAACAGCACCTTATGCGACGACTGAAGGCATTTAGAGAGGTGTGAGCTCACCACCACTCAGTTCCTTCTCCACTGTAGAAGACTCTCAAGCAGGAATTCAATGAGATGGGTGCTGAGGAGGTAAGTCCAGGATAGTTTGAAGGACTGCACCACCAAAGGTGGGAGCAGGTAAGATGGCATAGTGTTTGGCTAAGATATGGCTAGAAGACCAAGAAGCAGACCTACAGATCTTTCAGTCAAGCTAAGGACATGGACTGAACTCTAGTAGAATGTGCCGTCACTTCCTGAAGGGGGCATGTAACCCTGCCTTCCATAACAAGCCCTGATCCAAGCCAAAACCCACTTAGACAGTCCGTGTGTGGAAACTGGTTGGCCTTTCATCCAATCCAAAAATCAACACAAATAGTCTAGGAGAGGTGCAGCATGGTTTAACCCTATTCAGATAGAAGGCAAGGGCCCTCATTACATCCGAAGAATGAAGGCCTGATTCTTCTCTGGAGACCCCACCCTGCCTCTTCCTCTCCCCTGACCCCAGCACCTCCAGACGCTGAAATAACTGATCAGTGGTAGGCACTGGGAGGGAGTGGGAGGTGCTGATCAGCGGGGCCCACAGGCAGTCACGAGGCGCTGAGGGGAGGAGGAGGTTGGTGGGGGGGATCCTTCTCCCCCTCCCTCACCCGCTTCCTCACAAAGCGCAGGTCCCCCCAAAGCGTGGGGTCCGGGGCAGTCACCTCGATTTGCAGTACCCTAGAGATGGCTCTGCCTGTCTCAGCCAAGCAGCTGCTATGACGACAGCTCTTGTACCTTCTCAATGCAGCTTGAGAAGGGTCTTGAGAATTAATGGTGAACAGGTATAAAAAAGGGCCATGGTATTCCAAGAACATCTCCTAGAAATCCATTACCGTGACTTCCCTTGGAGCTGAACAGGTGACAATTTGCATTGTTTAGGGTGGCAAAGAGTATACCCTGGTACAGTATATACCAGGTCTGGCAGACGCTGCAAAAGTCAGAGTCCTTGAGCTCCCATTTGTGATCCTGCTACAAGTATCTGCTCAGGGAGTCCGCAATTGTATTCTGGAGGCCACAGATAGAAATATCAGCAGTCTATCTGATGGACAATACCCCATTTCCACAACCTTAGTGATCCTGAGCAAAAGGATTTGGATCTTGCTCCACCTTGTCGCTTTACATAGTACATTGTTGCCTTGTTGTCTAGTATTACTCTGAGTGACTTTGTTTGACACGAAGGAAGTGTTGGCAAGCGTATCATATTGCTCTTAGCTCCAAGATACTGATAAGGTGCACCGATTCCTGTGCCAACCATTTGCCTTGTGCTGTGTCTCCCTGTAGATGAGCTCCCATCCCAACAGAGATGCATCCGTTGTGAGGGTTTTCAGAGGTGCTGGATGCAAGACCTTCTGTGGATCTTTCCACCATGTCAGAGAGTTCAACACCTTCCGAGGCACTGTGATGTGCTTGGAGAGACTGCTTGTTTGGGGTGTATGCTGTTCTTATCCATATCTGGAGGCATCTGAGGTACATCCTCATGTTGGGAGTCACATATGTGGAGGCTGACATGTGGCCCAAGACTTGTAGACAGGTCCCCCCTATTGTTGGCAGGCTGCAATGTAATGTTGAGATTAGGTTGGATAGGGTGAAGAATCTCTCTTTGAGTAGCTAAGCTCTTGCTGTTGTGGAGTCTAAGGTAGTGCCTATAAAGTCTATTCTCTGAACAGGAGAGAGTATGGATTTTCTGTGGTTAATGCAGAGGCCCAGAGATTGGAATAAGGTTAATGCCCTGGATGTTGCCTCCGGCACCTCTTGAGGTGTCTGGACCCTGAGAAGCCAGTCGTCCAGATATGGGAACACTGCTATTCCCCACTGACATAGACAAGTCAGATTGTAAGACTACCACTCAGAGAATCTGTGTGAACACCCTCAAAGATGTGGAGAGTCCGAAGGGTGAACTCAATACTGATAGCGATCTTCCCCTACCATGAATCTTAGAAAATGCTTGTGTGAGGGTGGATTCCTACATGGAAGCAGGCGTCCTGAAGGTTGAGGGCAGCAAACCAGTCTCCTGAATCTCAGGATAGAATTGCGGTGGCTAGTGTCACCATTCTGAAGTGTTGTGCTAGAACATAGTTATTCAGGTTCCTGAGGTTAAAGATTGGTTTCCACCCTCCGCCTTTCTTGAGAAGAGGAAGTTACTTACCTGTAACTGGAGGTTCTTTGAGATGTGTGGTCCCTATCTGAATTTCACTGAGGACAGAGCTGGAGAATTTGAAAGTTGTCTCTTGGTCCATGCACGTGCCCTTGCTATGCCTCATGGTTTTGTCTGAGGTGATAAAAAGGGCAGGGTGGACTGGCCATGCCCTCAGCTCCCTCACCACCACACATTAAACAGATCCGCAGCAGAGGGGAAGGAGGATGGAAAGTGGAATACAGATAGGGACCACACATCTCGAAGAACCTCCAGTTACAAGTAAATAACCTCTTCTTCTTCTAGTGACAGTGCCTAATTCGGAGAAGTGTGCGAGGAAGAGAACTGAAGGGTTGAATGAAGGACAGCCACGTCCAATGAGGTGTGTCACAGAGTCTTGCACCAAGGCATAATGTACAGTGAAGGCATAATGCACCGAACTCCACGTGGCTGCCCTACATATATCTGGAAGCAGTACATCGTGCAGGATGGCCATAGTCGATGTGAATGCGCTTGTGGAATGGGCTCTCACTGCAAGGGATGGAGACAGTCCCGATAACCAAAAAAAGCATAATGCACCCTGATAGCCTCTGTATGATCATCTGCCCTTTAATCCTTTCAGCTATAGTGATAAACGGTCTAGGGGGACTTCCTGAATTGTCTTGTCCTTTACAGGTAGAAGGCCAAGGCCCTGCAGACCCCGAGAGGGAGTGAAGGTGCTGCTCCTCCGCCGACACATGAGGCTTCGGAAAGAAAGCAGGTAAGTGTATGGGTTGGTTGAGATGAAAGCAGGATACAACCTTTAGCACAAACTTGGTGTGGAAGCACAGGGAAAGTTTGTCCTTATCCAACATGGTTAAGGGTGTGTGTGTGTCCGCCATCATGTTCCCCAGTTCGCCCAGCCTTCTTGCAGAAGTAACAGCTATCATGGAAAGGGGAGACAGGAAGCACGAGGCCAGAGGTTCGAAGGGTGATTTCATTAATGTCAAGAGGAGAAGGCTGAGGTCCCATTGAGGAGCAACAGGTTGAACTGGTGGAAAGCTTCTGAGGAGACCCTTCCAAAACCTGGTAGTCAACAGATGTATAAATATAGAGTGCATTTCCAAGTGGGGGTGGAAGGCAGTGACAGCTGCTCTGTGGACCTTGACAGAATTGAGAGCGAAACCTGACATTTCAAGGACAGAAGGTAGTCCAAAAGAAGGAGACTGTCCACATCCTTGGGGGCAAGACTACTCTGTGGAGCCCAAGAAGTGAAGTCTTGGCCCAATAGCAAGGCCTTATGGATTCTTTCCTGATGCTTGAGAGGATGTCTTATACTGCCAGCGAACAATCCCATTCTAGCAAAGATCCCATCCAAAACCCAACCTTCGAGGTGAAGTATCTGCAGATTGGGATGCCTGATCCTGCCTGTGTGTTGCATGAGCAATTCCAGGAAAGATGGCAGGGGAAGCAGGGGACGCGTTGACATGTGGGGAAGGTGGAGAAACCAAAACTGGCATGGCCAGAATGGGGCAATTGGAATAACCGGTGCTCTCTCCCACCTGATTTTGTGGAGGACTCATGGCTGCAGCAGTAACGGGGGAAAGGCAAAATTGATCTGGTCCGACCAGTGGTGAATGAGCGCATTACTTTGGGAATGGGCATAGAGACCACTTCTGAAGCAGTAAGTGATGCACTTGCTGTTGGAGCAGGATGCAAAAAGGTCCCTGGTCGGAGTCCCTCATCAGGTGAAAATGTCTCTAAAGTGTCATGGAGCTCCCATTTGTGGTTGGCCATGAATTTCCTGCTGAAAGAGTCTCCAATTATGTTCTGAGTCACCTCGTGCCCCCTTGTTTGTTGATGTAATAAACAGTGGTGCTGTTATTGGACATGATGGAAGAAATGCACAACATGCTCTTTGGACTGCCTGAAGAGCCATAATGTTGATGTGCATTCTGGATTCCCCAGTAAAAACTACAGTAAAAACAAAAACTATTTACAATTCTAAAAATGGCATTTTTTTTAGGTGCAGAGAGAGACAAGACAACAGTAGCAGGTCCAACTTGGACCATGCGGTGGTGAGAAGGAATTGAGAGCACAGTTGGTCTGCCCTGCCCTTTATCGTCTCGGACAAAACCGTGAGGTGGAGCAAGGGCACATTTCCTCAGTGGAATACAGTAGGGACCATCACTCGCAGAACCACCAGTAAGTAATTCAAATAGAACCCTCTTCCAAAGAACTTTGGTGGGACTAGTTCTATAGCTCCCAAAAGAAGAGACTGGGCCTCTTCTTTTAAGAGTTCCTTGTGAGAGGGGTCCCTGAAAAGAGGGGGGTGAGAAGGAGGAACAGCATGGAAGTGGATAGAATGGCCCTCTTTGACAACTTCCTGTATCCACTTGTCTGAGGTAAGGTACTCTCAGGCAGGAAGACAGTTGTTTTCCAAAGGTGGGGGGGGTACTCACATGATCAGTGATCTATTGGAGTAGAATACTTGATGCCTCAACCAAGGTGTCAAAAGTCTCAGACTGTTTGGGTAGAAGTAGGGGTAGGAGGTGTGCGGATAGTAGTAGAACGGTCTCAATCTTTGAGCAGTTTGGGATCTATAAAACTCTCTTCTCATTGCAGACACAGAAATGCCGTGTGATCACGTCATCACTCTGGGGTCCCTGAAAGTATGGAGAGAGGAGTCTGTATACTGACCAAAGAGCCCTTGAAACAGAAGGTCTTCCACTGTGTTTTCAACTTCTCTTGAAAGTCCTGAGGATTGGAGCCAGGATACTCCTCCCATGAGCACCACTGTGGCCATGGACCTGACAGCTGTATCAGAAGCATCTAATGCAGCCTGCAGAGAAGTTTTGATGACCAACTGTCCTTCAGTGATAATGGACTGAAATGAATCTTTCTGGTCTTGTGCCAAATGCTCATTAAAATGTGTATACTTGGAGTATGTATTGAAGTCATATTTCACCATTAAGGCCTGGTAGTTGGCAATGTGAAATTGGAGAGTGGCTGATGAATAGCTCTTCCTTCCCAGGAAGTCCAGCCTTTTTGATTCCTTACCTGATGGAAAGGGCCTACACTGAATTTGACAGTCCCTCTCAATGGTAGCTTCCACCACAAGGGAGTTGGGGTTCGGGTAGGAGAAGTAGCACACTGTTCCTTGGGTGGGATGCAGTATTTCTCATCTGTCTGCTTACAGGTTGGTGGAATTATGGTAGGTATTTACTACAGGTTATATATGCATGAGATAACAGTGCCTCATTGATAGGTAAGGCAACCTTTCCCTGAGGACTGATGTTCACGATGTCCACCAGGGAATGTTTGGACTCTTGCACCTGCTCTAGTAGAATACTGAAGGGAGGTCTCTAGCCTTTTCATGAGTTCCTGGAATGTCTTAAAATCACCTGCATAGGAGGGAGGTGGTGGCATCAGCCCCTCATCTAGATATGAAGATGAATTTCCAGAGGGATCTCTCTGTCTGAGGCTCCTGTTCCTCTTATACATCTTTTGATAATGGAGAGCAGCATGGTACCAATGTGCACTGTACTAGAGGATGTTCTGTAGAAGCCGACAGTTGGTATGGTACTGATGGGTACCAGTGCTTTTTCCTAGACATTATATTAAGTTGCTCACTGTAGTGGCCCCTTAGGTACCAGTAGAGTCCCACTGGGGAAGAGGGATAAGGGAAGGGATGTCAATGACAGTCATAACCTCTGGGCCTATGATGTTCTGGTAGGTTCCCCAGGCCCATCTTCATGCAAGGGGCTCATGGAGGTAGGGTAGTATGGTACCCGAATGGATCCCTGTCCTGAGATCTCTGAGGCCAAGGAGTTGTTCCTTGAACTAAGCAGGAAGGAGGGGCTCCAATATTCTAATCAGTACCAACGGTTGGAGGTGTAAGCCAATCCTGACATGCTGTTTTTGTGAAAGTACCATGGAGGTGGAGTTGGTGGATCCCTCTATAAGTGGCGATTCAGGTTCATGAGAGATAAGAAGATCTTCTGAAGAAAGGAACCTGGAAAAAAGTGGAGGGCTCTGAAATCCTTCATCCAAAACTAGAGTTGGTACTGGGTGATGAGATGGACGCTGTTGCACTACTGGGATAGCTGTAGTGTCTTGACCCCTTTCAAAGGGGTGTGAATGGTAGCCCTGTAGGTCTCGCTATTTTGCAAGGGAGCAGACGGTGCCACGGCAGTAACTGCTCCTGTGATAAGCACATGCAAGCAGGGCTTCTACCTCAGTACTGGATTCCGTCAGAGCCTTAGCGGAATGAGAGGTCTCCTGAAAGCAGGTCTTATCCAGTAGTCTGCGCCTCTTCTTTGTTTTCCTCCTGGGAGAGGAATGCTTCCTCTTTTTTTATTTTTTTTTTTTTGAGGTCCTATTGTCTGGGGCTGCAGACAAAGCAGCAACAGTGACCGAGGTTGTCTGCGACATAGAGGCCAATGTACAAGGAGGGAAGCAGACCCTTCTGGAACTAACACATGCTCCAATAGTATGAGCTTCAGTCTAGCCTCCTTGACCTTCAAACCTAGCCAGACCTGGCATTTGGCAGGGTTGTGGGACTCCCCCAAACACCACAGGCAGCTAGAATGTCCATCACTGCGGAGAAAAGACCTCTGGTAAAGTCTCACAGGCTTTAAACCCTGGGGTCTTGGGCATAACTACTATATTCCAACACAAAATCAAAGAAAATGAAAAGGAAGGGATGGAGCTTTCCCCAACCAACACAAAATAAAGTGAAGTAAAGTGAAGATATATGGAAATAGAATAATTCAAAGAAAGAATGATCAAACCAAAGTAGTAAAATAATAATGCACAAGTTAAGGCAGGAAGCCAAATACAACAGTCAGGAGTCTCCATCTCAAGCTGCAGGTGGTAGAGAAAGAACTGAGTGATGGCAAGACTGTGCATCCCAGTATGCCCTCATTCAGAGTACGGAGGTGCCATTCTACACAGGCATGGACCTGCAAATACTACGTTCCAGTCTCCACTCAAGAGTGCACAGGTGCATGCACATCCTATGGTGGGGCACCTATAAGGATGTGTACTTGAAGAACTAATGTTGTCCCACAACATGCATTGGTTATGCCAGTAGAAAGTCACCCACTACCAAAAACCTGGACAGGGTGGCACACTGAGAATTAAGGGGCCTGGATTTTGCTCTGACTTGCTACCACTAACATCAACAGTTAAAAGTCACAAGACCTAAGGTGTTATGGCACTTGCACGTTAAGGAGCTGAGTCCCAGAAGTGAGAATTCTATTCAGACTGCATCTTTAGATAAATATTCTTCTTAATTTCAGTGTTCACTCTGTGCTTGTACAGCATTTGGTGTATAGTCCATTTAATTGCTTTCCTCTGGATTACAAAACAGCTTCCCTCTTGCTGAAAATAATACACCTTAAATATTTTTTGAAAGGAATTCTAAAACTCTATAGGACATGTTACCTAAAAGATGCTTTATCAGAAGTTAGAATATCTATATATTAAGATTCCAGGACTGCTATTCTGTACACTAGAACATCTATGCGCAGTGATGGAAATACCTACAAGCATAGTTGAGAGCTCTTTTTGTTCAGAATAGCACCAGGCCCAATCATCACTGGAATTTGGGGTCTGTTCCTGTCCAATTCTTCAGCTACTAGTGGCATTTTCACACGTTAGAAATTACACCTGCGTGACAGCACGGGCTTTCGTCTCGTCTGTTACATTAAATCGGTTTCAAAACATTTGAGCTGACAATATAGAAATATTTTTTTTATTTACAGCCTCAGTCCATAACAAGGAGCACTGACCCTTCCCTAGT